>NC_044328.1:128882038-129184528 GCF_007399415.2 Gopherus evgoodei | reverse complement strand
GAGACAAAACATCTGGAAAAGCTCCAGTTACTGTACAGATAAATAACCTTTCCTTCTTCAACACTGAATTTCGTCTCCCATTTTGTTGCCCAGTCTCACAGTTTTGTGAGATCCCTTTGTAAAACTTTGCAGTTTGCTTTGGACTTAACTATCTTGAGGGCCGCAACAGTGGAACAGGCATATTTGAGGACTTGTCAGTTCTCTGCATCTGTGAAAGCAGATGAGGGCTGCAGCAGGATGGAGACCTCCAGTTGTCTTGGACACTCCTGCCACCGGGTCCAGGGCTCCTTCCTGTCAAGTTTCGTGAGGTTATTGCCTGCACACCGGCTCCCTCATGGTAAAAGCTGTCATGCACAGGCCTCTGCCAAAGGTGTTAACATCTCTCACTATCAAAGTCCTGTGGTGATAGATAAGTGGTGGTGGAAACAGCAATGAGCTTTGGGAGTGCCTACTCACAAATCTGCACGCAGGTGGTGGCCGGGTGCTGGTCATCTTGCACTTGGACTCGTGAGACAGAAGTGCAATTTTGGCAGCTGCCACCATGACTGAGCAGTCCTTTTCAGGATCCCGTCTGCTCATCCTGAAAGGGGAAGGGGCCAGAAAAGGTGCCCTGAACATAGGCTGTCTCAATGCCCTCCTGGCTGGATAGCCGTGTCCACTGGGATTACTTTACCCTATGCTCAGAACATCCCAAGCAAAATAATGACGTTCACCACTTGGCATGCATCCGATGAAGTGGGTATTCACCCACGAAAGCTCATGCTCCAATATGTCTGTCAGTCTATAAGGTGCCACAGGATTCTTTGCTGCTTTTACAGATCCAGACTAACACGGCTAATCCCTCTGATACTTCACCACTTGGAATGTTCAAACTCTTGTGGATTCCCTGAACAGTGACTGTCCCGAAAAAAGAACTGCCATAATAGCTAGAGAACTTGAAAGATTTGGCATCAATATTGCTGCCCTAAATGAGATCTGTTGGGCAGATGAAGACCAACTGAAAGAAGATGGAGGTGACTATACCTTCTTTTGGAAAGGAAAGACATCTGAAGAGAGGCATATTCATGGGGTTGGTTTTGCCATCAAGAACAAAATTGCTAACCAGCTTTTAGAACTCCCTATGGGTATTAACAAATGTCTCATGACTCTTCATCTTAAGCTTAGTAATAAACCAGTATGCCAAGGTCATTAGTGTGTACACTCCCAAGCTGGACGATGACGAAGACAACAAGGAGCAGTTCTACTGTGCTCTTGATGAAGTTCTCACTGCCACAGCCACAAGCTTATCCTCATAGGTGACTTCATGGGTGACATCCTGAACTCTGGAGAGACACCATTGGGAAAGAAGGGCTGGGGAAAGTTAACTCTAATGGCATTCTTCTCCTCAGCAAATGTGTGCAACATGGTTTGCCTATCACAAAATCATCTTTAGACAGAGGGATACATATAAGACCACTTGGAAACACCCATGTTCCAAACACTGGCATCTTCTTGACTATGTCTTTGTCAGAGCCTGTGATCGTACTGACTGATGTCCATATTACATGATCCATGACAGGTACCGATGACTGCTCAACAGACTATCGTTTAATCAGTCATGAACATGCGGCTTGCCCCATAACACTGTAAACAACTAAAAAGGAATACAGAAGAGATTTAACATCAAGGCATTTCGAAATCATGCTAGTCATTAGACCCTTCAGCAACGGCACACTGAGAGGTTCTGTGCCCTGCCTGACAACATCAATCACATCCAAACACACTGGGAGATTTTAGAGGTCCTGAGCTCCTCCATCTCCTACAGAAGGGAACAGAATCTCCAGCTGGTCAGCAGCTCGGAAAATGAGGATGAAATGTTGCCTCATTTAAATCAATGGGAGTTTTGCCATTGATTTTACTGGAGTCAAGCTCACTTTACATGTCTGAAGTCGGGTATCTAAAAACTGAGGTGCTCAGGGGCCATTTCTGAAAATTTGGCCTTAATTCTTCTCTAAACTCAGAGGCATAAGAAATTCATTATTTATTGTTTGCATTACAGTAGGGCTGCCATGTTTATACAGTTATCATAGCCTAGAGCATGGGTATAAAGACAGCCTCCTACTTTATACAAAAGGGTTTTCACTGTTGTGACAGGATAGGGCCAGATGGCTACAGAAGACTGTTAGAAGGCAGATATATTAGTCCCAGATTAAGTAGATCCCTTTTCCCTGGGTAAGGTAACAGGGGCAGTTCCAGAACAAGCAGGAACTTGCTGGAACCAACTAAGGCAGGCAGGCTAATTAGGTCACCTGGAACCAATTGAGAAGAAACTGGTAGAATCAATTAGGACAGGCTGGCTAATCAGGGCACCTGAGTTTAAAAAGGACCTCACTTCAGTTTGTAGTGTGCATGCGAGGACCTGGGAGCAAGAGGCACTAGGAGCTGAGAGTGAGAAGTACAAGCATTATCAGATACCAGGAGAAAGGTCCTGTGGTGAGGATAAAGAAGGTGTTGGGAGGAGGCCATTGGGAAGTAGCCCAGGGAGTTGTAGCTGTTGCGCAGCTGTTCCAGGAGGCACTCTAGATAGCTGCAGTCCACAGGGCCCTGGGCTGGAACCCAGGGTAGAGGGTGGGCCCGGGTTCCCCCCAAACCACCCAATTCCTGATCAGACACAGGAGGAATTGACCTGGACTGTAGGTTCTACCAGAGGAGAAGGTCTCTGGGCTGATTCCTGACCCACATGGCGAATTTCTGAGGCGAACAAATCCGCCAATAAGCATAGGACCCACGAAGGTAGAGGAGGAACTTTGTTACACTGTATTCCAGGTTTCAGTACCTGAAAACTGCTCACAATCTGGACATCACTAAAGGCATACATGGGCCAAATTTTGACCTGGTCTCTGTGGTTGTAACTCTACTGGACGCACTGTCAGATGAGCTGCACATTTAGCAGAATATCCCTAATGTTTTGTCCAATATGTTTTGTCTTTGACAATAGCAAGGTGCTCAGATCTGTACTGTAATTATGTGTTTCAGAGTTAATTTACAAATATTGCCAAGAGTTGCAGCCTGAGCAACAAGACTATTTAACATGGGCCTTAGAATTCTCTTTTATGAGCAGTTAAGGTAAGTAAATTGATGAAAAAAGAGGCAAATTCCAAAGAGTTTTATGTGTGAGTCATTTACTACCCATTTTGTCTTACGAAAGATATCAAATAAAATGTAATGGACTCTAAATCATAAACATCAATGACCAAAGGAAAATAAAACTTTTAAAGATATCAAGCATATTGGCTCAAATTTTGCTCTCAATTACGTCTCTGCAACCCTATTGACTAGAAGTCTATTTCTTGTGACACCTGGATACATCTCTGGATATGTTTCTAAAGGAGAAGAAGCTTAAGAATGTAATTGTAAACTTTAAAGTGAAGTGGTTTTTATGGAATATTGGCCATTTGGGTATTTCCCTTGCATTATGCCCAAAATAAAGAATATCTTCCAAATCTTTTATTAACATGAGCAAAATTATATTAACTTTTTTGTTTTAGGATATGGTTAAAGAAGTATATAAAAGATGACAAGGATATTTTGTATGAGTAATAAATAATTACAGGTGTTCATTACTGATATGATTCTGTTATCTTTGGCACTCGGGTATTCATGATTTCAGAGTCATAAATTCTTAAAGGCTGGCTGTTGCTATTTGTGCAACTTCCCAAGATAGTTTAATAGTTAATTTTCTAATCTAATATGTTGTTCAAAATAAAGATTGGAGAGCACGGGTTGTTGGTATGAACGTTCTGATCCCATTCACCAAGCAGTTCAGGAATTTAAGGGTAAGTAGTAGCATGCAGTTCTTCCGTCAGTGAACCTGAGTTAAGGGATTGAGGGAAAAAACATGCATTGCACTAAAGCTCTAACAGGTTTATTACAGAATAGGACATTTTTGTATAATGTCTTTCACACAAAGTACTGCAAAGACCCAATTACCACTTACAGGTCAAACTTTGTCTCATTTTTGCAGCTGTAAAGGGTTTGTCCACTCAAGATGGCTACAAGTACATTTAAACACTACCATCGACACACACACATGATATTTTATCATTAAAGCAAGTTAATTTATGAGCATTTCACAAATTACCTCGGTCAGAGATTCTAGTGAGAATAATAAGGAAAAAACAACAAATTAGCAAATCTGCTTCAGTGCCAACTTCTGAACTAAAATCTTTCAATTTTCAACCTTATGGAAATTCTAGGGTTACTGCATCCAGTGTTGGATTCCGTAATACTGACATCAAGAACCATCTCAGGCCCCTATCAGAAATGTATGTCTAACACGCTTTTAACTCAAGGATTACTGTCCCATTCTCTTTGGTTTATTTAGGCCACTTAACATAACATTATTCGATTCTTCAAAGCAAGGTCCCCTCTTGACAGCAGAGTTCTATTTTGCTGTCATAAGCAATTACAAATGTACACCTATGAAAAGATTCCCAATTTGAGGGGCATAATCTATTTTAGACAGTAAATCACTGAGACATGTTCATCCCTTGGGCAGCCAAAATACACAGCTGAGATTTATGAGATCTCACACTGAATTCTCTGTACCTGGTGAAAAACGTAGGAACCTATTCTATTCCTAGGGTAGCAGAAAAGAAAAAAGAACCTTTGTAGAAAGAGATGTATTTATTTTAACTCTATTGTTGTTCACTGTCCTGTTTCAGGACACATTCTTTGTCATCCTCCAGCCAGGGCCAGACTTAGGGATGCCAGGCTCGGAGTGCTGTTTTTGTTGTTAGTGACAAAAGAGAAAATAGAATGTTTGAAGTAACATGTTTCAGGTATTCCGTATGTGGATTCATTTTTCACTAACCTTCTAGAATGTTCTGGACCCTTGTAGAATCTTATGGAACCGTCCTGGCTTTCTGAGCACTACATTTTCCTCAAACCTCCTAGAATGTTGTCAGCCATACCCTCGCGGGTATCTAAGGGACGAGGCATCGCTAGTCAGTCAGTGAGGCATAAGAACGAAGGGAGAGCCCAGCTGCGATACTGTGAACCTTGTTTTATTGTGTAATTGTGAAAGTGTACTTGTGTTTTAAGATTTGAAGAGTGTAAGTAGCAAATAATAAAGGACATATTTAATGAGACGCCAGAGGTATCTGTCAAACCCCTGTCTATGCAGCAATATAAAAGAAATACTGCTACTTCTTTTGCTATACTTGACATGTAATGTTTGATGACTTTCTACGACTGTGGAACATAGACTTTTGCTCTCTCTAATACTGTCTGTTTTCCCTGTAGAAAATAAAAGATGACCCTGAAGAAGCCTTCAGGAGCTCAGTATAGGAAGCGAAAATCTCAGCTGCAATCTAGTTTGCAGCAAGGGGCAAATTTTACAGAGCCTATGACAGGGATAAATTATGCATGCAAATTGTGCATCACAGTCGTGACATAGGCAACCAAAGCATTACAAATAAGGTATTCAAAAGTTTAACAAATGGAGGGTGGGCACCAAAGACTCTTCTTGCTGGGAGCACCGTTTGGTCTAGGACCAGACCTACATCCAGTAAAGAACCGTCACATATGGGTGCTATCATTCTAGATGATGACTCAACATTGTTCAACAGTGCTCAAGAGCCACAGCAAGCTTTCATTTAGGTCATGATCTGAAATCTTTACTCACATAAACAATCCTTACTCATCAGAGTAGTTCCATTTAATTCAATGGAGCTATTTTTGTGTATAGGGATTACCTGCATGAGTAAAGGCTATAGCCTTACATTTACACATCTCCCCTTCATGGACTCTCCATTCCTACCTCCTTCTCCCCCAGCACCAATGTCTTCTTTCAAAATGAACAGGACGCATTTCCTTCCAAAGCTAATCCATACTGCTCTTGATTAGCAGATAACAGTCACTATGCAAATGAATTCTCCACTTATCAGAGTCAGAAAGTGCTTCCTGTCTGACTCTACCAGCCTGAGCCGACAGTAGGAATCAGAGGACTTAAAAGGGTCAGACCAGAATCTAGCTCCATGGAAGTGCAACCAAATGACCACATTGACTTCGTGCAGAAGTCAGCGTTTAACAGCAGTGTGAGAACAATATTGAGCAATACTTCTCTGTTACAATTCGTAAATCATTACACATTCTCCTCACTGTCTTATCTTTATAAATTCCTACCTGGAATATTTAGACTTGCTGAAGATTCAATATGCTTTGCTAGCTCTTGGCTTGGAAGAATTATGGGGGGGCTGAACACATTTAACCAGTCCCTGAAAAAGATGAATCCAAACGTCAGTCATTCTGAACAAAGTTGTTTTGTTCCTCCCTAAATCTACAATTAGTTTTAAAACTTTTCATAAACATCTTTGGTTTGGTGAAACAAAATAAATTATGTGCTTTTCACATTCAATAAACTCAATAGCAGCACTCTTCAAAAGTTTGAAAATTAAGGTGTGCTTAGCAGCAAAACGAGTATCTCCTAGGTAGAAATCTCTAAGCAGTTCTACAGTGAGCCCTAAAGCTCAAAGTAATTTTCCTTCAAGTAAACACATTCATGAATACGGGCATTTAACTATAACAGAAAATATCTGAACAAGAAGAAAACCCACTTCTATTTTAAAATTGCCCATTTTATGTGTGCATTGCATTTTGAAATACTGCTCACACCAAGTACTAAACCAAAACTAATGAAATAAGCACAGTTAACATGCTATATAATAGAATTTCATAATCACAGACAAATACACATTAAAATACATTCATAACAACACATCTATAAAGACTTCTCATGGACTTTCTGGCTAATGGAGCATTTTCTAACGATGTTTTATTTTGTTTCTCTCATTATAGCAGACAGAAAAATTCCTATATGGCAGTAAATTGCAGGTTTATATTAAACTACAACACAGTTAGTTCATTCTATGAATATACTTGAATAATTATATACATACACATATTTACACATGATTTTCAAAGAAACATTTGTTTTTATTTACTGCATTGTTATTTTCGGAATATATCCAACAAAAGTGATAGGGAAGAAGAATGCTCAGTGTAGTAAAATAATAACATGTACCAGACCCCTGTAAATGAGAAAATTATACAACAGTAGTATAAGTCTTATTACCGACAATCCATGATGGCAGAGGGAGAGAGAAGACAGTGTAATAGCACAATCACAGTAAAACCTTATGTTCTTCTGGGCAGGGCCCAGCTTTCTGTTATGTGTTGGACCCATGCTTACCACAATGGGCTTGAAGCCCCTCGGTGCTACTGCAGTACAAACAGTAATTCGTACCCATACATTCACTAGGATACCTTTTTGTAGAATTACCACAGAGCTAAGAAATGCAGAGTTCAATTAAGAACACATTTTACTGGCTGAATATATAGAGTTAGAAGACTATGGAGAAAGACTCCTCCTGGACCCAGCTGCTGCAGTGGTGTTTTGCTTCAGTAAAGAACAAGATTTGGTGGGCCTTATGTAATTAAGAAGGGAGTCTGGGCCAGATAATCCACAGATGGCTAATTTATCCCTTATTTAACTTGACCTGCTTTTTATACCTTTGTTTCACTTTGTATTTTCTAAAGCTTTGTGAAATGACTTTCATATTAACATGTGTTCATACAAAATCCAGTTGTTCCTTTACTGCACTCTATTTGTTGCAGTTGAACGTGGTATGACAGAGAGCATCATATTTCAGGTAATGGAGAATAAACAGACCTTTAGGGAAATATGTTTTTTGTTTGCAGACCGAGCTGCAGACTTTTTCACCAACAGCATTTGGGCAGAAGTTGCAGCACCAGCATGCTCCGGTTACCAGGGCAGTTCTTTCACGTTACACTGCGAATCAAACCGGCTGCTGCACACCACTAGGGGGCCATGTTTCAATATGGAAAAACAGCTAGGAGTAAACTGGCCCATCATCAGCTAGCCTTAAAAACATTAAAAGCCTTGACATTTGAACGTGGAATCCAGATGTGGCCCTTGGTAAACAATCATACTTTATTAGATTAAGGCCACGTTTCCAGACAGAAACCTAGATCCCTCCTGCAGGGTCAAGCTGTGCTCAGTGCAAAACTGAAGGCGGTGGGAGAGGGAGGGAAGGGACAAAGGTGCCTTTAAAGGTGCCACCCTTATGTTTGCCTCATGCTGGGGCTGGCTTACGACTGGGTGGGTTTCTGGCATATGTCAGAGCAATTTCAGGGCTGCTGTAACTAATACATTATTGGTCATGCTCCCCATGGGCTGTTCCAGCAGCCAGACACAGGGATGTCCTGGGCACGTCTCTATGCTGGAGGCCAGGAAGAGGATTCCTCTGGGTTAGGGGAATGCTCATGAGGCCTGCCAGATCTGCTGGCTTTTCACTACTTTCTGCTGCCAGCTTGGGGCCTATGATCTGGCACATAATAAATATGTACGATACTGGTGCTTATAGTGCAACCAGAGATAACACAGACTAGGATTTGTTTCTGAAAGAGAAACCTGGCAGAGCTCAGTTGGATGCTGTGGCTGCTAAAATACGCCTTTTGCTTTCCTTCTCTCAGTTGGTTCTTGTGCTGCTGGTGCATGTTACTGCTTCCACATCATCTGCTGCTGGTATGTACACCAGTCTGGGGTGAATCTGGGGACATACACCTGCTCTTTTGCAGCCAAGATGAAAAAACCTAATTTTCCACCTCATAAAACACAACTGCTGGGGCAGAACTTCACCAAGTACGATAGAGGATTTAAGGAGAGAGAAATATTGAATTTTCCATCATTTTAATATGTACAAAATAAAATTTGAAATGTTCTTTTATACCATCCTTGTATTTGCACCTAGATGACCAGCTTCACAACTAGTCCTCGCTACCACTCAGCCACTGGCCCTGAGGACCAGTCCACGCTCATGACCGTTTCTCTCTACCACTCTCCACACACACGTTCTCCAAAACGCCCTAAAGAGTATCCATTTCTACCCAAGTGTCCAAAGTATCGCAGAATGCCAGTGAGGTAAGTGAGTGCACTGTAACGCACAGAGTCACAGGTAAAAACACTTCCGTTGCTGCAATTTGCATTTCTGGTATTATCTACCTTGAGCACAAGTTCCTGAGTTTTTGTGCTACTGCTGGGATCAGGGTTTAATCATAATTAGCTGACATGATGTTTAATCTCAGATTTGACCAGATTCATGCTGTGTGGTCAGTCACAATCAAGCAGCATGACAGCTAACTTGACTCTTCACCATCACATTCAAACATCATTGTGTTCTGAGTGAAGACAAGCTCCATGAGAAATTACAGGGGGAATTGAAAGAATATAAAATGTAATGTTTCACTGGAACATGCGTGTTAATACCCTATACCAGCAACCCCCACCACAAAACCTTTAAGGAAGAGTAGTGGGTCAGATCCAGAGAGAGAGAGAGGACTAGCCTGTGTCTCATCTGAAAGACAACACATCCAGCAGGTGCCTATTAATACCATGCTGGTGCAATGGCCAATTTTTAAACTGCAATATCTTGGCTCTTTTAATTTTTTTTTCTTTTCAGTTTAATATTATGGACTTCTTGTTGGCCAAACATTACTTTTAAAGTTGAAGCCATTCAAACAAATGCATGTTAAAAACGGATCTCATATTTCCACACATGACCAACCCAACCTTTTCCAAAATTGGTAAACAAAATTCATATCTGTGCTAAGATCTTGTCTGCCAACTTTCAGAAGAAAGCAAAGATTTTTAATTGATGGATAAACCTCTAAAAAGTGGGTTTCTTTTATAAGAAGATGCTGACAGATGCTTTGCTCAAGCAGTCAAGACAGGCATTAGGCACACATGAAACTTTTAATGTCTTGGGGCCCAGCTTTCAAGGAAGCACCTAAGAGAGAATGTGTGTGTGAGCGGGAGAGAGTACAAGTGAGCTACAATTTTATAACGTTCCTTGTTGAAATCTTTTTGATATCTTTGTATAAAATAAGAAGTCCAGCAGATAACTGGTCATTAGACTGCTTAGCAATGTAGACTGTGGGCTGCATGTCTAATTTATCCTTCCTCTTACACTGACTGAAGAAAGAATCATTTTAGCGTGAATTTCTTAAAGAAGCCAGTTTATCTCCTCAAAACAGAAAAACTAATCAAGCATTTTGCTTAATTAGAGACACCCTTTGTTTATGCTGTTATCAAGACCTCAAGCTGTAATCAATACGATCAACATGCCAGGACCTATCTCTGGCTTTCTTGATAACAAAGTTGAATGCTAAACAGTACACTCTTTGACACTGAGAGTCACATTATGTAAAGGCCCAGAAGAGGCAGTTTTCATAAACAGTCAAAGTTAGGTTTAGCACTGACTTTGGCACTAAGATTCTTACAGTTATTCTGTAATTTATTTTTCATGTCAAGCTACGTAACAGCACGCACTATACAATTTTACCATCTCATTTCTTTTTTCCTCCAATATTTGCATCAGAAAATCTGTCTTGTATATTCAAGAAGTAATTATAATATATTGAAAATCACAAGATAGTTGAGCAGCATTTAAAAATGAACATAATCATTTGTATTTCTGTAAACAGCTTCTGTTATAGCTATGTGACAAACTTAATTAATCTTTGCAACAAATTTTGACGATCAGTAAAGTATGCTCGGGAAACCGTGCCAATACTTTCTAACTAGCATAGATACAAAGCCTTTGCCAATGACAGTAACAGTACCAGTAGCGTATCACAATTGTCACCATTAACAATAAATTGCTAGCAATAGCAGAATTCAGGAGCACTGCAGGTTCCTTCTTGAAACGTTAGAGCTTGCCAGCACGGTGTGGCAAAGGGCACCACAGGGGTGTGATCTGTAAAGTTAACAGTCCCATGTCGACCCTGTTTGCGTGCTCTACCAGGTACCTATTTCACACAATGTAGACAGATCTGGAGGAGCTCCCCCTCCTGTACACTCGCCAGACTGCTTGCTGTGAGGGGATACAACTGCTGGATCCTGTGTGTTTTAAACCTCCAGAATCTGAACTGAGACTAGACTCTGCTGTTGTCCTGGGTCTTTAAACACACTTGGGGTGTACACCCTCTGTTTAGCAACCCCTCCTGAGAGCTGCAACCATGCTGCCCACTGCCCAACCCCTGGAACCAGTGCTGACCCCCTCCCCTGTAGCTTAAACACAGCCTCTCCCAGAACTCCAGCTGTGTGAACATTCTGGGTCCAAAGGGTAACTCTCCAACAGCACATGCAATGGTCCAACACAAAACGCAGACACTTTGCACAGGATTCTAACACCATTGTTCTTTATTTAATCACCTGAGGAATATAATTATCTATACAAAAATAAACCTTCAAACATACATTTTCCTCACCACTCCAAAGCATTCTTTGGGCTAGGGCAGAGCTGTCTAGCAGCATTCAGGATTTCTCACATGCATAATGTTAAGCACATGTGTAAGCATTTAGATGACTGGGGCTTTACATTGTAATGTATAACGCACATGTAGCTGGAGAAGACATCTTGTTTTATGGTAACAGTTCCATTAAAATAACAAATGTGTGCTCTTCAAAACTAGTTTTACAGTGACTGTAGGAGCTCTGAAGTTCATTAACAATGAACAACAAGAAAAGATGCTTGTCCTGTGTATGTAACTTGTGGTTCATCTTATATCTGTTCTGGGGATACAAAATGTTGAAATCAAATGTCAGTTACTGCCATCGGCTATGTCAGTAATAATGCTGCAGTCATCTTAGGGCTGTTCTACACTATGGGGGAAAATCGATCTCAGATACACAACTTCAGCTACGTGAATAACGTAGCTGAAGTCGAAGTATCTAAGATCGAATTACTCACCGTCCTCATGGCGCGGGATCGATGTCTGCAGCTACCCATGTCGACTCTGCAACTCCGTTTGGGTTGGTGGAGTTCCAAAATCGATATAAGCGCGTTCAGGGATCGATATATCGTGTCTAGATGAAACGCAATATATCGATCCCCGAGCAATCGATTGCTACCTGCCGATATGGCGGGTAGTGAAGACATAGCCCCAGTCTTAAACTGTCCATTACTGCCTCGAAAAACACTTCAGTTTTGCTCTTTGAACACTCTCACAATTACTTAAATCAAAAATGCCATAAAACTATGAGAAATTCAATAGTGTTTATAAACAAATTCCTAATTGAGAGAGCTGTTCATTTTTTCTCAACTCCAGGTCAGAAAACAACATTTCTACGATGGATAATAGAGAGAATGTGCTGAAGAATAATAGGATGCATTACCTACAAAGATACATAGTATATTCATACACACAAATCAAGACAAAAGATTTTCAAGTGCACTTTTTAATAGAATGCTTAAACAGGACTAAAATACATATGTTGGTATGTCAAATGTTTATTTTGCAATACAAGTTTGTATGACTTGAAAGATATATTTGAAAAAGAAATATCACAATTATGTTAAGGTCAAACTGGCAGTACGTTGATGATTAAAAAATGCAAGGCACGAGCTGTATTTTATTACTCTCCTAGAATGTTATTGTAGTTTTAAAATATCATTAAATCAGCACAAACCAACACTTATCATTTCCTGCACATTTTTCACAGGGAGCTGCATTCTGACTATGAGTAATCTGTTAATCTGTTCTTTGCCTCACAATCCGTCAAAGTGACAGATTCATTCCATCTCTAATACATAATATCTTTATTTACTGTATGCCTTACTGGAACTTTCTATTTTGCTAGCACAAAGATTTAGAAAATCACAAGCAAATTTACAGAATGTCACAAGCTCTTGGTCTTGCCTCTTTCCTGCTATCCACCACTTCAGCAAATCCAGTCGGTCACAGTTCAGATCAGGGCAACTGCACTTGTAATTCCCCTCAGTGGACCAGACAGGGCACCCAATCTCGGGCTTCCAGATCCCCAGCTGTTGCCTGTCTTGGGTGGAGACCTGCATTCCTCTCCCTTCTGACTGGGGTATTTCCAGGCTGCAAGCTCCTTGACTTTACTGTCTAATTCCCAGCACAGACAGGTAGCCCAAGGACACCTGCTGGCTTTCTCTTTAGAGACCGTTAACAGGTGTAATTGCTACAGATGTAAATTACCACATAGCGCTTCCTATTGAAGCCTAATTTATTCTTAAGGTAAAAGGTACTACAAAGAAAACATATTAAAAACAATAAAAGAAACTACACACATTGACAAGCTTACCAGAACGGACCCCAACCCTAATATGGTAGGATCAGTGCTTCAACCCTCCACCCCCGGGGGGTCTGCCGTGGTCATGAGCTCATCAAAGCTTCAGCTCAGAACAAGCCCCCAGTCCTTGCTATACCCCGAGGACTGGGGCTCTCCATGGACCAGGGGTCCTGTCTATTTGCTGGATCAGGAAGAAAAGGCCCCACAACAGTTTAAAACCAGGCAATTTATCCAAAACCCTTTCTTTGTCTGTTGGTCGCTGGAGAATCCAGTTTGAATTAGTATATGCACATTTCTCCAGGAGGTGGCTTCAAAGTGTTGGTAAGGGAGGCAGCAAATTAGCATACCCCCTTCTACTAGGGAAGAGAAGGTACATACAGTGCCACAATAACACATACACAACTGCATTTTTAACAAAATAGACCCCAAAGGTATTCAGACTAATTCAATAAGGTTTAATTTAATTCAATAAAGTTTATCTAAATTCCATAAGGTTTGTTCAGGATATTGTCAGTCTGTTACATGCCCAACTAAATGCTCAGTAATCCTAAAGGCAGCAAAGAGATTTTATTTTTAAACTTGACTAATTTAATTTTTGATGACTGACTAATTAAAGAAGAGGTCGACAAATGTACAAGTGAGATTGTACATGGAGATCCTAATTCGGCTCCTATTAAAGTATCTTTCCATTGGCTTCCATGGAAGTAGAATCAGGACCAGAGAGAGAAAAGCATGAATTCTACACATGGAGCTAGATCTCAGCTGGTGCAAACATTGTAAATCGGCGTAGGTACACTGACATCAGTTGGCTAACAGCAGTTGAGAATCTAGCCTATTAAACTAAGAGGATTTTCTTTCAATGTCAGCTGTTGATGGATATATTTTAGCAGTTTATTAAAAGCAAAAAGAACACATGCATATTCATTTACATTAGGCTGAAAACAGTAGGGAAAGACCTGACTTGCAGGTTAATAATCATTTAATAATTAATAGATCTTGCTGTTCGGTGGTCAGATCTTCCTTAAGAAAGTATGCACAACTCCAATCATGTTTTAAGTTAAGTAGGAGCTAAATTGCAATTTTACTTGAAGACTAAAATTCCATTTTATTATACTGGTGAATTGCTGGCTAGATTTCAGACTTGGTGTTCGCTGCTCTTTTGGCATTATATATGATGCCAGCAGAGAAAAACAATGTTTTATTACGTAATTTAACTAAAAATATGACGCCCTTTCTTCGTTGTTAACTTTGATTCATTTGATTATCAGTGTATTGGCTGTATAACGTGCAGTAAGGAATTTTTTAAAGGGAAATCAGTTACTTGGCAAAATTCCTGCATATTCACATTTAATCTCAGTCAAATAGATGGTAATAAAGCATATCAATTATCCACTGTCATCACTTGCATTCACTTGCCTGCTAGTTCAAGTGCCCAAACATTTAACAAAGTGTCAATTAGTGGGGGGTTTATAAAGCTAAAAGGCTGAACACAAGCAAACCCTTCATTTTAAGAATGACGTTTTAATGTTTCATCAATTCTTAAAACGCCTTCTAACTGGTCTTGTTGCAGCTACCATCGTTTGCTTTCTCTCATACAGTCAACCCCCAGCAGGATTCTGCCGTCCTGTGCCATAGACTGCGTCCCATTTATTCTTAATGGATGACTAGGGAGCTAGGGGCTTTTTAAAATCAATGGACAAGTACAGCTCACTGGAATAATAACTTACATTAATATAATCAAATTAGTTAACAGGTGTGCTGCTGAAAACAAAACCTGAAAATTACTTTTCTTTCTCTGTGAGAGGAATCATTTAAACAAATACATTCAAGACAACATTGGACTTTTGGCATATAATTACACTGGCCTGGTTTTATTTTGATATAACAACAGTATAAAGTGAAGCTGTAAATGTTATCAGTGTGGCAAAAATTATGCTTATGCAGTGTAATCTGCTTTTAAAAGTAGCAAGCTTTTTCAATAACAATAGGCTAACTACAAAGGAATCCTGAGTAATAAACTCTTTTGTGTAGCAGAGCAGATGTGTAATTTAGCGTTGTAAAAAAATAGAAAATTATAAAAATTAATAGCTTTTCTAAAAGGGAAGTGAACTTTGGAAGTTACATGAGACTGATACCATCCTGGAAAGAGGGATGTAGGACCCTAATCCTGTAACTGTTTCTGTGTGGGTGACCCTTATGTCTGGGTGGAGACAACTTCAGGATCAGGATGTAAGTGAATTCTTGCTCTGCCTTGGCTGCCTTGCAGTCTGCTTCAATGGAGTCTCAAAGAAACTCCATTAATCCCACCTCTACACCCCCCAGGACACTCTTATGTTGCAAGGGTAACAATGGGCTTATTTTGCTAGAAAGATGCCTGTGTATGCGAGCAGCCAGATCTCAGTGGAACCTAGGAGTGTCAACTTGATGACATGACTGAACTTAACGATGCCTTGAGAAGTCAGAGGTCACTCTTCAACTTACTGTAGATCTCTGGAGATATAGCTCAGAGTGTTGACACTGAGCTAGCTTAAACCTCCATACTGTTTTAGTGGCATAATAAGAGGCTAATCTATCAGAATAAGCTGTTTAGGGTACAACTAGTTACTGAAACAATGAAGTACAGCTTCACTTTGACAGTGTCTTGCAGACAGATCAACTGTGTGTCCAAATGTTTCACAGACATAAGTACTAAATAGCAGTGAGGTGAAGAATTGAAGAGGTCTCAGCAAGGCAGACAATGGTACATGTCAAGCTGTAGTTCTGAAGCAATGGGGTGGCAGCAGAGGGATAGAGAAAAGCATGTCTAGACAGGTTTCAGAGTAGACAGGAGCTGCGCAGGAGAAAGGCCTCACCGCAGCAATGGGCAGTGGGTAGTGAAGGGACAGAGAGGAGGCTGATGCTAGAAGAAAGGCAAGAGCAGGGAAAGGGGGTAGAAATTGTTAAGAGTGCTGATTCTGGGCTGTAGCTGAGCTCAGGTTTATGCATCCTTTGGATCTCCTGTGATCTCGGGCTGCCAGGAGCCAGGTGAGCCCCTTGTGCAAGCTTGAGCAGCCCCAAGGGGTACTTTACTATTGGATAAATATCCCTCAGGCAGTGGGTCTTCCTCAGTAAGGCAGTCAGCCACTGGAGCAGCACAAAGGATCCAGGATATTGCTCATAATCAGGGTCAAGGTTGGAAAAACTTTTTCACTAGGAGGGTGGTGAAGCCCTGGAATGGGTTACCTAGGGAGATGGTGGAATCTCCTTCCTTAGAGGTTTTTAAGGTCAGGCTTGACAAAGCCCTGGCTGGGATGATTTAGTTGGGAATTGGTCCTGCTTTGAGCAGGGGGCTGGACTAGATGACCTCCTGACATCCCTTCCAACGCTGATATTCTATGGTTCTAAGGACTACTTAGAAAAGCTAGACATGCTCAAGTCCATAGGGCTGGATGTAATGCACCTGAGGGTGCTGAGGGTGTTGGCCAATGTGATTGCAGAGCCATTGGACATTATCTTTGAAAACTGCTGGTGATCGGGGGAGGACCCAGACGCTTGGAAAAAGTCAAATGTAGTGCCCATCGTTAAAGGGAAGAAGGAGAATCCGGGGAACTACAGACTGGTCAGCCTCACTTCTGTCTCTGGAAAAATCATGGAGCAGGTCCTCAAGGAATCAATTCTGAAGCACTTGGAGGAGAGGAAGGTGATCAGGAACAGTCAACATGGATTCACCAAGGGCAAGTCATGCCTGACCAACCTGATTGCTTATTTATTATTTAGCAGATTATTTAGTCTGCAGAAGAGAAGAGTGAGGGGGATTTGATAGCTGCTTTCAAATACCTGAAGGGGGTTTCCAAAGAGGATGTAGCTCGGCTGTTCTCAGTGGTACCAGGTGACAGAACAAGGAGCAATGGTCTCAAGTTGCAGTGGGGGAGGTTTAGGTTGGATATTAGGAAAAACTATTTCACTAGGAGGGTGGTGAAGCACTGGAATGGGTTCCCTAGGGAGGTGGTGGAATCTCCTTCCTTAGAGGTTTTTAAGGTCAGGTTTGACAAAGCCCTGGCTGGAATGATTTAGTTGGGGTTGGTCCTGCTTTGAGCAGGGGGTTGGACTAGATACCTCCTGAGGTCTCTTCCAACCCTAATCTTCTATGCTATTGGTCAGGCTTATTTAGAGGTATGAAAAGGCAGGAAGCAACATACACGTACTTGCTTTCTGGAGTGTAGGAGACAAGACTAAAAGATGATACTTCCGCTGCACATGGTATGCAAAAGGTGGATTCCACAGTAAAGTAGTTTTGAATACTCCAGCTGGGGAAGCCTGAAAAATCTTGGTCAAATCTTCCAGAGAAGGAGGGGAAGTGGAATACTGAGAGTATATAGCCGCAGACAATGGGAAGCCATGTGTTTTTCACCAGGATTTGCTCACATATTCTATACCTGTAGGTCACCAAGTTCTTGAGAAGCCCTTGGTAGCCAACTGTTTCTCCAGCATTATCAAAACTTTCTAAGGTAGTTTTTAATAAGGCGTGGTCTATATAACCCACATTTATTGTCACGGTACCTTTGGCACATACTGTGGCCTGACAAGTGCAGCAGAATTTCACTAATTCAGATTAACGACTGGGAGACTCATTGTAAATTACTGAATTTTGTGAATGAGTGAGTAAGTGAACAAGCCTAATGAAAAAGCAAAGTACATTCTGTGATACATTATCCCCATTTGCTAATTTTGAGGGCTGCAGTGTAGTTTTATAATACTTCATAATGTAATGTTGTCTGTTTGGTAAAAGCAATGAAGTTGTATGACTTTGCTCTTGTAATGAATCATCAAAATGAATATGCTTCTTTGATTGTATTGCTGCACTCATTTTTTTAACTTACACCTTCAACCTTGAGCTATTTTGCTACTAAATCTGTGCTTGGAAGAGGGTGAGACAGCCATTGTTTATCTATGAATTCGGCAGCATGTAGATTGGTGAAATTCTATTATAGTGCAAATATATATGTACAATCCTTTTGTGACTGCACTGTATTTTAAGGAAGTTTGAACAATGCAGCAAGATTAAGGGTACAAACCAACAGTGAGTGCACAACAGGGACTGGTCTGTTTGGTTTTCATTTGCTGGGGCAAACAAGTGTGCTTGAATTGCAATCTTAGCACTTAATGAGCCCTTAGGTTTTACTTTCAAGACAATACATGGAGTTTGCACCCAGGCAGCAGAATCTTGCATGTCCATTACCAATTTCAGACTGTCTGATAAGGGCAGATGCTGAATGCCTGTGGAAATGCTGAATGCCTGTGAAGAGAACTCTGTAACAGAGAGATTTATTTAAAGGAAACTGAGAAGAAGCCACATGCTTACGTAGTCAGGTTAAACACAGAAGGTGGGCAGGAGTCATGCACTGAAAGATGTGTTAGGTGAGTACAATCAGTCTGATTTCCTCCTTTATTTTACATACGTGTAAAACACACTTACCTGCTGATCTCTGAGCTACCTTACTGCTACTGTGATGGCGTGGGAACAGTTCATGCCAGAATTCATTTTTGTATTGAATTATAAACTCAAAAATTGGGTTGTATAATCAAAACTGCAGTTAACATAGGGCAATGCCACAACATTATTGATAGGATGTATCAGATAAACCATAATAAATACTTTGTACTCAAGTGACTTCTTTTTGAGGATCTCCAAGTGGCTTATAACCATTAAATATATTTAGCTTCACCATAACTCTGTGAAGTAACATTTATTGTTCACATCTTGCATATGAGGAAACCAGGGCCTCCAGGTAAAGTGATTTATCCAAAATCACACAAGAAGTCTGGCAGAGTCAGGGGAAGAACTAGATCTCCTGATTGTCATTACTGTGGGATTTAATCACTAGATTGTTCTTCCTCTGCAGGTAGCTGGAGTGCCCCCCCGAATCTGACGAAATTTATGGTGGAGTGAGCAAGTGTGTTTCCTTTTAAAAGTTTCTCTAGTTAAGATTTCAACATCATACATTTATTTGAGCCTCCGAGCCTCAAAGTTGAAACTAAGCTAAAAAATGAATTCAGCAGGCAGCTTATCCATTTTTATGATTCATTACCTTACCCACTGTAGACAGACATAAGAAAAATTAGACAATCATATGCTGTGATTAAGTAATAATTAAGGATTTTGGTTCTGTTATGTTCCAGAAGAAGCACATAACTTTTTTCTAAACTTTTCAAGTTGTTAATCTCTTAATATGTTCTGATTTGCAAGTCATTGAAACAAAAAATAATTCTGGATGGTACAAATTTCATATCAATTGAGATTTTATTATAACTTTAAACAACTGAAACTGATATACAATGTAACCTCTGTTTGGTAATTTATTGATCTGTACACTTTATCTGTTTCTGTTTGAAAAGATTCGTTCACCAAAAGAGAGAGAAAACATCTTGCTTACTGGTTGCAAAAAAATATTTGGGATTCTAAAGGAAAGAAAAATGATGACATCGTGATCAGTCTAATGTAATACATGTAGGTTATGATGACAGGACAGATTGCGTCAGTCAGCCTATACTGAACCAATGTGAACTGAGGTCAGTGGCTATTAATCATTTGTCAAAGACTGCAGGCCCTTATCAGCCAGTTATAGATAGAAGGATGTTTATATCACAACCACAAGTGGCAAAGCTATAAAGAATTTCAACCATAGCACAGCAAGGACACTTTTTATAGATAAAATAGAAATCTAAACAAAATGCTGGCCTGGATAGCAACACCCATTTCCAGTTAGGTATTTTAGTAAATATAAATTCTTAAGGGTTTTAGAACCTTGGTCAGTTTTCATTTTTTTCTTTTTTCTGAACAGTTAGCAAACAAAGCCAAAATAAACACAAGAGGTACTAGTAAAGAGGAAACACATTGTGGGTGCTGTGCTACTGAATGCAACCACTGCTTATTTTACTCACTCAGTTACTGTGCCTTTATCCCCACATTTCGGAGGGTAGGACTGAACACTATCAAGTCAACAGAGTAATTACAAAAGAGTTACTTTCCATAGCACCTGTCTGCAGGAAGGTGGATTGGTAGGCTGGGGAGAACATGGAGTTTGAGCGGGAAGAGTCGTGGAGCAGGAAGGAGAGCAGTGAAGCAAAGGGGAGGGGAGGTGGGAGCATAGAGAAAAGGCGTTCCGATTCCTCCTGTGGACTCTGCTGGGCTTGTTGGGATCTTTAGTGGTCAGAGCCCTTACCCCACCCCCAAGCCTTAGTAGGGGCATGGAAGAGCTCTTCAAAATCACTCCCACTCAATGGGAACTTTATTAACCCCAGGAGATCCCAACTAGTGTAGGGAAATTTGTCAGCCCCCTCGCCTTCCCCAAACACCCTAAGCAGGGTCTTTGGGAGACTGACAATTCTGTTTAGGATTTGGGGGATTAAACTTCCTAAATCTTGCAGTTTTATTGGGATTAAGGTGTTCAGCTGTCAGTGTGATTGTTTGGTCCATACTGGGGCAGAGTGAAAGCTGGGTAGTTATCTGAGAGCACTGCCTTGCTTGAGAAGTGGAACCCTCACTCCTACATTCCTGGTTCTCTAACATTCTAGTTTTTGCTCTAGTTTTTCACATACATGCTTTTTAAAGGAGCGATACCCATAATTCACTGATATGGACCAGCCACCTTACCTGCAGTTACCAGATATTATCATCTGGGAATAGAGTATAATATGATCAGAGATAGGGTGACCAGATGTCCCGATTGTATAGGGACAGTCTCAATCTTTGGGTCATTGTCTTATCTAGGCTCCTATTACTCCCCACCCTCGTCCCCGTTTTTCACATTTGCTGTCTGGTCACCAGAGAACTCTCTCATATAGCACAGGTCAGATTTTAAGTGCTGGCCTTTTATGCTGCGCCCACAATCCAAAGCAGGTAGACATCTAGCTGTAAATATCTGTGCCCACAGTTTATTGTGGGTATATTTGTTTATTTATTTTGGACAGGTGCAAAGTCTGAAGCCTGACTGAAAATCTGGCTGTGCATCTTTTGTATGAGATTACCGAGGTATAAAATAGGTTTCTTATTACAGGAAGCCCTGTTAAAGTGCTGAAATATTTATGTTCTGCCTTAGCTTGTTTATGCAGTTACTTGGGAAACCAGCTGCTTGAACTTCAGAGCATAAATTTCAGTAGTGGCTTGGGAAGAGCCTGGTGTGGCATGACGCCAATGTTGTGATAACTGGTGAGTCTCAGGGAGAGCCAGTGTTTACAGCAATTGTTCTCAACTTTAATAAAAAAAATGACAGAAAATCAGCTCAGATTTTCTGAAAAGTGTCTATAGAAACTTCAAAAAGTCTGTCCATACAGTGCCTGCAGCTTGGCTCACAGTGCCTTCTTGAGAGCTGTGCCAGGTTTTACAGCCCGGTACAATATTTCTCTTCATTTAGCGTTTCTTTTTATAAAACTTTCAAACCTTCCATGCCACATGAAGCAGATGGAGGATGAAGCAGTATCAGCTGCATGCAAGGTGGGTGGCAATCCACAGCCCTCTGCACTAGAAGGAGATATCATTCCTAGGTGAGGGTAGTGGCAGCAATGTCATTGCCTTCCTCTTTGAGAGAACTTTAAAATCCAGCCAGCACGTGACAGGAGTCCCACTTATGGAAACTGCCTGGCTCAGGCTTGGAATCCAGCATATCTCCATGTGGGCCTGGCCCTGGCCCTCCCAGCCAACCAGGCTCACTGTGCTAGCAGGTTCTGGACCCCACGGAGGAGCACAGTCTGGGGGTGCTGGTGTGACGGTATCAATATTCCAGGGTGACTTTCTGAGCTGGGCTCTGTGGAACCCCTGGAAAGTGAGTCTAGCTCTAGCCCTTTCTGTTGATTGCTCTGAGTGCCATTATCTTTTAGAGATTTTCTTTTCATATCTGTTCCTTAACTTGGTTAGGGACAGAAGCTAAATTTACTGGATAGTAACTGCCGTGATCATTCTCTCTGTATTTGATGAATACCATTTCCCCCCACGCTTTCCCCCAGTCATTTGGTGCCTCCTCAATGGTCCATGACTATTCAAAAAGAAACTGCTTGTGCTGATTGTCTCAATATGTTACACTGGATATCATTCACACCCGCCAATCTACACAGCATAGATCCAGTTGTCAAATATTCTGTTACCTGCTTCTCTACAACAGCTCCTGCCTGCATAGGAGGATTTAGATCGTTCTCAACTGTCTGGATGTAGCCCCCTTTTCTTCTTCTTATTTCATGGTGTTCAGCCAATACTTTTTTGCTGTAATCACAACTGCCGCTTCTGCTTGCTCTGAGCTGATACCGAAACATTCCCCAACAGAGGGATACAAAGGAGGTGCTATTTCAGCACAGGAGAGGGAGTGCAAGTTGTTAACCATGCTCAGTAGCTGTTCTGAAGCTGATGTGGAAGACTTCTTTAAGGGCAGACTCACCTGCTTGTGTACATCCCATCCCATCCCCCTAGCATCCTGCCTTTAGTTAGAAGCTGGATGCTCCTGGCCAATCAATAATGAGTGCTGTCAGGGATACAAAACTGTCAGTCATGTTGAGCTCCAGTCAGATCCAGCCCAGCTGGGAGAAAAGAGAACTGCCAGGGTTAACCCAGACTGAATCTGTGGTTGGATCTCAATTCAGTTTCCTGTAATTTTACAGGTTAGTTGGACCTTATTGGTCTGCAGCAGTTATATGTTGAAGTATCTCTAAAGTTCTTAATCCCAAGAAGGAACATAAGTATTTTTTTAAATATAGCAATGGGCCATAGTTAAAGGGATAGGGAAATTTGCTATTAGCCTCAAAGGCTGCTGCCTTGGTCTTGTTATTCTAAGAAGCAAGCTTAGAATTAAGTAAATCGGGTGCTTGTGTTTGTGTGAATATGTATGTTACTGAGACACAAAGCATGGCCCTGTGTCCTGACTGGCAGAGCACTTGTCAGATCCACACACATCCTCCCCCTCAACTCTGTAGGGAGCAGATAGAGCTGCCCGGGATAACCCAGTTTGAACCTGTGGGTTGGATCTCAATACGTTTTCCTGTAATTTTACAGAAGTCAGTGAGACTGAGACTGGGAAGACATCGTAAAGGAACAATTGCAGATCAGAGGCCAAACGTCATCGTGAGGTGTTGTCATAATATAATTCCCAATTCTGAACCTTAGCGTCCAAAATATGGGTACTAGCATGAATTCCCCTAAGCTTAATTACCAGCTTAGATCTGATAAGCTGCCACCAATCAGGAATTCCAGTGCCTGATACACTCTGGTCCCCCCAAAACCTTCCCTGGGGACCTCTAAGACCCAGACCCCCTGGATCTTAACACAAGGAAAGTAAACCCCTTTCCTCTCCGTTGCCTTTTCTAGGATTTCCCTCCCTGGGTTACCCTGGAAGATTACCGTGATTCAAACTCCTTGAATCTTAAAACAGGGAGGAATGTCCCTTCCCCGCCCCTCCCCTTTCTCCCTCATCCAGAGGCAAAACAGATTCAAGCTCCGTGAATCTAAAACAAAGGGATTCCCCTTTCTCCCCTCCCTCCCTGTTAAGTACAGACTCAATTCCCTTGAGCCTCAACAAGGGGGAAAAATCAGACAGGTCTTAAAAGCAAAACTTTTAATAAAAAGAAACCAAAAAAGGTAAAAGTTTATCTCTGCAATTTAGATGGTAAAAAGTTACAGGATCTGTCAGCTTATAGAAACTAGAAAGAAGCCTCCCCCCCAGCAAGATACAATTTAAAATACTTCCAGCAAACTACACGTTTGCAAATATAGAAACAATCAAAAGACTATAACCGCCTTTCTTACTAGATTACTCACTATTCTGAATATATAAGAGACTGTAGCAAGGAGACTGGCAAGAAACCTGGTTGCACGTCCAGTCCCTTCCAGGACCCAGAGAGAACAAAGCAAAAGCCAAAAAACACAAACAAAGGCTTCCCTCCACCGAGATTTGAAAGTATCTTGTCTCCTGATTGGTCCCCTGGTCAAGTGTTTGGTTACCCGTTAACCCTTTACAGGTAAAAGAGACATTAACCCTTAACTATCTGTTTATGACAGGTATATTATGTCATTGAATCAACGACAGCGTGTGAGTCTAACAGATGCAGTAATTGTCAAGTTTTTTTCTCTTATTTGAAGTTGTGTATGTGCTCAATGTCACGGATGCTGAAATAACTGGTTATGCAATATAACTAAATGCTTTATTTAATTGCCAATAGAATACTCAGGGTCAGCCTACATGAGAGCAGAAGATCCCGGATTGTCAGAAGACCCAATCGCTGTATTTATTTATAACAATTTTGGGAGTTAGGCCTGTGTTATATTTTTCATTTGAAAGAATTGGTAACTAAAATGACTTGCCTCTCCTCTACATAGGTTACATACACATTTTTTCTTGTTAAAACTGGTTTTAAAGAATAGTTCAGGAGTTCACTCATTTTAGAATCACCATCAGTTTTATCTCCCTTCTCATTTACTTGTCCCCCTTTCCTCCACGGTGAACAACATTTCTAAGTTTTCCATCTTCAAATAAAATGTAACAATGTGAATCATGATTTTTCAGTCACAGGCTATAAAATACTCCTGCATTACATCCATCTTCTCCAGTTTTTATATCCTGATGCAAGCTGACCTCAAAATGTTGTCGTCTTCTATGTTTACAGCCCGATAACGCCTTTCTGGGAGCTCAGCAGGGATACTGAATTTATGAGACAGTTGCAAGTCAGGTATTTTACAGGTATTTTGATTGCCCACATTTGTCAAAAATGATTTTGTAAAAAAATTAAAGATTACTGTGTGATAGATTAAACAGCGGTACAAAAGCTGGTAGTAATTTTTGCCCAGAAAATTTGACTTTGAATATGTATATAAAACACAAACTAACTTTCCTGAACATATTAACCTGACATGGTATTTTAAAAACGTTTCTCTTATGTTTATCATAAAGGAGTTCATTAAGTTTTTCAGTATATAAAATGCACCTGGCACTAAAGTGTTTGAGCATATGCACAACAGTTCATATACTGTAACAATGACTTTTAACAAATGAACTACTCAGCCTTCCCTTGGGAAAAAGCCTGAAAAAAGAGGTGGACCATGAGCCATGCCCTAAAGATAGAAGACTTGAGCACTGTCAGACCAGAGAGAGAAATCAATTCCAGAATTAAGAGCCCTGCACCCAGAATGCCCACATACAAGCTACCTGGCATTTATATCTGGGGAGCTGGGATAGGTAAGCAGGTCCCAAGCTATCTATGGCTTTTGTAGACCAAAGTCAACACCTTGATGTACACATGAAAGAGAAGAGGAACCCAGGACTGCTAACAAATAACTGCTGTAATATGCCACCAAGAATGCAGATAGCTGCCAAGTGCACTAGCCGATGCTTTTGAGTAATCTTCAAGAGTAGTCCCATGCACTTCATATTAGGGTAACAAAAGCATGGATGACAGTGCTGAAATCCAAGCCTGAGAAACAAATGGTTGCGAACACCTAGCTGAACAGAAATGGAAAAGGTGCTTTACTACTGACAACTGGACACCAGAAGCATCTCCAGATTGTTAATATGCTGAAATAACGCAAACAGAGCTCCTCAGCAACAGAGGAATATATCACACCCTCAAGATCTTTCCCTGCCTCACCAGCATCACCTACAGAGAGATTAAACTTCATGCAACTTGCTTTCATCTGAAAACAGTCTTGACCAAGCACTGGAAAAGCAGGAGAGCATCACTGCGCTCAGATGAACAATGAGACAAAGTTGTCTGTCTGAACTATAGTTCAATATGGAGGCTCAACAGGTGGGTTGACAAAAGGATTGTAAGATTTCACAGATACAGTAGTTTAAGGGCAGCAAAAAGTGCTGTGGCACCTTATAAACTAACAGACGTATTGGACCATGAGCTTTCGTGGGTGAATACCCACTTCGTTGGATGCAACAGTTTAAGAGGTTCCTGATGGTGGACAAGTCTCTCTCTCTCTCTCTCTCTATCAAAAGGTCCCATTGAAGCCAAGGGAAGTTTTGATCCTGACTACAATGGGAGCAGACACAACTTCAAACTTGAATAGTTTATAGACATTACAAACAGACTAAATCTGCAAATGCCCCAGTACTATTACATAATACTCAACTCTTGAAAGTGCTGTGTAACTAAAGGCTCTGCCTAATTCCATAAAGTTAAAATCATGTATCATTTGTGAAGAATGGGGCTCCTTGACTACAAGGAATGTAATCTGCCCAACTCAACGCAATCCAGCCCACACCCCTGAATGACCATAGCCCCAGTCCTGCAATGTGATGTGCATACAGAGTCCTACTGCGCCATGCACGATTTCACAGGACCAGGGCCTACATCGGTTACATTAAATGCATGACACTATATGCAGATAGCTATTACCTATAGTAGAGTTTTGTCCTGCACTCTGGGATAATGTGGTCTCACTGCAATGTTATAGAACTCTGAAGAAAAAGAGCGATAGGAAAACTCTATGACAAGGTTACAATTGAAAAAATGATTTAAGATGAAATCAAAGAAAGACGCATTTACTAGCCAGAATATTCTAACTGAATTCTCACTGCCTGGCTCTTAAACAGAATCTTACCTTGGATTAGAATGAGAAAGTGGGTTCATTTCTTTTTGATAGTGATGACCTTGATTGACAGGCTGTGGAAAACACAAAAAACAGTAGTGAGAAGATAACTGTGCAAATATTTTTTCAATATATCTAGAAGTATAAGAGAGAATCCTTTTCGAACGATATATTTGTAGTATCTGATATATTAGAATTCTATGGTCTTCATCACTGAAGTGGAATTTCAAAAATGTTATTCAGGTTCCAATTTTGTAAAAGTACGTTTTAAATTGATGATTTTCTTGGTTCATATGCCTATACATTGAGTTACAGTATAAGCATTTACATGAGATTTGATCACCTTGCACAAAGTAGATGCCAATCCTATGAAACGTTGCTGACTCTAGTTTATCAATGTTTATCTCCATGATGGTGTCCTACTCAGTTTTAATGTTATATAATTTGGAGCATATTTTTAATTAAAAGAGACAGTGTATTTAACATAAAAAACGAATATTCACAAATTGATATAAAAAAATCCAAGAGTTCTAAATTATAGGAATATATTTTTGTCTCAGTGCAAGGTAACAGAAGAATAATCATTATATTTACAAAGCACGCAGCTTCACCCAAAGCACTCAGGGCATGACACAGACAAATTAAAACACAACCATATACAAACATTGTCAATACATAATGAAATGAGAAATACTAAAAACAAACATGCAGCTTTATTAATGGAATAGAGTCTTAAACAGGGACCAATATTAAAAAAATGAGTGTGTTCACATGATTTTTGGAAGTGGAGAGAGCTGTGATAAAACAGCTGTCCCTGGGGAATGATATCCATATCACAGCAAAAAACTCATTCACTGGTCAAACTGCGATAGTGAACATCCCCAAAAAGGGTAGTAGGAGAGAAGGGAAATCACACAGCACCCATTTAGGCTATCTATGCATCATAACATCTGTTCTCAGTGATCTTTGATCTGGTTCTCCAGTAAAGAATAGCCTGGGTTTTACATTTTGACTGGATGGGAATATATCTGCCTTGGGATGACCTAGTTAAGATATCAGCTGGGATATGTCGTCTGGGTTTAAAAATCAGTCTGTATTGTCTGTCCACTTACATCTTATAATTAATTATATATTATTTGCATCTCCATAGTTCCTAGGAGCACTTGATCATGGACGAGTATCCCCGCTGTGCTAGGCACTGTATAAATACAGAACAAAAAGACAGTCCCTACCCCAAAGAGCTTACAATCTAAGTTTAAGACAAGAGACAACACATGGATACAGACAGACCAATGGGGAGAACAAGGAAATAATGAGTGACAGGCAGGGTGGCGGTCTTGACAGAGAAAGGAAGTAATGGGGAAGGCTTGTCGGGAGGGGGAAGATTAAGAGCTCAGTTTTATTCCTGTTTGGCTTAAGCTTGTCGCTAGACATCCACGAGGAGATGAAAGAGAGACAGGCCGAGATTTTAGTTGGTACAGAAGGAGATAGGTCTGGAGTACAAAGGTATACCTCTGAGTCGCCAGCCTAGAGATGGTAGTTGAATTTGTGTTTGTGGATGAGATTATCTAGAAATAAGGAGTAGCAGAAGAAGAGAAGAGGACCTGTGGAGACACTGCAGAAAGCTGGAGGGGAGGATCTTCCAAAGGACATGCTGAAGGAGTGATTAGAGAGATAGGAGGAGAACCAGGGGAGAACAAGATTTCAAGCAGGGCATGGTCAACAATGTCAAGGGTGGCTGACAGGTCAAGAAAGATGAGGATGGAGTACTGATTCTGAGATCTGGCTAGGAAGAGGTCATTAGAGACTTTGAAAGCCAGGCTAGACAGGGTCTAGGATGGAATTGGAGGAGATTGCGATTGCAGACAGTGTATTAAATTATCTTAGAGATGAAAGGGAGAAGAGAGCTGGGGCGTTAATTAGAGAGGCAAGTGGAGTCAAGGGTGTTTTTTTCCAAGACCGGAGAGACTACAGCATGCTTGTATTGTCAGGGGGAAGAGCCAGAGGAGAGAGACAGACTAAGGAGAAGAGGATGGGAGTATTTTTGTGTTCAGTGGCTCCTTTCTGTGTATCGCCATGATGGAGGCCAAGAGTACCGAAGTTAGAGACGAACTTCTTGTGGCACCTCGGATGGAGTCACAGAGTGTTGTCTGATTGAACCATAACATGCTCTTTCTAGTGATCCTGAAATCTCGAAGAGCCAACCAGACTACTCCTTATTAGGAATGGGATGTTTTGGAAGTAGTTTATTAGAGTGGCCCAGGTGCGCTTCTCTCCTGAAAGACAGGCATTTGTGATCAGGATATTTAGGAGTATGGATTATAGAGGGAGGGCCAGGTTTTTAAAGGTATTTAGGTGCCCCAGTGGAATTTTCCATAGCATCTAGGTGTCTAGCACCCATTGAAATCAATGAGTGTTTACATACCGAGGTGCTTTTGAAAATCTCACTAGGTCCTTAAGTATCTTTAAAATCTGGCCTGGAGTGTCCTGCCATCAGGTGGGCTTCCTGTTCCCATCAAGGGAGTGACTGAGCCATGTAAGTGGAATCATCATTTTCCTTTTCATCTCTTGTTGGGAACAGCTGCGGACACATAAGAGGAAGCCCAGAATGTCTAGGAGTGCTGAGGTGACAAATATAGAGGTGCCATATCTGAATCAGTATTTGCATCTGCCACTGGCATAGTATTTTAGTATGAATATTTTTGAGGAAGTGTCTTTCCATAGGGGACCAACTGGGATATTCAGGGCAGGAAGGAAAAGAGGTCTCATGGGGGTCACTTAACTGTTTCCACTTACAGTTCAGGCATTATTCCTAAATATCTCTTGTCATGCATTCACAGGGTCAGGTCTATGCCCTGGCCTTCAACCAGTCTCCTGGGAATATCCCTTTAGTGGATCCCAGAGATCCACGCTGTTCTGCAAGAGCAGGCCTGTAGTCTCCATGACTCTGAAACGAGCCCTTTCTGCCACAGTGTTGCACTGGGACCTCATGTTCAATTGCTTGTCTGAAAGTCTTTGGACTAGCATCAGGAAAGTGGGCTTAGGACAGAGTGTATATTGGGGAAGCCATGGCTTCTTCAGGCCCTCTTTCCCGGAACCCCATCTTCGCTCTTCCCTGGCCCTTAGTCTATCAATCCCAAATCCATCATTCACATGTGTAGGTTCTATTCAGTTCTTGTTAATGATTCCGGTTTCCATCCAGACACACGAGGGGTCAAAAACCCCATTGCTTTTCTTTCCACTCAAAGTATGGCTGTAGAAAGCCCATAGAGAGACTGAGGTACGTATGTGGATCACAAAAACATTTTTACATTTCCCACATTCTTAAGAACATAAGAACGGCCACACTGGGTCAGACTGAAAGTCCATCTCGCCCAGTATCCTGTTTTCTGGCAGTGGCCAATGCCAGGTGCTTCAGAGGGAATGAACAGAACAGGGAATCATCAAGTGATCCATCTCCTGTCACTCATTCCCAGCTTCTGGCAAACAGAGGCTAGGGACACCATCGCTGCCCATCCTTATGCATACATGACAGATGGTTTGTTTTACAATACTTTTTCTAAAATACTCTGTTCCTAGCCATAAATACATTTACTTCTTTGCTTTCAGGAACATGGCTGTCTGGGAATATTCATTCTCTGGCCATTTAATCCCCAAAGAGAAGAAATGGAGGTTCCTGAAACCATGTCAGCTCTACAGGGTGACAAGTGGCTGGCTTACATAGGTTAGTGTGCCTGGGTTCCAATTAAAAGAAAACTGTATGTACCTACATGTATGCCTCAGTAAAAGGCTCTGCTAGAGAGGAGGCAGAAGGAAAGGCCCCAGCAGTGGGGAGCTGCCAGAACCTTTCCCTGGCCTCCCCCGTCAGAGCCTTTCTCTGCAGCAGCGAAAGACTCTGGCAGTGAGACATTACACTGCTAAAAATAACTGTGGAGACAGGGAAGCACTGCTTGGTTGTGTAGACAGCAATGTAGGATACATATTCTAAGGCAGTGCTTCTCAATGTATTTACCATTGTGGGCTGCATATGCAGCTCCCTCTGTGTTATGTGGGATGCACAATACAGTAGAAACTCAGAGTTATGAACACGTCGGGAATGGAGGTTGTTCGTAAGTCAAATATTCATAACTCTGAACAAAACATTATGGTTGTTCTTTCAAAAGTTTACAACTCAAGATTGACTTCACACAGCTTTGAAATTTTACTATGCAGAAGAAATACACTGCTTGCCATTAATTTTGTTAATAGTTTACATTTAACACAGTACTGTACTGTATTTGCTTTTTTTTTGTCTCTGCTGTTGCCTGATTGCGTACCTCCAGTTCCAAATGAGGTGTGTAGTTGTGTGTGTGTGTGTTCAAAACGCTGAGGTTCTACTGTATATCTATACTACCTGTACATTTACGCCCCCATCCCCCCAAAAGTGTAGTGCTTGTTATATGACAGCAGTACGATTCAAATGGATATCGTACCTTTTGTTACAACACTGCTAAATATCTATCAAGCGCATTTTAAATTAGCAAAGTCAGCCAAAACATTAACTGTTAAAATTAATTAATTTACTGTAAGGGTGGCATTGCATGGTGTATTGTCACCCTCACTTCCGCGCTGCTGCTGGCGGCGCGGTTGGGCTGAGCTCCCGGAGCCCATGGCTCCGGAGCCCACCTGCAAAGATAGGGAGCCCTGACTGATGTGAGCCCCCCGCCCCCCCAGCCAGAGACTGCACCCAACCCCACTCAGGGACTGTCCCTTAGCCCCTTCCCAGACTGCCCCCAATCACCCAACCTTCCTGGGACTGTCCCACCAGCCTCCAGACCCTCCCCCCAACACTGTCCAGGGCAAAATGATGCCCCCCACCCCCAGGGACTTCTGCCTCCAACATTCAGCCCCCCACCCAGGGACTGCCCCCCAGCACCTGCCTCAGCACCCAGTCCCCTAAGGACTGTCCCCTCCACCACTCAACCCCCTTCCATCCAGGGACTGTGCCCTAGTATCTAGTCCCCCCACCAGGGACTGCCCCCGACCTAGAATCTGTTCTCCACATATCAGTGACATCCCCCCCCGTTGCCCTAGACCCCTGCACCCGCTGGTCTTCTACCTCTGCTGCACACAGGTCAGTGGTGCAGCCTGCCCTGCCTGCCTGCTGCGGAGATCTTAGTGCCGGGGAGCCTGTTCCAGCCAGGGTCACTGAACCCAGGATCCTGTGGGAAGCACTGAGCACCCTGGCCTGCTAATGCTGCTGGGTCTGATCCTGGGAAGGGGGGGCGCTGACACTGGGTCCAATCCTGCACTGCCCCATTTTTGCACCCCCTGCTGGCTTTGTGCCATAAGTGGCCCGTAGGTAACAGGTTGAGAACGACTGCTTTAGAGTCTAGATGTGTCATTACTGTACTTGCCTAAGCAGTGCCTCACCATCTACACGACTATTTCTATCAGTTCCAGGGGGGCATGCAGTGTATTTACATTACACACTGCCATTCGGGGTGTGCAGTGTAGACATACCTGAAGAATGGAAGGATTGTGAGATTCTGTCCTGACACAGGTCAGAACAAGAGATCTAGCATTGGAGAGGGGATGCAGTCAGAGAGACCAACTAGCCCTGTAGCTATGATAAAGATGGATTAATGATTCTCAATTCTGTGACACCTTAGAGATCAGGGTCTGCATCTTGCCGAACCCTTCTTGAGTTGACACCACTAGCTTTTCTTGTAACTCAGCTCCTAGATGAACAAACCTCAGAGGGAATGAGGAAGCTTTGCTTTAAATTTATTGTGAACTTGCATGCCTAGAGACCTTGAGAGGCCCCTAGAGATGATGCTGTGGTAAGTGTGTCATTTAAGAATAGCAATCATCACTACCAATACCTTTGTGAACAGGCTAGTGAGTGGAGATACATGAATATGCAGTTATAGTATCAATTTTAATTGATTAGCCAAAAAATTGATGATTATTGGGGTTGGATCTGAATACACAGTTGATAAGCAGCAGCTCTAATATAACACTTCTCATCAAGATAAGCTTCTGCTAGGTACGTCAGTACGTGCTGGGGACAAATATAGGATAGTGCAAGCCAGTCTCCATCCTGAATTTTATCTTCATCAATCTTTTCTGGCTTTTGAGAAATCAGATGGCCAAGACCCCCTCCCCAGATTTTTTTTGTTACGATGAAGAATATGGAGTACAGCCCTGAGCATCTTTTGTTGTGAGAGACAAGCTCAACTGCTGCTATTTCTAGGTGATAAGAAAGCTTCTTCAATCTGGCTGAGCACTTGTCAACTCCCAAGGTTGGAGACAGAATGACAAAGGGGGTGTGAAGGATCTGTAGACAGCGAATGATGCACTGCTGTCTAAAATTGACTGGCACCAACTGTCTGAGAAACGGGGTATCCTGCCAGCAAGGCCTATTTCTGGTTGGAGGCAGGCCAGATACAGACATTTTGACTTTTTGGAATAGGAGGAGGAAGTGTACAGCTGCAAATATTCCACAGGATTGTGCAACATCTTTACATGTATTTCATTTCTCTGAAAAGGTCAAGCAATGTACAATATTTTCATTTTCAAAATACTTATATTTTTTAATTCTACATAAATATTCTATTACTGATTTGGAATCTAGGTAATTTTTATTTTTTCACATTTTATAAAGCCTTACAAATCACCTTCAAGGTAAAATTCAATGTTTTAAAAAACATCTACATCTGACAGCTATGCTGGGTAATGTACAGTACCTAAAACTATTTTATTCCTTTTGGGCTGTCACAGTTTAGAACAGCTGCTTAACAACTTATATTTCAATAATTTCTTTTGACAGCATATATATTACATTTCAGTTCTTGGAAAATTATCATTAGCCATAAAATTCAGTTTTTAGTATATCAATTTAATAGTTGTATAAGAACATCTGTTCATTTGTTTTAACTGCGGCTTAGCAATATGATCTATATATCTTTGCCATTCAGAAGGGTTTTTTTTGAACCTCATTAAAGCCAAAAATAGGTGGGCATCTTTTAAATGAAGCTGAAAATCAGACTAAAATATGCAAAATTATGGAAAATTTAAAGTCACAAAAAACATGTTACAAGTAAAATATTACATACATTTACTAGGTAACATACTTAAATGCTATAATGCTTTACAGAAAAGAAAGTGTATTCCAAAAATGAAAGATATAAAATATGCCTTCTGGTGGTGCTGTTGCTATAGATTACATCAAGGGACAAAGAGGTTATATAAAATTACCCAGCATTTAGACCTAAAAGGCTTACCTTTTGGAGAAGAGCTGTTGATAATTTTTGTGGAAAAATAAGAACAGACTTAATGGGGAATATGATTTGCAAAAACATTATCAATTTAATAGAGAGGAAAAGATGTTAATGCTTTAAATCAGCAGAAGGAGACTACCTAGAAATGAAGTAATCTCTCAAGGTTAATCATGGCTAGGGACAATTTTTCAGATTGTCCTTAATTTTATGAAGTATAATGTACAGATTAGTTCTAATTTGTTTCCTATACATTGTGCAGATGAACCCTGCTGATGTGTACTAATGGAAGATGGATGCAGGTACATTGTAGCTTTTCTGTGGTTTACACATAAATACAATTTTTATTAAGGTCCTGATTGTTAGTATCTGCAGCTCCCCCTGACTCTTCGGGACTGATTTTCAGTAATGAAAATCAATCCCTCTGTAAATATGAACTAGCCTTTAGTTATACAAATTCTGAACTTCAACACAGAATGGAAGCTGAAGAAATGAAAGGCCTTTATTCATGTAGGGTGACATTCACCTGTAGCCATACAGCAGAACAGTGCAAGGAAGAGAGAACAGTCTGCAAATGCTTTCTGCTCACTTCACAAGGGGGCTCCACGTGGACTCCAAAGAGGCTAAATTTTGATTTGCCAGTTACCCTGAGTGACCATGGAGTAGCACAAGTATACCGCACACTTGAGTTCTGCTTAATGTCTGGATTCAATGAAAACTCTGTCCAGTAGCTAAGTGACACTAGTTCATAGATTAATTGATGTTAAAGCTGTTAGATCATCTAGCCTGACCTCTTGCAGATACTGCCATTAAATTTCACCCCGTTACCCATGTACTGAGCCCAATAACTTGTGTTTGACCAAAGCATCTTCCAGGCTGGCACCCAGTCTTGATCTGGAGCTATAAAGAGATTAACCTTGTTCCAACGGTGAATCAGCCTTACTGTTTAGAATGTGCCTTATTTCTCATTCAAATTTGTCTGAGTTCAGCTTCCCCCCACTGGTTGCTATGCCTTTCTCTCCTAGACAGAAGAGCTTTTAGTACCTTGGATTTGCTCCCTGTGAAGATACTTATACACTGTAATCAAGTCACTTCTCAATCTTCTTTTTGATAAACTAAACAGACTGATGCTGTCTCTTGCTGTAAGGCATTTCCTCTAACCCTGGAATAATGTTTGTGGCTCTTTTCTGCACCCTCTCCAATTTTTCAACACCCTGTTTAGTATGTGGACACCAGAGTTATATGCAATGTTTTAATATCTGTCTCACAAATGCCATACACAGAGGTAAAATCACTTCCTGCTTCTACTCACCATTCCACTGTTAATACTCCCCAGGACCACATTAGCCCTTTCTGCCACAGCATTGCATTGGGAACTCATGTTCAACTGTTTGCCCACTATGGTCCCTAAATCCTTTTCAGAGCTGCTGCTTTCCAAGATACAGCACCCCAATCCTGCAGGTATGGCCTGTATTCTTTGTTCCTAGACTGCATTTGGTTGTATTAAAACATATTTTGTTTGTGCTGAGCTTGTCAACAGGTCTAAATCACTCTGACTGACTTCCCTGTCCCTCATCATTATTCTCCACGCCACCAACCTTTGTGTCTTCAGCAGTGATTTTATATTTACTTCCAGATCATTGACACAAATGTTGAATAGCATGGGGCCTAGAACTGATCCCTGCATCATTTGATAATTTCGTGATGACAACTACTTTTTGAGATCTGTTAGTTAGCCAGTTTTTAAATCAATTTAAAATGTGCTTTATTGATACTGTATAGTGCTAATTTCTTAATGAAAATGTCATATGATACTAAATCCTAAGTATATTAATTACCGTTACAAAACTACCTTTAGCAACCAACCATGTAATTTCATTGGGCCGCTGGCAGACTAGGTGTCAGCTCATGCCAAAGCCCCAGGCTCATGGAATGTTTACAAATGATGGCTGGAAGCCAGGCCAATTCACTTATTAGCATAAATCAAAGTGATTGTTAAATGGATAAGAGTGTATTTGGTGTTTACACTCCATGAAAACTAACAGGATGTTACTTGCATTGTTTTCACTTACCTGTATCCTATTAGAATGTAGTAGCAAACATTTACATTATGTATACCCCTGTAATTAAATGACCCATCGAACAAGAAAGAAGCCTTGTGGAAGTCAAATGAAAAAATTTAACAGAAAAGCGCTAATTTCAAAGCAAGTGCTGTTTGTCTGTGATAACTGGAGGTCAAAGACTCTAAATGCATTCCTCATTCTCCATCATCAAAGGAAGAGCCAACGTGGGTGGTGACCCTGTCAGATTGTTTTCTGTGAGAAGCTGTAAGTAGGGATTCAGGGAAAGATCCTTCATCTCTGGACTGTTTGGATTCTAACAGGGTGGAATAACTGAACAAAGAGTTACTCTGGGCAGTCCTGAAAGACTTTTGGAAAACTGGCAGATTACTACATCTCTGCTGCCATTTGGAATTACAGACTGTGACTCACCTGTACATATACTTTGCCTGCTTTGATCTCTCAATAACTCTCATTTCCTTTTCTTAGCAAAGAAACCTTTAGTGAGTTTACTATATAATTGGCTACCACTGTTGTCTTTGGTGTCAAATCTAAGGTACCAATGAATCTGGGGCAAATGACTAGTCTTTGGGTCTGGGAGCAACCTAAATGTGATGTGATTTTTGGTGTAAGTGACCATCATCACTCAGTCCAGGTGGCAAGATAGATTGGAGAGTCCAAGGCGACTGTTTGTGACTCCATGGTAAGACTGGTACAGTGATCCAGGAGTTCTCACTTGTTACCGGGTTGGTGAAATCTAATTATAGAACATACCACCAACTTGGGGTATCTGTGACAATGTGCCCTGCCAGGGATTTTAAATGGCCTATTACCTGGATTATCCTGCCTGCTCTTTTGGAATACTGGCACAACATTAGCACTCTTCCAGCCTTCTGGCATTTCTCCAACATTCCAAGATTTCTTAAAAATTAACATCAGCAGGCCAGAGATCTCTTCAGCAAACTCTTTTAGGTCTATTGGTGCAAGCTATCCAGACGTTATGTTTTAAAAACGTTTATCCCTAATAGTGCTGATTAACATCCTCCTTAGTTACGAATGGACTGCAAAATAATTCATCATCCTCACGGGATACAAGTACATTATCCTTCTTTCCAAATACATAAGTATACAAGAGTTAATGATTTCTGACTAGTTTCTAGTAGATGTAAGTCCACACTCCAAAAGCTATGATCACAATTGGCACCACATGGCACCCTGGCAACTAGCTCAGAAAAGACAACAATAATTGAATGAATGGGCACAGATATAAACTACCACATTATTACTACAGGATGTTCCCCTAGGCTCAGGCTGAAGTATGTTCTTAGGGCAGTGTAAGGAAGGGGCTGGATGGGTATATGAAGACTTTCAATTTCTAGTGATACAAGGTGGGTGATGTAATTTCCTTTATTGGACCAATGTCTGTTGGTGAAAGACAAGCTTTCAAGCCACACAGAGCTCTTCCTTCAGCTGCCTCTTGAAAGCTTGTCTCTTTCACCAACAGACGTTGGTTCAATAAAAGATATGACCTCATACCACTTATCTCGCTAACATCCTGAGACTGACATGGCTACAGCAACACTGCATAACATTTCTAGTGATGTCCTGCTGTCATTTTTCAGAAACATTACATTCACTTTCTAAACTAAAACAACACAAAAAAACCCTCCCACTACAATCTAACAATCTTAAAACCCCACTGCCCACTTTGCAGAGAGTAGAGCAGATGACTACACAAATCTGCACAGATCAGACTCCCAAATTCATTACTTGGGTCTTGCATGCTTCAGGTGTTTGAAATATTATTTTTAATTGAATTTAATCCTCATCTAGAAACTCTGAAAAATCTGTCTCTGCCAAAGTTCAATACATTTCCTTACAGGCTTGATTTACGTAGACAGAGATGGCTACAAAAGACTATTCTGAATAACTACAGCTACATTTAATTAAAATTTTAAATGACTAAACACTTTTTTAACTGAAGATATTAGTCTGAAACGTTCAGAAGATGATCAAAGTAGTGGTATCAAAGAACACTCTTTGCATTTACACCATGCTTTGCTAAATATTGGAAAAGTACATTTTATAGTAAAAATTTTCTCTCTTTTAATCGTGTAATACATGTAAAACCAAACTTGAGATGTCTAAATAACTGTATCAATTTCCTGATAATTACTCAAAAATTAATTATCAGAGGGTAGCCGTGTTAGTCTGGATCTGTAAAAGCAGCAAAGAATCCTGTGGCACCTTATAGACTAACAGACGTTTTGGAGCATGAGCTTTCGTGGGTGAATACCCACTTCCTCAGATGCATGTAATGGAAATATCCAGGGGCAGGTATATATATGTGTGCTAGCAAGCAAGCTAGAGATAACGAGGTCAGTTCAATCAGGGAGGATGAGGCCCTGTTCTAGCAGTTGAGGTGTGGATACCAAGAGAGGAGAAACTGGTTCTGTAATTGGCAAGCCATTCACAGTCTTTGTTCAATCCTGAGCTGATGGTGTCAAATTTGCAGATGAACTGAAGCTCAGCAGTTTCTCTTTGAAGTCTGGTCCTGAAGTTTTTTTGCTGCAGGATGGCCACCTTAAGGTCTGCTATAGTGTGGCCAGGGAGGTTGAAGTGCTCTCCTACAGGTTTTTGTATATTGCCATTCCTAATGTCTGATTTGTGTCCATTTATCCTTTTCCGTAGAGACTGTCCAGTTTGGCCGATGTACATAGCAGAGGGGCATTGCTGGCATATGATGGCGTATATTACATTGGTGGATGTGCAGGGGACCAATGTACACCAATGTAATATACGCCATCATATGCCAACAATGCCCCTCTGCTATGTACATCGGCCAAACTGGACAGTCTCTACGGAAAAGGATAAATGGACACAAATCAGACATTAGGAATGGCAATATACAAAAACCTGTAGGAGAGCACTTCAACCTCCCTGGCCACACTATAGCAGGCCTTAAGGTGGCCATCCTGCAGCAAAAAAACTTCAGGACCAGACTTCAAAGAGAAACTGCTGAGCTTCAGTTCATCTGCAAATTTGACACCATCAGCTCAGGACTGAACAAAGACTGTGAATGGCTTGCCAATTACAGAACCAGTTTCTCCTCTCTTGGTTTCCACACCTCAACTGCTAGAACAGGGCCTCATCCTCCCTGATTGAACTGACCTCGTTATCTCTAGCTTGCTTGCTAGCACACATATATATACCTGCCCCTGGATATTTCCATTACATGCATCTGAGGAAGTGGGCATTCACCCACGAAAGCTCATGCTCCAAAACGTCTGTTAGTCTATAAGGTGCCACAGGATTCTTTGCTGCTTTTTCAAAAATTAATGAGTTTTGTATGTTCTTCATTTACCTGAAACCTACTGGTCCAATCCTGCAGACTTACTCATACAAGCAGTTCCATTCAGCTCAATGGGACTGCTCATGTGAATAGACACTTAAGGATCAGGCTCTTTCCATGGGTCTAATCAAGTGAATACGTAGAAAAATGTATGTTGGACTTGGGATGCAAGGAAGTGCACAGTGTCAGCGTGTTACGAACAATTAGACGAAAGCTATGTTTATCTGCCCTCCCCCAAAATACTAGTTTGTAAATCAGACTTTTATTAGGACAGTAACAAATTTATCAATACATTTCTGTTCACTTGAAAACTCTACTCTCTAGTTCACCACAAAGCTATAATGCAGCATTGATCACTCATTATGGAAGACTGTTACAATAACTCTGCATTATGGAAGACTGCTACAATGACTCATACATGGCAAATCCCAGTCCATGTATATGCCCCTTGTGGTTGCTGGTAGATACATAAATTAGAGCATTACTCAGGTCTCAATAACTTATGGTGGGGGACTGGCCCCAGTGCACTTAATGCAAGACTGGGCCTACACCGGAGGGTTGTTCTGCATTATTTCTTATCCACAGGGCATTTTCAATGTTTATTATGGTTTCATCAACTAGTACCTTGCCACAAAAAGTAGGACTGTGCTAATAAAATCTGTGGATGACACAAAGTTGGGAGGTATTGCCATTATGGAGGAGGACTGGAATATCATATAAAAAGATTGGGATGACCTTGAAACCTGGAGTAATAGAAGTGAGATGAAATTTAATAGTGGAAGACACAAGGTCATGCACTTAAGAGACTAATAAGAATTTTGCTATAAGCTGGGGATTTACCAATTGAAAATGACAAAGGAGGAGAAAGACCTGTGTGTATTGATTGATCACAGGATGACTATAAGCCACCAATGTGATAAGCACATGAAAAGGGCTAATGCAATCTTAGGATGCATCAGGTGAGGTATTTCCAGTAGAGACAAGGAAGTGTTAGTACCATTATACAAGGCACTGGTGAGACCTCATCTGGAATACTGTGGGCAATTCTGGTCTCCCATGTTTAAAAAAGATGAGTTCTAACAGGAACAGGTGCAGGGAAGGGCCACTAAGATGATCAAATGAATGGAAAACCTTCCCTATGAAAGGAGAGTTTGGCTTGTTTAGGCTGACCAAATGAAGGCTGAGGGGAGATGTGATTGCTCTCTGTAAATATATCAGAGGGATAAATACCATGGAGGGAGAGGAGTTATTAAAGTTAAATGCCAATGTGGACACAAGAACAAATGGATATAAACTGGACATCAACAAGTTTAGGCTTGAAATTAGATGAAGGTTTCTAACCATCAGAGAAGCGAAGCTCTGGAACAGCCTTCAAAGCGGGGAGGTGCAGGTAAAAAACCTAACTGGCTTCAAGACTGAGCTTGGTAAGTTTATGGAGGGGAAGGTACGATGAAACGTTCTGTAGCCGTTCTGCGACTGCTAGTAGCAAATATCCCCAATGGCTGGTGATGGGACATTAGATGGGGAGGGCTATGAGTTACTACAGAAAATTCTTTCCCATGTGTCTGGCTCTTGGGTCTTGCAGAAATGTTCAGGGTCCAACTGACTGCAATATTTGGGGTTGGGAAGGAATTTTCCTCCAGATTGGCAGAGATCCTGGAGGATTTTCGCTTTCCTCTCCAGCATGGGGAACAGGTCTCTTGCAGATTTAAACTAGTGAAAATGGTGGATTCCCTGTAACTCGAAGTCTTTAAACCATGATTTGAGGGCTTCAGTAACTCAGTCAGAGGTTAGGGGTCTATTACAGGAATGGGTGGGTGGGGTTCTCTAACCTGCAATGTGCAAGAGGTCAGACTAAAATCAGTGGTTCTCAACTTTTTTTTTATCATTGTGGGCCGCAAAACGGCATACTGCTGGGTGGCGAGGCAACCCGGACCCCACTGCGCCGGGCAGCCAGGAATACATGCGGGTCACAATGTGTTATCTGGACCACAGGGGCTGGGTGGCAGGGCAGTGGCAGTCCAAACCGTGACCCTGGACTCGACATCTGCCAACAGGGCTGGCAGGCTGCCTGCACTGGACCCCCTACCCTGTGGGGCCAGCCAGACCCCACCGCATGGGGCCAGCTGGCAGCCCTGAATCCTGGAGCTTGCGGGACCAGGCGGCAGCACCAGATCCCGGAGCCGGACGGGAACCCTGGACCCCAGATCCCCACTGTGCAGGGCTAGGTGGCAGCCCTGGACTCCCAACACCGGGAGGCCATTGGGCCGGCCTTTAACACACAGCTGAGCTGGGTAGCAACTGTGTGCTAATTGGGCCACATGCGGCCCACAGGCTGCGAACTGCTGGACTGGTCATGGGGATGGTCTCTTCTGGCCTTGAAGTCTATGAGTCTATTAAAGAAAAACTAGAAGTGTTTAGATAAGTGGACTAAGAAGCTGTATAACTTTATGGTAGCTTCTGTAAGTATCTTTGTATGATTGCTGAAACGTTGTTCTGTGACTACACAAATGATGTCCTGTCCTTTAAACATCTCATTGCTGAGTGGTTAGATTGTGCCATCAGAAAAACATAATTGTTTGCCATTGTCCAAGATGCAAGCCAGCTGTTGGCTGGTATATTTGGGTCTGACTTCTGAAACCAGTCTGAATTTAAGAACCCATATTGCATATCTGCAGGTTGTTCCCACTATCATGGCATGCTGCAAAGGCTATTTATTTTCTCAGGCTTTGGAGAGAGATAGGTTTATTTTTTGTGGGGGAGGGTGCTGGTGTGTTGGCTGCTGGTTCATTTTCATGATTTTTTTTTAATGGGTGCCAAAAGCACTTAAAGTATGAGAGAGCTACCATTGTATTGATACGCACAGATATTTTAATTAAGAAAGTCTACTGTACCTCAAAATTGGTGAAGACTTTTACTGAACATTCATGTAAATGTTTTTAGAGCACTCTAAGATCGGTTTAAACTTACTGGTGGGAGACAAGAGTTCCAGGTTGTTGTGTCATCACTGCTTGTACTGATGCTGACATTGCAGCTGTCAATCTGAGATGCACTCAGTCCATGTGAGATCCCATTATCCTCTAGCTCTTCGTTTTCTTGTCTCTTCATACTAGCCAACATCTGTAGTTCAGATGCACTCAATCTGCTTGGCTGGTAGTTCCTCCAGTCATACTCCTATGAAATAAAATTGCACATGCAACACTTAATAATCTAGGAAGGCTAATGAAAGAGAATACAAGAACAAAACAGATCGTTTGGATACGCATTAAATATTTTTTCAAGAAGAAGCTAACCTAGAAGGAGAAAAGCAAAATATTTGTTAGATAGGGTTAATGAACAGACTCCTGGTGCCACTATGAAGATCAAGCATAAATACTTCCACAGATTCACAGATAAGAAGCAATATAAAAACAAATATGCTATGGAGGGTAGGTTGAATCAACAGTGCGTAGTGAATCTGCTGTTCCTGATATAGACTACAATAAGGTTTAGACAAAAAAAAAAATCAAGGTATCTAAAATGTCCACATTCCAATCTTAACTTGGACTCAACCACACGTTTACCATGATGTCATAAAGGTCACAAAAATGAAAATGTATGTCATTTGACAGAAACCATAGCAAGCACAGGGTTTTTATGACAGATCTGGATTCTGGAAAGATATATTGGCCACTTGGTAGCATAAAGTGACATTTATTTTAAAATGTACATTTTAGTTCATCATGTTTTTAATGACTTAAAAGAGGCTGGTTCATAGGATTTCTAAAAAGCTGCAAACATCCATTAGCTATTGTGTGGTCTGCACTACATTTGTGAGGCTGACCTGTGGCACACATGGAAATCTCTGACAGAAATGTTAAAGCTCACCATTACCTGTGTTGAAATAGGCTTTTCAGAGAAAACTAAGGTTTCTGTATGCGAATACCACCTAGCACTTTGCGGTTGTTACTTGTACATAAATAATAATGACAATAATAACAACAGGCAAAGAGACACATATCAAAGATTTGTCATTGACTTACTAGCTGTTTTTGAAAAAGTTGAGGGGGCAGCAAGTTTAAATGTTTCAGCTTACAAAGCTTTTTTCAAGAATGAACTACCAGAAAATAACTAGTTGTCAACTCAACAAGCTCTTGATGTTCTGAAATATATTTGGCCTTGTAGATTCCAGCTTTTTGGCATTGTGATTTTTAGAGTTGAGTGCATTTTGCTGGGCATAATTTGGGGCACTGTGACTCCATCAATGGAGTGAGAGCACTGCAGGATTTTTTTTAAAACTGTTATAATATGGAAAGTTTGAGCTAATGCAACTGTCAGGCTCAAAAATTCTAAGATTAGCTTAATTAGATGAGGTTTAAAAAAAATAATAAATGGGTTCTCTTTATTTGCCTCTAGTTTTTGAGCCTGACTGCTGCATAGCATCCAAAAATTACAAAAGATTTAGCTCAGACTTTCCATATTATAATAGTAAAATAGTGATCACCCTTAAAGATGTTTCATTTGCCAATAGAGACCATAATTTCTTCACTGTAATTAAAATAGGAAACAACATTATCTTGGACACCATTGGGTGTTGACTCTTTAATGGTGACCACCGAATATTAAAGTAATAGCGTTCTAGAAACTGAGTTAAAAGTAAGGTCATGTTTGCTGTGTGATCATTTTGTAAAAAAAGAGTTTGTCCCCTGTGTCCTTCACCCAAACTTCCCTTACCTCTGTTGTTGTGTAGTATGCTGCATGCTGTGTGGTTGTGCTTCAGTACACAGGGCCATATCCCAGCACTCATTTTTATGAGGAAGTGGTGTACTATCCTCATAATCCTGCAGTGTCTGGCTCTGCATTGAGCTAACTGATCCTGAAAACAATAAAATCTAGAATGGAAGGGGAGCAGAGGGACAATAATGCTGTTCCTGTCAATGACCCTGTACTCCGTAAAGGACTCTTTTTCAGAGGTACCAGTAATCATTCAAGACAGAGGAATGCACCACATGGAGCTCTAAATCAATGTCTTTGTTGAGTGATATGTAATCATCTCTAGTGAAAGTGATCCATTTTACAGTTGGTTGCATGTGAAAAGCTAAGCAGCATGGGTACAAATCTAGGAGATCCAATTTTCCTTTCTTTCTTGATCTCTTTAAAGAGAGGGGAAGTTGCTGACAGTGTGCAAAATCTTTTGAAACTTGTATATCTCAGGCATCTGCAGAGCCCAGTAACTGAGCCCATATCATCTTTTAATAAATCAGGCCTTTAGATGTTTACAGAAATGTTTAAAAGCAAATGTGAAGCTTATTGAAGGTGCCAGTTTGATGGCACTGGAGGCTGATATGTCTCTCAGTACAACAAACACAATATAAGTGTCAAGGCAAGTTTCCTTGCACTGCCTCACTAGTTTGCCTCAAATCCAGCCTGATGGGACTGCCTGTCATGTGAGAGGTTGCCAAAACATCACTGGTGAAATTACTAGTAAGGATGACAGCAATTGTTACTTCTGGTGTTAAGATCTGTTCATAGTAACTGCACTACAATTACTAAATCACTTTGTGGTGCAGCCACTGAAGTGTGCTGCAGCACTACACTATATTGTAGGAATTTAAAGTACCTGAAATCTTCGCCTTTATTTTGGATTAACTTTTTAAGTAAAAATTTTTCAGTTACTTTTGAAGCTCCAATAAAAAGTTCTTTGAAAAATCAAAGGAAAACCCACCTTTGAATGAAATGAAAGCTTCAGAAGTCCCCATTAGTTCTCAGATTTCCTGTTTTGGGAAGCAGGTATCCCTCCAGCCTCATTTAAAATGCCAAAGTTCCTGCCCCAAAAAGCATTTCAAATACTTTGATCTAGAGTTTTTCAGCTTTTTGTTTCTTCAAGTGCACGTATACACACATTTTGCAGTTTTTCTGAAACACACAACCACCAAATAAGCCCTCTCCATTTCCCCAAGTTTATAAGCAATTATATAATTTTGGCCTTCTTTGTGTCTTTCACCTTTGCTCCTCTTATTGTATTTATTGTCTTTTTGCCCATATCTATTTACCCACCACCTCTGCTAGCCTTTTGTCTTGTGTTGGACGACCTCAATTTGCTTCGTTTGTATACAATTTATTAACATTTTTACAGAGTGTTTGTTTTTAGAGTGTCTTATATTGTAAAGCACCTGGAGAAGCTTTTGCAGTTGGGAAAGGCAGTTTTAGTAATAAATTTATGTTAACCTATTTTAAAAGGTGTAAATTTTGTATTAAAATGTTTTTTTCAGTCCAAGCTTCTTTCATCACTGTCAAAAAGTGCTTGACACTCTGATCCAAAGGAGATTTGCATCAAAATAGCAGAATCAATTTAAAGAATTTTTGAAAGGGGGAAAAGAAATGTGCTTGCAACCTGACAACCAGCAAGCCAAGTTTCATTCTGAAGTGATCTGAGATGGTCAAAATATTACTGCAATACAGGGTTTATAATGGAAGGGCACTAGGAGATGACATCTAATTCTAAAGCCTTACTGCTAAAAAAATCTCAATTTTTAATCACACATCTCAAGCCTTTTGCCATATTCCTCTGTAGAGAACACATCTTTGGATTAACAGATTTTCCTACAAAATAGTCTTAAACACTGGGATGCTATTTTCTGACACAGCCAGCCAGGTAGTCTTGCCAAGTCTTCCATGGTCCATAAGATTTTACATCATTGCAGAACCCAGGAGTCAGGGATGTGCAGGACCGGCGCTAGGGGTTTGAGCACCCTAGGTGCACGGCTATTTCACCGCCCCGCACGCTGGTCCCCCGGCTCCGCAGTCCTGCCCACGGACGGTCAGCTGCTCCTGTGGCTCCGATGGAGCTGCCGCAGTTCGTGCCTGCGGGAGGTCCAGCGCAGCAGCGCGAGCAGCCGACCATCCACAGGCATGACTGCGGCAGCTCCACCGGAGCCGCGGACCAGTGGACCCTCCGCAGGCACCACTGCAGCAGCTCCACTGGAGCTGCCTGCCTCCCCCTCCGGCAAAATGCCGCCTCCTAATAATGCTGGAGCCCTAGGCGATTGCCTAAGCTGCCTAAATGCAAGCGCTGGCCCTGGGGATGTGAACATGCAAGATTACTGTTATCACTTGAGGTTAAACGTGATCTACAAGAATTCCCTTGTTAAGTCCAATGTGGAAAAGTAATGGGACTTAAACAATCTTTTGTATGTTCAGAATAGTCAGATGTCTCAAGCATTTATGGTTAACCAGTGACTTTTAGGAAATCAATGCAGAACTAGCTATATTTGTCCTGATCGGGGAGATTACTTTGGTTTCATACTATTGCACAGAAGTTGAATCAATTTTATCTATACTTCTCTGATGAACTGGATAAGATCTCCTACCTGAGGAGATGATACTCACCCGGGGCCAGATTTAGTTGCAGGTGACCCACGCAACCTATTTTTGTTGTTAGTGACAAAAGGGAAAATAGAATGTTTTATGTATTCTGTATATGGATTCATTTTTTGCTAACCTCCTAGAACGTTCTGGACGTTTATAGAATCTCATGGAACCTTCCAGACTTTCTGAGCACTACATTTTCCTCGAACCTCCTGGTATGTGGCCAGCCATTCCCTCCTGGGTATATATGGGGTGGGGCATTGCTAGTCAGTGGGATATAAATACATATTTACAGATCCTAGAGTGCAAATTTATCATCTTATATGAGAGGGATAAGTCAGGCATATAAATTGTGCATGTAAAGCATGCAAAGTTGTGAAATAGGCTACAAATGCAATAAAAATAAGGTATCCAAAAGTTTAACGACTGGAGAGGGGGCTGCCAAAGACGCTCCTTGCCTGTGGCACTCGTTGGTCTAGGGCTGGCCCTCTACTCACCTTTGTGAACTAGCTTTACCTAGACACATTTTAATCCAGGAATTTTTGCATCCGACAGTCTTTCTAATCTATTTTTAAAGACTTCTGGGTAACAATTGTCCCAAACATGGTATTTTAAGCTCTAATCCTACAATAGCACAAACCAGATTCTCTAGACCCTTACAGAATATAATACATATGCAACAATCTGAACATCAAGACACCAGCAAAAAACCCTGCTTTTCTGTCAATTTTCCCACTGATGAACTTTTTGTTTTATATCACTTGATAATTTTATACGAAATTCCACCATGTTCGACAATCCTTTTATGTAGTGACTTACTGGCATGGAGTTATTCAGATGGCATGAACTCATGAAACACCTGCAGTCTCTTTCAGCGCACAAATAATATAATGTTCACTACCCCTCCCCCTTTAATTAAGGGGAAACTGCTATTTGTTGTTTCAGATGCCTACCACATAACACTTTGATAGGATTCATCATTTCTTAGTTGATTTTCAAAGAGAGAATTTGAAAATTGAATTTGAAATGAAGTTCACTTTGTATTTTATAAGGCAATTTTGATGTACACATATTTTTGCTATGCACTTACATTTTTCTAAGCTGAATACTTCAGTTAGTAATTAAAAGTTTATCTTGTGTTTCTGTATATCCTCTCCTTATGATATGAAACATTTAATAAGTTCCTAAACTTTTGCTGGATTGACAAAACCTGTTATTTAAAGGCATTTTTTCAGTTTAAAGATGTATGTAATGACTCGTAGACTCATAGACTCTAGGACTGGAAGGGACCTCGAGAGGTCATCGAGTCCAGTCCCCTGCCCTCATGGCAGGACCAAATACTGTCTAGACCATCCCCGATAGACATTTATCTAACCTACTCTTAAATATCTCCAGCGATGGAGATTCCACAACTTCCCTAGGCAATCTATTCCAGTGTTTGACTACCCTGACAGTTAGGAACTTTTTCCTAATGTCCAGCCTAAATCTCCCTTGCTGCAGTTTAAGCCCATTGCTTCTTGTTCTATCATTGGAGGCTAAGGTGAACAAGTTTTCTCCCTCCTCCTGATGACACCCTTTTAGATACCTGAAAACTGCTATCATGTCCCCTCTCAGTCTTCTCTTTTCCAAACTAAACAAACCCAGTTCCTTCAGCCTTCCTTCATAGGTCATGTTCTCAAGACCTTTAATCATTCTTGTTGCTCTTCTCTGGACCCTCTCCAATTTCTCCACATCTTTCTTGAAATGCGGTGCCCAGAACTGGACACAATACTCCAGTTGAGGCCTAACCAGCGCAGAGTAAAGCGGAAGAATGACTTCTCGTGTCTTGTTTACAACACACCTGTTAATGCATCCCAGAATCATGTTTGCTTTTTTTGCAACAGTATCACACTGTTCACTCATATTAAGCTTGTGGTACACTCTGACCCCTAGATCTCTTTCTGCCATACTCCTTCCTAGACAGTCTCTTCCCATTCTGTATGTGTGAAACTGATTGTTCCTTCCTAAGTGGAGCACTTTGCATTTATCTTTATTGAACTTCATCCTGTTTACCTCAGACCATTTCTCCAATTTGTCCAGATCGTTTTGAATTTTGACCCTGTCCTCCAGAGCAGTTGCAATCCCTCCCAGTTTGGTATCGTCCGCAAACTTAATAAGCGTACTTTCTATGCCAACATCTAAATCGTTGATGAAGATATTGAACAGAACCGGTCCCAAAACAGACCCCTGCGGAACCCCACTTGTTATACCTTTCCAGCAGGATTGGGAGCCATTAACAACTACTCTCTGAGTACGGTTATCCAGCCAGTTATGCACCCACCTTATAGTAGCCCCATCTAAATTGTACTTTCCTAGCTTATCTATAAGAATATCATGCGAAACTGTATCAAATGCCTTACTAAAGTCTAGGTATATCACATCCACCGCTTCTCCCTTATCCACAAGGCTCGTTATCCTATCAAAGAACGCTATCAGATTGTTTTACATGATTTGTTCTTTACAAATCCATGCTGGCTATTCCCTATCACCTTACCACCTTCCAAGTGTTTGCAGATGATATCTTTGATTACCTGCTCCATTATCTTCCCTGGCACAGAAGTTAAACTAACTGGTCTGTAGTTTCCCGGGTTGTTTTTATTTCCCTTTTTATAGATGGGCACTATATTTGCCCCCTTCCAGTCTTCTGGAATCTCCCCCGTCTCCCATGATTTCCCAAAGATAATAGCTAGAGGCTCAGATACCTCTTCCATTAACTCCTTGAGTATTCTAGGATGCATTCCATCAGGCCCTGGTGACTTGCAGGCATCTAACTTTTCTAAGTGATTTTTTACTTGCTCTTTCCTTATTTTCTCTTCTAAACCTACCCTCTTCCCGTAAGCATTCACTATACTAGACATTCCTTCAGACTTCTCAGTGAAGACCGAAACAAAGAAGTCATTAAGCATCTCTGCCATTTCCAAGTCTCCCGTTACTGTTTCCCCCTCCTCATTGAGCAGTGGGCCTACCCTGTCCTTAGTCTTCCTCTTGCTTCTAATGTATTGATAAAAAGTCTTCTTGTTTCCCTTTATTCCCATAGCTAGTTTGAGTTCATTTTGTGCCTTTGCTTTTCTAATCTTGCCTCTGCATTCCTGTGTTATTTGCCTATATTCATCCTTCGTGATCTGACCTAGTTTCCATTTTTTATATGACGCCTTTTTATTTTGTAGGTCATGCAAGATCTCAAGGGTAAGCCAAGGTGGTCTTTTGCCACATTTTCTATCTTTCCTAACCATCAGAATAACTTGCTTTTGGGCCCTTAATAGCGTCCCTTTGAAAAACTGCCAACTTTCCTCAGTTGTTTTTCCCCTCAGTCTTAATTCCCATGGGACCTTGCCTATCAGCTCTCTGAGCTTACCAAAATCCGCCTTCCTGAAATCCATTGTCTCTATTCTGCTGTACTCCCTTCTACCTTTCCTTAGAATTGCAAATTCTATGATTTCATGATCACTTTCACCCAAGCTTCCTTCTACTTTTAAATTCTCAACAAGTTCCTCCCTATTGGTTAAAATCAAGTCTAGAACAGCTTCCCCCCTAGTAGCTTTTTCAACTTTCTGAAATAAAAAGTTGTCTGCAATGCAGTCCAGGAACTTATTGGATAGTCTGTGCCCCGCGGTGTTATTTTCCCAACATATATCTGGATAGTTGAAGTCCCCCATCACCACTAAATCTTGGGCTTTGGATGATTTTGTTAGTTGTTTGAAAAAAGCCTCATCCACCTCTTCCGCCTGATTAGGTGGCCTGTAGTAGACTCCCAGCACGACATCACCTGTGTTTTTTACCCCTTTTAGCCTAACCCAGAGACTCTCCACCCTTCCGTCTCCTATGTCCATCTCCACCTCAGTCCAAGTGTGTACATTTTTAATATATAAGGCAACACTTCCTCCCTTTTTCCCCTGTCTATCCTTCCTGAGCAAACTATACCCATCCACACCAACATTCCAGTCGTGTGTATTATCCCACCAAGTTTCAGTAATGCCAATAATGTCATAGTTGTATTTATTTATTAGCACTTCCAGTTCTTCCTGCTTATTACCCATACTTCTTGCATTTGTATAAAGGCATCTAAGATACTGGTTTGATCTTGCCTCCCAGCTTTGCCCTGACCCTCCTTCCTCTCTGCCATTATAGCCCGTGCTCCCTCCTGTTTCCAACCCATCTCCCAGGTCTTGTTCCCCACTTACCTGTGGGCTTTGCTCACCTGTCCCCGTCGAACCTAGTTTAAAGCCCTCCTTACTAGGTTAGCCAATCTGTGTGCAAATAAGGCCTTTCCCCGCTTCGAAAGGTGAACGCCATCTGTTCCTAGCAGTCCTTCCTCAAACGGCATCCCGTGGTCGAGGAAGCCAAAGCCCAATGACATTTGCATTGTACTAGGTTCATGTGATTTATTCAGTATTATTTGAATGCAGTTATACGTGCGGAAAAGTTTAATTACCAGCTATCTACATGGTTTCAATATTACCCAGAGGGCTGTACTTTTTCTTAATTAAAAAATATTTGAATATAATAATAGAGAACTCTATTAAAACATGAATAAAACATTGCAAGCAACCAGGTCCTTAAAGTTTACTAAGTAGTTTTCAAATCAATTTCATTAAGAGTTGCTTAACCATTTTTACCCATGCTCTGTATGTGAACAGAAGAGACTGCTTCTGTGTAAACTCCCATTTCGACATGAAACTACCTGTATCATAAAGCTACTTCACTTCCTTTAGGATGCTCAGAACACTGAAACATGTTTCAACATGGAATACATAAAGAACAGTGACCAATGACAATCATATGAAAATGGGACTGTCTGGTTACACTTAGCAATGTCTCCCTTCCAGTATGTTTTGCTGAAACTCAGCGTGAGGCCAGGTTTTCGGGGTATACAATGCAAAAACATTCCTAGCTCTAGGACTGTTTGTGGTCTGACTTTAAAATAACGTACAGAAAAGTCAATTTCAAATCATCTCTCTTCTCAAATCATGCGAAATCAGCCTAATTTCCTTCTCTGACAGGGTTACTTGCTTAGGTGATAAGGGGAAGCAGTAGATATGATACATCTTGATTTTAGGGATGCAACTATCGTTTAAAAAAGTACCTGTTTAAACTATAAACATTGTATCGGTTAACTGTTTAATCGTTAACAATCTCACAATCTACCCATGGCTTGGGGGTGGGGGAGCCCCAGCCTGTCTCTCCTCAGAGGTGCAGTACAGCGGGCTGGGGGATTGTTTGCGTGTGCATGGCTGGGCGTGCTCTGATCCCACCCCTTGCTCTCCCAGCTACTAGGCACAGCCTAGTGCAGCTAGTTCAGTGATCGCTGCCAGGAGACCAGCGGTGCCAGGGCATAGCCAAATGATCCGGCAGATCCAGTGACCTTGGGCAGACCCACTGCTGCAGCCAGCTGCAAGAGAAGCAGAGTCGGGGGAGTGGAGGGCTGCTGGGCTGCCCCAAGCGGTGTCCTCTCAGCCGGGCACAGGCTGATCCAGCGGTGCCCCGAGCTGCGAGAGCTCTGCAAGCTCCAGTGCCCCCCGGGTATTGCTGCAGAGTTTTTAATGTGCACATCAGGTATTACGTCACTAAATTATTTTACCAATCTGATTTAAAACATTAACAGTGAGATGAATACTTATCGGTTAACATTTAACATCCCTGCTTGATTCAGTTAGGCTTTTAATACAGTCCCACATAACATGCTCATAAGCAAACTAGGGATATGTGGACTACATGAAATTACTATAAGGTGGATACACAACTAGTTAAAACAGTGTAGTCAAAGAATAATCATCCGTGGTTTGCTGTCAAACTGGGAGGACGTACCTTGTGGGTCCTTCCATCCTGGGTCTGGAACGATTCAATTAATTAATGACTTGGACAACGGAGTGGAGAGTATGCGTATAAAATTTGCAGATGACACCAAGTTGGGAGGGGTTGCAAGCACTTTGGAGGGCAGGATTAGAATTCAAAACAACCTTGACATATTACAGGATTGGTCTGAGATCATAATGATGAAACTCAAAGACAAATGCAAAGCACTACACTTAGAAAGGAAAAATCACAACTATACAACTACAAAAGGGGGAACAACTGGCTAGGTAACACTACTGCTAAAAAGGATTTTGAGGGTATAGTGGTTCAGAAATTGAATAGGTGTCAATAACGTGATGCAGTTGCGAAAAAGGCTAACATAATTCTGGGGTGTATTAATAGGAGTGCTGTATGTAAGATACGGGAGATTATTGTCCTGCTTTGCTCAGCACTGGTGAGGCTTCAGCTGGGGTAAAGTGTCCAATTCTGGGTGCTACACCTTAGGAAAGCTGTGGATAAACTGAAGAGAGTCCAGAGGAGAGCAACAAAGGTTTAGAAAACCTGATCTACAAGAAAAGATTAAACATTCCCAGGTTTTTTCGTCTTGAGAAAAGAAGAATGCAGGGCACCTAATAACAGTCTGCACATATGTTATGGGCTGTTATAAAGAGGACGGTTTCATCACACGTGTGCTGCAAAGAACCGCAGGAGACACATTAAAGAGCCACTTTTGGCTCACGAGCCTCTGTCTGAGCATCACTGCCACAGACCACTCCCAAAATAACTCCTAGAGCATCCAATTTCATCCCAAAGATTCATTACTCTCACTGTTAAAAATGTATGCCTTACATGGTGATCAATTGTCTCCCTGCCCACGGGCTTAATCTAAAGCAAGTGGACCGGGCTTAATCTGAAGCAAGGGAGATACCAATGAGAGATTAGGTAAACTTTCTAACGATAGGCGTATTTAAGATCTGCAACAGGCTTTCAAGGGAGGCTGTGGAATTCTTATCACTGTAGGTTTTTAAGAACAGTTGGACAAACATGGACAAACATGTTATCAGGAAAGGTCTAGGTTTACGTGGTCCTGCCTCAGGGCTGTGGGAGGACTTGATGACCTCTTGAGGTCCCTTCCAGCGCTACATTTCTATGATTCTCTATTAGCTTTAGAATGCCTGGAATGATCTATATTTTTATAATACTCTAATATCAGGAAAAATATAAGATTTTATTTGTTAATGGAGCCTGTTCTCTAATGGTGAAACAAGGCAATACTGAAAGCGAATCAGCATATTTTCAATTTTGGGACACAATGTGAAACAGCAGTCCCACAAAGAGAAGCAGCAGAGGACTACCAAATAAAGACTTCTGAGTAGAAAAAATACATTCAAACTTTGATGAAATACTACACACATAAGTCTGCCTATCATGCTGATGAGTATTGTCTCATTGTACTCCCCCTTTCTGTCTGTATCCATCTGGTGTCTCTTGTCTTATACCTAGAATGTATGATTCTTGGGGAGCAACTATCTTTTTGTTCTCTGTTTTACAACACCTAGCACAATGGGGTCCTGGTCCATGACTAGAGCTCCCTGGTACTACAATAATGCAAACAATAATAAATAATAGTAAGTCTGTCAGATCCGCTATACATATATTTTGTGGCAATAAAAAAAAAATCATCTTAGCCATCCATATACCACCCCATCCATTTTGCAAACACTTATGCATGTTAGTAACTTTACACACAAGAGTACTCTCATTAAGAGTCTGAGCATTCTGTTTGAAATTGTAATCAAACATCTGAGAGCAAAGGAAAAATGACAGCTCTTCCCTTCCATGTTTAAAAACGAACCAATTCAGCCAACGAAAAACACGTATGTACTTTTTTAAGCTGCAGAAATTAACTTGTTTTATGGGGCACTGAGAATTTGAAAAAACCTTCCTGGTGGGAAGAAATTTTCAGGTAAATAAAAACAGTCTCACAAGATTCCTCAGTTTGCCCCAATGTGCTTTGTGGACCTACACAACTTTCTCCTGCTTATCACTCTGACTCTCAGCTGCAGCAAGAAGGTATTGGGGAAGAAGGACAATTAGCACAGTTTTTTCATTCTCCACCCCCGATGTAGCTGTCCTGTTTTTTCAGCTGTTTCTCTTTTTAGCCACGACTTCTCTTTCACTGCACTTGAAGTGCCCCAGTGACTACATGTGCTCATTGTCTGAGTGCTACCATTTTTACTTGTCACATTGAGTCCACCTTACAGAGGGTCAGGACCATGAAAGAGGAAGTAACCATGGTTCTTGGAGACATGTCTCCCTTTGGCTGCTCCAAGGTAGGTGTGCTTGCATCCCTGCACTGCTGAAGGGAGAACTTTGGTAGCAGTGTCTGTTAGGCCCATGTGCTGTCTCTCCTTGTGTCCCGCCATGAGGCTAGCCAGCGGGCGAGGGCTAACCCCCCTCAGTTCTTTCTCTACTGCAGTCACAGACAAGAACTCTGAAATAGAGGGGAGGAGGGTGGCTAGTCGAGCACCCATAGCGACACACATGGTTACTGAACCAGGTGAGTAGCTTCCTCTTCTTCTTCTTCTTCGAGTAGTGTCGCTATAGGTGCTCCACTGTAGGTGACTCCCAAGTGGTATCCCCACTGGAGGCCTGGGGCTTCAGAGTCCGGTCAGTTACAGACGACAATACCATGGAGCCACAGATGGCATGAGAGGCGGAGTCCCCAATGATTGCATACTCTCCTGCGAAGGGATGGAATAATGCCCAAGTCGCCATTCTATAGGTTTCTGAGATAGGGCCATTCCTGAGGAAGGTGACTGATGTGGAGCTCGACCTTCGGGAGTGTGCAAATACCAGCTGGAGATGTCATGTTGTGAACCTGATAACATTGATTGAAAACCCTGATAACAGACTGAAAGCCCTGATGGGCCAGGTCTGGCCCGCGGGCCGTAGTTTGCCCTCCCCTGCTCTACTGTGTAGTAATACCTCTTGTACCTCCTCCAAGCAGGAGCTTTCTATATGTTGGAACCATAAAGGAGCCAAGCCCTGAGGCGGAGAATCCCCAGGTTGGGATGTAGAGTACATCCTTCACTCTGCGAGGAGAAGTATGGACTAGTTTGGAGAGAGATCAGTGGGCACATTGCGAGTTGTGACAGGTAATGGTACCAAGTCTATTTTGGCAAAATAGGAACATTCAGTATGACATGTTCTCCTTCTCTTTTTATTTTCAATAGGACTTTCAACAGTAGGGGAAATGGAGGAAAGGCATAAAGAAGGTCTCTGTCCCAGGGAAGGAGAGAGTTGCCCAGCGTGTGTTGCCCCATCCGTGCAGAAGGAACTGAGGGGGGTTAGGGGGCCCGTGTGCACTGGCTAGAATCGTGGTAAGACCTAACTGCTACCAACGTTCTCTGATCAGCAGCACAGGGATGCAAGCACAGCTACACTGGCGCACCCAGAGAGCCACTACTCAAAGAAGAATGATATTTTTTAAATTCCAACACTCTGCAAGTTTGATATGAGCCAAAAAAACAGAGAGATTTAGGTCTTTTTAAGATTTAGATTCTTGTACAGGAGCGCTAGTCATAGAAAGGAATTCACCTCCTTTTAGCATGAAAGCCCTCCGAGTCTGAAACAGAGAAGGTAGCTGTCAAGTAACAGAAGGTAAAGAATCAGACCAGAAATAAGGCGTAAATGTTTAACGATGAGAATAATTAACCACTGGAACAATTTACCAAGGGGCATGGTGGATTCTTCATGACTGGCAATTTTAAAATCAAGACTGGATGTTTTTCTAAAAAAATCTGCTCTAGAAAATATTTTGGGGAAGTTTTATGTCCTGTGTTTAGACTAGATATCACAATGGGTTCTTCTGGTCCTGGGATCTATGGTACATGATAGCTTGGGAAAGGACTATAGAAAAAGAATTACAAAGATGTACTGGGAAGATATTTTGAAAAAAAAGTCCACAATCTGCATTATATTCCAGAAAAGGCATTACAAAACTTTATACCAATAGCCTATCACTTCAGGGAGTCTGAAAACAATATAGGACAAATAACCCCAGAAGGGCTAGAGAAATTATGGAGCAATAGGTTCCTTGCCCACACGTAGTGGGAATACCACTAAAACAGCCTTTTGGGGAATCTATCTGTTCCTATATTATCTCAGCACAGCTATTGTGGGATCCACTAGTTTTCCTGCTGGGAATATCTGGAATCGATGACCTGCTGTAAGAACAATGGGTCACGTGCCTATTGGCCACAGATGCCAGGCACTTTGCTACACATTAGAAGAAACTAAGACTCCTGAAGGGACCAGCTGGCATACATGAGTGTGCACTATTTCATTCATGTACAGATTAAAAGCCATGAACAGACAGATGGATGTAATGGACAAGGCTATTAGCCACGGAGCAAGGGCTAAAACTAAAGCCACTAGTAAGTGATCATGAGCTAATTAACTTATTTGCAAGCAGAATACAGTTCTGACCAGTAATAGACATACTTGGTGCATTAAAAGGAACCATTTCCTGAAGCTGAAATAGATAATGAACAAAAGTGAATGGGTAGAAAATTTTAAACATAAAAATGTGAATGATAAATGGGAGAGGTTTACAAATGCTTTATCAGATACTCCAAAAAATTCATTCCCACAATGATGTGAGGAGATTCCTGATTTTGTTCCTGATATATTTAAGGAATTTTTTATTATTATCTTTAAGACTACTGGCCATATATTTTTCACTGATGCCTTTAGCTCCCCTCATCAATTGTCTGCATTTCCTAACTGCTGATTTGTACTCTGTCAACTGCTGCAGTTACATCTGATAGAAGAGTGAGTGAGCTCTGTGCTTGGATAGCCACTGCACCTTATACTGAGGTTCACAAGGACAATGTCATCCTGAGGCCCCATCTCAGCTTCACAACTACAGTGGTCTCGGATTTCCTCCTATCTCAATGTATTTCTCTCTCTGTGTTCTTCCCCAGTCCCCAGTCCCACCCAGGGGAAACTTGCCTCTCTAACCTAGATGTAAAGAGGCCATTCTGTCTGTCCCTGGAAAAGACCAAGCTCTTTAACCAATCCAAGTTATCTGTAGCACAGTGGGTCTCAAACTTTTTTTACTGGTGACACCCCACATCGCAAGCCTCTGAGTGTGACCCCCCTAATAAGTTAAACACACTGTTTAATACATTTACCACCATTATAAATGCTGGAGGCAAGCGGGGTTTGTGGCGGAGGTTGACAGCTCGCGACCCCCCATGTAATGACCTTGCAACCCCCTGAGGGGTCTTGACCCCCAGTTTGAGAACCCCTGCTGTAGCATATGGGGATAGATGCCAGGGAGAACTCATTACTGATCAGAGACCCTCTCACTGGATTTCGAGATGTACAGAACATAGCTAAAATGTAACAAGGAATGAAGTATATCCTGGTTTAAAGACCCATTTCACAAGAGCTTTCGGGGGTAGGGACTATATTTTTGTTCTGTTTTGTTTTGTTTGTACAGTACCTAGCATAATGACTAGGGGGTCTTTGGTAATAAAAATAATAAATAATAACAAGACATCCATATTTAGCTAGAACTCATCTATCATCTTCCTGGTATAGCACTGCTTGCTAATCTCACACAAAGAGATTCTCAAACAAGAGAGGTTACTTAGCAGAAACTGTTGTTCTTCCAGAGTAATCTGTGCGCATTCATACTACCTGCCCTCCTTTTCCCTATAGCTTGGCACGCTAGAAGACATTAGGAATTTGCAAATAGGGAGAAGGACTGAATTGACTGGGGAGGTGGCACTGCCTTATACACCATGGGACACTGCCACCCTCCTCCTGCAAGATCCCTTGTGAGCAACCCTGCCCCCCCAACAGAGATGGCTTTTTAAGGCAGTTCTGCAACTTGACACTGGAGTGCCAGATCCCACAAGTGGGAATAGACAGATGCCCTCATGAAAGATTCTGTGACTCTGTGAAGGGCAGGAACTAGAAAATAGATAGTCCCTAAATCAACTGTATAGCTGGGTTTTAGATATGACAGATAGGAGGGTTGTGCCACTGTCACATCTTCACCTCCAGAGACAGAAGTTCTGGTGGATGAAGAAAGGAGAGAGGCCATGCCCAGAAGACTGAGTAACATGTCTGGACTACCCCCAGTAAATTCAGGAAGAAGTGCAGCCCATTTATAATGGATTGAGGATGGGCCAGGAGCTGGGAAAAAAAGAAGCCTTATATTCCAAATAGCAAAGTATGACACTGCCCAAAGGGTGTCATAAGAACATGCTCTTTGATCTGCTGCCTATAGAATGTGCTTGAAAGTAAAACTCTAATTCTTATTCAAAGCAGACTTTTTAACATATAACTTGGGAAGAAAATCCTTAACTCTTAAGTAATGTCCTGTCATTTGTGTGAAATGGGCTAATTTATTCCCCAATCACTGCCTGTGGCCATAAGGAGAATACAAGAGGGAAAAAAATAAAACCACATGGGAAAAAAAATCAATTTGATGGACTTGAACACAGTCCCCAAAGTAGCCTGGCGATTTAGTCTCTGGCACTGCCTTACCGTTACCCTTCAGTCAGATCACTGATTACTGTTCAGGACTGCTGCAGAGAGACGATGAAGTGCACAGACTAGTGATCTTCTTATGATTCTTCCTGTAGATTGCTATTGAAACTCTATCAATTTTCCTTCCTAGTCTTTCTGACCAAAACTATGCCTGCATTTGTAATTCACACACTTTGAGAACTTGAGTTGTATGACTATTCGAGCCTATTATCTTTTGTTTGCAAACCTCAATGATTTCTGTTTATAGGTACAGTGCTATTTTATATGCAATGCAACTTTAAGAACCCAAACTTGGGAACTGAAATATTCTTTTTAAACACTGATGTGGTGAAATATATTTTGCATATATCTGGATGAAAAATATACTATTTTATTATTTCTCAACTGATACTAATGATGTATAGAATCATAGAAATGTAGGACAGCAAAGGACCTCAAGATGTCATCAACTCCAGCCCCCTGTGAAGACCACATACACCTAGACCTTCCCTGACTGATGTTTGTCCAATATGTTCTTAAAAGCATCCAATGATGGGGATTCTACAACCACCCTTGGAAGCCTGCTCCACAGCGTAACTACCTTATATCTAGAAAGTTTTTCCTAATATCTAACCTAAATCTCCCTTGCTGCAGATCAAGCGCACTGCTTCTTGTCCTGCCTTCAGTGGACATGGTAACAATTGATCACCATATTCTTTATAACCACCCATAACACCTTTGAAGACAGTTACCAGGTCCCCCCTCAGTCTTCTTTTCTCAGACTAAACATTCCCAGGGTTTTTTTTAACCTTTCCTCATAGGTCCGGTTTTCTAAACCTTTTGTCATCTTTGTTGCTCTTCTCTGGACTCTCTTCAGTTTATCCACAGCTTTCCTAAAGTGTTGTGCTCAGAACTGGACACAATACTCCAGCTGAGGTCTCAGTGCCAAGTAGAGCAGGACAATTACCTCTCAGGTCTTATGTATAACACTCCTGTTAATATACCCCCAGAATGACAATAGCCTTGTTCACAACTGCACCACACTGTTGACTCATATTCAGTATGTGAGTCGCTATGACTCCCAGATCCTTTTCAGCAGTTCTACCACCTAGCCAGTTAGTCCCCATTTTGCAGTGACATTTGATTTTTCCTTCCTAAGGGAAGTATTTAGTACTTATCTTTATTGAATTTCATCTTGTTTTAAGTAAGATCAATTCTCCAAATGCCACCCATCTGCAAGAATGGGTGGGGGAACTTGACGGGGCCAGTGGTGAAAGGGGGACAGCCCCAGTAGCAAGGGAGAGAGACACTTGCCAAGGGACAATAGGTAGCTCCTCTCCCTAGGAGTCTCTGGCACCCATTGGCCAACTAGGAGAGAGGGATGCTGACTGGCCAGCATTCCGCTGCTGCCAGGATTTAGCCCAGCATTAAAGACCATGTGAAGCCTCGTTTGAGTCCATTCCAGCAGCCCGCTCTACCCACCTGCATTAGGAATGGGAACCTGGCCTGACAGATGCTGCAGGTCTAACCAATCATGGCCCAATTGGCAAAAGACCAGGGAGTTTTTTTTGCCTCCTTTGCAGTACCTTCAAGCCACAGTGGGTTAAGCAGGGACGCACTTATTACCTAACCAAGGTACCGGGGTAGAGATGTTTATTCGTTGCCACTCATGGCCAATTTCCAGTGTGGTTATGAGAATAAAATGAACGATTCCCAGAGGTAAAAGACATGGGATTTTGGTGTTGGGCCTTGGGCTCATAAGGAGTGCTAGGACTCAGAGAGCAGAGACCTGGGGGAGGGGGTGAGGCTGAAGAGAGCCTACCATGCGTTATGGAGTATATGGTATGAAGCCATATATGTACCCCTGCACTAGAATCAATGAAATGCCGGGTATAGGAGAATATGGGAGTTGGGCTGGTAGGACCCCCTCCTTTGTTAAGGTTTAATAAAAGTTGCAGCCTGGCACTTATTTCCATGCATGTGTCTGTCCTCGTTTTGCCGGTGCCTACTTACAATTTGTCATGATCGTTTTGAATTCTAATGTTGTCCTCCAAAGTGTTTGCAACCCCTCCCAGCTTGGTGTTATTTGCAATCTTCATATGCATACTCTCTCACTCTATTATCCAAGTCACTAATGAAAATATTGAATAATATAGGACTGATCTCTGCTCGACTTCACAAAATACATCCTCCCAGTTTGACAATGAACCATCGGTAACTATTTGAGTACGACCTTTCAATCAGTTGTGCACAAACCTTACAGTAATTTCACCTAGACATTTCTGGTGAGAATGTCATGTGGGACTGTGTCAAAACCCTTACTAAAAACCAATCGATTAGATATATATTGGTATAGGTTTGGACCCTCATAGACTTTAAGGTCCGAAGAGATCATTATGATCATCTAGTCTGACCTCCTGCACAATGCAGGCCACAGAATCTCACCCATCCACTTCAATAACAAACCCCTAACCTATGTCTGAGTTATTGAAGTCTTCAAATTTTGGTCTGAAGACCTCAAGCTGCAGAGAATCCTCTAGCAAGTGACCCGTGCCCCATGCTGCAGAGGAACGCGAAAAACCTCCAGGGCCTCTGTCAATCTGCCCTGGAGGAAAATTCCTTCCCGACCCTGTTACAGCCTTTCTGTTCAAACAATGTCAATCATTTAATTCCAAAGCAAAATCACTTACAGTAGTCTCAGATTTCAGACTTGAATTCTCTCTCAAGATTTCCTTGAGGGACTTTTTACTTATTGATGTTCTTAATTGACTCACTGATGTATCCTTTGTTTTTCCAGAGGTGCTTGGGCTTTCCTTAGAGAATTCAGGTTTACTTCCAGTTGGAGAAAGACAGGGGGTAGGCATCCAGCTTCTTGGAATATTATCAGGATCTACTTTTTTCGTAACCAAATCTTGTGGGGCTGATGATAGTGTTTCCAGGTGGCTATGTTTGCTATATTCTTTATACTTCCAATGCTCAGGACTTCCTGACATCACCTTTAATGGGATCACTTTAAAAACTGCAGAATCAGATGACCCTGATGTACTGTGGCTGGTCCTGAGGTTTGAAGCACTTTGGATGAATTCACTGGGGTCATCCTAAATTTGGGAAAGAAAACAACAGTGATTTTGAGAGGAAACTACCCTCCACTTAAGTTTAAGATCTGTTTGCAAATATTTAGTCCTAATATTTCAAAATTGCTCTTTAATTATGATGGCTTAACTTGAGATTTTTCAAAGATTTTGAGCATCTCCTGCTCCCAGTGAAGGAGAATGGAGCGTTGGGTGCTCAGGACCTTTACAAAAATCAGGTCTATGTACCTCAACTTAGGCACCCCAAAATGACAGCATGCTTTGAATACATAGGCCTAAATTCCTGTTCTAATTCAGACTGCTGGAAACCCCAAAAGTCTGCACATCATAAATATACTTCTTAGTGAAATGTGGTTTACAAACGTGCTGACCAATAACATGGATGTAAGGCAGAAAAGTCTATAATGTTGATAGCCACTTGACTACTGTAGTGGTAGGTGACACTTTAACATAGTGTATATAAATTCTAAACATATCTGTTTGAAGAAATCACCTTGCCCTTCTTTGAAAGTTACTAAAAAAATCATTTAGCAAATAACATTTAAGAATACTTTATGAACCTATTATTCCTCTTCCAAACAAGGTCTATACAAAACATCCCTGAACTACACTTCTGATGTTCCCTTAAATTTCAACTAAAAAATAAACAGCAAGCAGAAAATCAAGTGATATGGGAGGAGGAAAGATTGGGTAAACTAGGTATGGTCACCCCATGGTCCTTAGTGACACAAGGGAGGGGAAAATGGAGGCCTCCCATCCTTATCCAATCAGGTGTTACACTTCCTCTCCCCCACAGGCACAACACAGCACTACTCTATTTGTTGGAAGGATGGCTACAACATGAACGTTGCATTCTTAAATATGCATGTTTCACCTTCTAGGGTCCAATCCTGCTGATACTGAAATCAAAGGGAGTTTTGTCATTCAGTTCACTGGGAGCAGGACTAGACCCTACAAGGGGAAATTCATATTTAAAAGAAAACTCTTCATTATACAACAATCTTCCCAACAAAGATAGTAGCACTGTATTATATATTTTCATGAAGAATACACTTCTTTCCTATTGCTTTATTTTGTTTTACATTTTCTTTGAGTGGGTTTACATAAGACATGAGCAGTGAACAGTTTGTGGGTAGAGGATAATGATCAAGGCTGGCGCTAGGTGGTCGTCTAAGGAGACAGGATTTGGGGGGGCGGCATTTTGCCGCCCTCGGCGGTAATTCGATGGCGAGAGGTCCTTCCGCGCTCCGGGTCTTCGGCGGCATTCGGTGGCGGGGGGTCCTTCCGCACTCCGGGACCCGACGCTGAAGTGCCCCGAAGACAGGAAGCGCGGAAGGCCCCCCACCCCGCTGCCGAATTGCAGCCGACCGGGAGCACAGAAGGACCCCTGCCTAGGGTGCCAAAAACCTTGGCGCCGCTCCTGATAATGATTACATACAGGTCTTTCTCAATTACTTTTTTGTTGTTATTGTATGATTTTGTTCTTAATATAAAAGAAAAAAGTGTTATGGCAGAATCGTCTCTCCTCTCGTCCCCCACAATCACACACAGGGCTTTCCCTATAAAATGAGCTAAGCAGCTTTTCAGCAACCACATCCACATGGAGACCAGAACAATCAATTATTCATTAATATTTTTATCAAAGGTGCTCAAGTCACAAAGTATTTATTTTCCCTTAAAAACAGAATTCTAAAGGATAAAAATCCAGAAAAAAGGAGACCTATATTATTCATTAAACCTTTTTATATAGTGCTGTAAATGTACATGACACTTTATAAGCAGATTAGTAGGTTAGCTGCAAATATAAAACACTGAAGTGTTAAAGTAAATAACAGAAGCAGGAAATAAATTTGGAGACCTTTTGGCTGCAAGGTTTTCTTTTATCTCCTCAGACTATAAATTTAAAAAATGCAATTAGAATGTGCTCAGTTTCCCCAATCTCTGTACAGACAGCTCCTATTTCCCTGTTTTATCATCCAGCATCTTTTTGGAAGCAATATAAGAAAGTGAAGGTTATGATGAGGATGTGTTAAATCAGCTCAGTGCTATGAGAAAGTACATAAACCCTGAAACAGTTGAATGAAAGCAAACATTAATGTTCTATATGCTTTCCATAATCACCAGTCTTCCCAATTCATCCTGAAAGATGTGTGAAAGCCAAATGTATAATAATGTATATTATTTAAGGGTGGAATTCAATTTAAAATCAGATTACAGCCCCAATTCCGCAAAGCACCTAAGCACATGCTTTACGCACATGGACTTTAGAGGACATAAGCACAAGCTTAAAGTTAAGCATGTGCATATGCTTTTTTTCTGAACTAAGGCTTATAGGAGCTACATGCAGGGAAGCAAACAGGGCATTAAGGAGGACAGAATCCACCGCACTATGAGAGAAGCAGGCTGAATGTAATGCATTCAGGCTAACCTTTCTAAATTTGATTTGTAAAACGCCTGCATGAATCAATGAGCTGTGGATGTATCCACAACACTTCACAATATTTTATTAATGTATTCCATGGCATAAGCCATTTAACACCTTGAAAATCTCTCTCTTTGTGTTAAGGTACAGGATGTATAAGGAAGGGTAAATGAAAATAAACTCTGATTATAACAATATCTTAGTTTAGCATCACTGACCCCACTAGCTAGCAAATAACTGGAAAAGAGATTAATATGCACTATTTTTATAGAAGAAATCTGAAACTTCACACATGTAGTCATTTCGACAATATTTATTTTTCTTGCAGGTTTTATGTGCACAACATGAGATTTACAGTTATATGAAATGCCTTTAAAATTTATAAACAATATGCTGCTTTTGTTCATTCTGTTTGTGTTACTGCTGAAGTTACATGCATTTTGGAAGGTTGTAAATATTACTTTATTTCCCTAGTTTGGGATTTCACTGAGGCACAAAGACACATTTCTCTTTTTTCCAGACTTTTATTTGCCACACCACAGTTACTTTAAAACCTATGCTGTAAACCTGCACTATTAAGTCACATTACTGTAATTTAACAGATTATTAAAGGAAATGTCACATTATTTTCACATATTGGAGACAAATGGATAATCCTGATATAACTTAAACTTAAATCTCTCCCACCTATCTATTGAACTTGGGTTTTATAATCATTTTGTTTGTTAAATATTCAATAACAGGACTATCAATACAGTTTGTCTGATTAACTCTAGCACAGCATATATATACTGAAGATGCAAATGCTTTCCCCGAGGAGCTAGTATGTCTATTGCTGTACTACATTCCTTGAAAGAACATGCAGATGGACAATAATTTCTGGATACTTAAAATTGATTGCTCTTGCTGGGTTGTAATTTTAAGAAGATCATTCTAATGACTGTTGAGGGCCACCTACTAGGAGCAGATGGGGCACAGGTCTTCTGTATCCAGAGTGTTAATGTCAAAAAGTCTCTTTTGCAAGAGTACACTGTCTTATTTAATTGTATTATGCTGGCTCTTTTAATTATGCAAGTGCAGAAAATTTCCTGACTCAACTGAAGATGAGGTCATCTGTTATATCCAAAACATTTTGGATAGCGCTGTACGATACTGCAGTTGTTATGCTGTGTTGTAAACGGGCAAGAGTTCTGACTTTTGCTCTAGGCTTGACTGAATGGGCGGATGCCGACAGCTGAGTCTAATTAGACAGTGTCTATGACAGAAGAGAGAGATACATTAGAATTTAGTTGTCAGTTTGAAAGTATGGCTGCTTGAACAAATATAGAATAAGTCTATTGTGGTAAGTTGCAGCAAGATAAGAAGCTGTTTTGCTGTTTTCTGATAATTTGGGACTGGCAGTTTAATAACAGCACTTAACCGTTTCAATGACTAATTAGCTACCCACTAACGGTATTTATATATGATTGCATTTTCCAGCTTGAAAACTAATTTGCAAAACCAAATATTTCCCTCCGGATGGTAGAAAAGGGAAAGTTCCATACATGGTAGGTTCTCTAAAGTTATTATTATGCAAGGATAGGCACTCCTGAGTGTCTCGTGGCCTCCAGCCCACAGTGTAATGAGATTCAAAGATCACTTCTCCTTGAAACTTAGCTCAAAGCAAAGCCATTTGGCCCGGGTCCCACATGCTCCATAAGTAAAGATCTTCATTTCTGGCATTATTTTATTAATTTCCTGGGAATTTATCAGTGTTTATTTCAAAAAAATAAAAAACGGATGACAAATCAATGAAAAGCTAATTGCACATATTATCAGGGTTAATACTGGAGGGGGGGGGAAGAAAAAAAAGCAATGAAGAGAAAAAAAGAAGAGTGCATTGTTTATGAAATCATTATCTCTAATCCTCTTTATGCAAACAAAACCAATTTACTGTTGGTGACTTGCGCAGTTGTGTTTGATACAAGGGGCTTCAGGGTGAACCCCACAGGCTCACAGCAGCTTTTTCGAAGTGTCTTTTCCAAGGCTCATTCTTCTATGGTCTTGGATGTAGTTAGATTTAGAAATATTCTCTCTACATCAGCTGAGGCAGGTGGGACGCTGCTCACACCATGTGCTCCTCTGCAGCTGCAAAGAGATTGGAGTGATGTGTTTGCAGGTGGGGGGCTGGATGGGGGCTCTGTCTGGTGGCTGAAGTGGAAGGGGCTCGGAGCCCTTGGCTACTTTCTGGGCGGTGACATGTCCCTAGGCCCAGCTACTCACTAGGTCTATCATGGGAGAGGAGCAGATGGGAGGCAAGGGATGCCTGGTGCGGGATGGGGGTGCTAGGTACTCATGATTGCAGCAGGTGGGAGAGGGTGCCCAGTACTCATGGCAGGGCATGAAGGGGAAGAGATGATGCCTGGTGGGAATACGGGTGCCAGATACTCATGGCTGCAGTGTGTGGGGGGAAAGGAGGATGGGAGGCAGACAGACAGGGTCTGTACCCTGGGGCTGTCCTGAGGGGGCCAGCACTCACAGGGTGCAGCCTTCTGCTCTCTGCAGCCTGTCGCTGCAGCAGTCTGGCAGCCTTGGCAGAAATCTTGCCCATCTCGCATCTCCACTGCACAGCTGTAGATGCCACCAACCAGCGGGCATGTTGTGCCATCCAATAGGGATTCTTTGAGGCAGGAGCTGGGTCCGTTGAGTTCAAGCCGGTACAAAATGTGGGTAGAAATCAGAAAACTCCAAATACTGGATTTTTTAAAACCTGGGAATTTTTTGGAGGATTTTGATAAAAAGCAAAAATGAAGGGCCCTACTTGTAGGTTAGTGAGTCTTTATGCATTGATACTCACTACTTGAGTCACAAATACGTAACTCCCTTCTGTAAACATACAATCTTTGGGGCCGGATTCTGATTTTCCTTCCACTGGTATAAAGCCAGAACAGCTCCACTGATTCCAAATTTACTCTGATGTGAGATCGGAATTTGGTCCCTAGAGTTTAAAGTGGAAAATTTGTGACCTGATGATTTCCTTTCTGGAATGGACCTCTCTCCCAGGCTGAGACATTTGGACGGCACAGAAGTGCAGAAGCTTCACTCTTTACAAAGAACTACAGGCTTGACCTTCGTTCCTCAGCAGAAACATTCTTTGTCAGGAAGATGCTTCAAAGTGAAGGTCCTCAAATCAGTTAATGCCAGTAATTTTAGGAAAGGGGGAACGTTCTTCTTTCTATCTTAGCTATATCGTATTCCAGCATCATTTTCCCCTGCTGCTTGGTATATCCCAAATGTTTCAATCAAGGTGAGAGGTCAGAAGCCAGAATCTATAAGAACTATCAAACAGAAAATTATTTTAGCAGTCTGTTCTTAATACCCAGCTATCTGCCAATATTGGCTTCACATGTCGATGAGTTTATAATCCAACTGTAAAATAAACATGACTGGAAAAATTTTTTTTTCCACAAAAAAGCAATTTATCATAGTTGGCTTACTTATCCTGTTGTGATGGTATTAGCTGACATCATAGGTGCACTCAGTAAATCTATCTTAGTGAGTATAAAATCATACAAACCGAGGAATCAAAATACCAGGCACAGTACACAGCAATCAAAAGTGACACGCCCAAAACAACTAACCTAAAAAGAGAAGGCTAGAAGTCATGGAACCCACAGATAAGAAATATATTTTATTTGTATTTATATTTTTCTGTGACTTTTAAAATTAGATATAAATTTACCAAATGTGATTTTCAAACATATCGAAAAACAGTGAACATCTAGTATCTTCAGCATATCAGGTTCAAGATATTTTTAGAGCAGGTTTGCAAAAATGCAGCTTAACAGGGTGAGTAAATATCATTTTGTTATTATAATAATGGCAAAGTCAGGTGAACAGATACTGTCCTGGGGTTAAGAAATATTTATGATGATTTTGCAAGGATGTCTTAGATTGTGCTAATATAACGGGTACTATAAGTCAGCAGTCTCGTGTCCTATTTTAGGATCAGGTGTGGAAGGCTTGACTTTACAGCCCACTATAAAACATTTTTCTATAGTCTGTTTTTGCAGTGCAAATTAGAGAATGGTTTGAAAAATTAAATGAGCACCTAGAATATCAATATACAGCTGACTACAGAAGTAATATAAAATACATTAGTGCAAGAATACAAGCAAAATATAACTGCTAAATAATTTTCTAGTTCACTGGCTTTTCTTTCACATGAAAGAAAGCCTTAACTCTGAATTAGTAAATTTGTAGTGAAATTAAGCAAAAACTATAACTGTTATTGTAATGTAGGTTTGTTTATTTTAAATGATCTTTTAGCATTGTACATGTAGTGCTTTGCTAGCTGTCATATTGACATTATTTAACGTAATCCACATTAGATAATAAATGAACTGAAAGTCCTTCTCTGTAGTTACCGGCATATGGTAGTTTTTAGTTTATACAATATTTAAAATCTTGTGTTCCCTACAGGAAGGGATAACCTCCAGTTTCTAAAGGGATCATGAATAATTGTACATGCACCTGTCAGCTAACTGATTGCCACACACCTCAGAAAACATGATTATGATGATATGAGAAACATTTTGCAGCACATAGAATTCTCTAACTGTATTTAAGTTAGACTCACTCTTTGGAAGTAAAAAATAACTATTGGTATGTCTCTGTGGGCAGTGAGAACAGTTGCTATTAGGGTTACTATAGGGAACCAAATGATACTATATTTCTTAGGAAAGAGAACTTCCCTTCTTATGAACATGACATGGGATTTTAATGACCACAGCCCTTTGTTTTCTATCTCAGTTGAACAAAAAGGCACCTTCAGCAGCATGAGCAGACAATTAACTAGGGAGGTGGTGGAACCTCCATCCTTAGAGGTTTTTAAGGCCCAGCTTGACAAAGCCCTGGCTGGGATTTAGATGGGTTTGGTCCTGCTTTGTACTAGATGACCTCCTGAGGCCTCTTCCAACCCTAATATCCTATGATTCTAGGATTCTAATGGTTAAGTACAGGCTCTGAGAGTGACACTGAAACATCACCCACACCTCCTCCAGCACCTAAGAGTCCCTTAGTGAGCTCTCATCTAAGTATTGACCTAGAATCTCCTATCCTGCTTATTTCATGAGAACAGACAAGATCAAACACAATGGCGTGGCTGCAAGCTTTTGGATCACATATAATTTCTCTCAGAGCACACACTCTTTTAGGTGTTTTTAAATTTAGCAATGTTGTATGAAGCAGGATTACATGAAATGTTGAAACCTACCTTCACCTTACCAAGCTAATAATTTTGTTCAGTATTCAGAAATATTTAAGAATTAAGCCTTTACCTATAGTATTAAGTCCTAATCATGCAAACACTTACATGTGTAACTTTGCACACAAGTCAATAGGACTAGGGGCTTGAATGCTTTGTAGTGTCTCTAGGCTAAGCTCACTGCACACCACAGTGGTGCCTTGCATACCTCCCTTCCACCACACATGCTCCCTGAACCCTTCTGTTTCAGGGACTCCCTGCACCTCCCCACAATTTCTCCTCCTCCCATGCCAGGGTTCCCCATTCTCCCTCTCATGGCAGGGGCTTTGTGTGCAACCCCATTCTCCCCCTTTCTCCCCATTTCCCTTTTACCAGTGGACCCCATGCCAAGGGTTGTATGCACACCTCCCATTACCTCTTCCCCCCATTATTTGCCTGGGAGATAAGACATTCAGGGTGTTAACATGTTAAACTACAGGAAGAGCAGGACATTGTTATGTTACAAAGCATTAATTGGTGCCACCTATCAGTTGTTTGAGTATTGCAGTGGTTCTCAAACTTTCCAGACTACTGTATCCCTCTGAGGCATGTGATTTGTCTTTACAAGTCATTGTATGAAATTTTAGTTTGTACTGACTTTGATAGTGATTTTTATGTAGCTTGTTGTAAAACTAGACAACTATTTAGATGAGTTGATGTACCCACTGGAAGACCTCTGTGTACCCCCAGGGGTATACATATCCCTGGTTGAGAACCACTGATCTACAGCTTCAAGCACCTGTGCAATTATCTGGGGATGTGATAATCAGATGGCAGTGGCTCCACTGTCCCCCATTTTCCCTCTTTTTGGTTTCTCAATTTTCCCCAAATCAGTGAGTTCTGCCACTGATGCCTAGAACATTCCCTGAATTACAGAAGTGGCATTCAAAGTTCATGTGTTACATACAGACATACAAACACAGAAGTGCCTCACCCACCTTATTTATTAAGTTGAGTGTAAGGCCTTTGCAAGTGCAGCCAACGATGCCTTTTAGCATATGAACTGAAAGCTCAAGGATACATGAGAAATAAATGAAATTTTCCTTCATTACACTCTTGTTAGCCATATGTCCTCAGGTCTATTTCACATTATATAAAGAGCTATGAGCCTGATCCTGAGCAGTGCCATGTGTTCTCCACTAATATTAACGTCAAAGGTGTGAGAAAGCACAAAATCTCGCAGAACCAGGGGATTAGAAGTTTTTTAAGCACTATGGTGGTACAAAATATTAAATAAGAGTGGGCAGAAACACAGGTTCTGTACATTGAAAACATATTTGAACTGGAATATATTAGTCCTGCAATCAATTTGGTTTAAATTGAATAAGAAAAGAATTTCTCTTCATTGTGTTATACACACATATGTTATAAAAGTGCATAGGAATCAAATACCAAGATTTACAAAACAGGGAAAAGTTTACCATAATGATGTGTTTTAGAACTGTCTTCTTAATCCAGCTTCAGTTAGTAACCAGTCTGACTTTTCTTGAACATAATTGACATAGAAAATCTCTATGGATTTTAAAGAGTTCCAAAACAGACACCATATGGTAGAGACAAGACCCCCTCATTGTTTATGATTCATTATCTCAACTTTAATTGGTTTAACCCTGAAATTCTGGGACCATATTTGAAATAATGAGGTCTGACAGGTCTAAGGTGAAAAGAAAACAAAATATACAAAAAAACCCCAACCACCTCTGAGATTTTCTATTGGTTATAGTTAGCATCTGTAAAATAATTTCCCAGGAGGAATGGAACAGTATTTTTGCAAAGTTTCATCTGTCTTGCTGTCACATAACTCTGTTGTACTTCCTTCCCAGTCTGTGAGAAAAAGATTAGAATGATAAGAAACAGTTCTTTAATTAAAAATGAAATAGACTGGAATGTTAATAAAGGCAATTACCATAACAACTTGATGCAACTGTTCATTGACATGACAATCTGCTTCATTTTTATAAATATATTAGAAGCTGATTATTTTTTTATTTTCTCTCACTACTACAAGTGCTCAAAATTTTTCACACTGCAACAGAATAAAAACCCAGAACTATACATGGCATTACCACATTTCAGATGAGATGTAAAACTGAAGTGGTGACCAGTGAGTGAAATCAAGCGTCAGACCCAGCTTTCTTGTCAAATCTCAGCATAGTTAAATCACATGCTGCCAACTTGAAACTTCCCCTGTAATTTTTGTTGTAAGAAGTGTTTTTCCACTTCCTTACCTAAAACGCTGGTGCAGTGCTGCTGAGTGCCTTTAAACCATTGAGCTGTTTTGGCTGCATTCTGAAGTAATGGTGAGAAAAGTGATTCCCATGCATACTTTGTATAAATGTATAAAGAGCTAGATTAAACTCTTAGGCTCAGCCCTGTAGGTTGTGAGTGATGGGGAGGGGTGAATCCTTCTAATCCTCTTCCCTTGCCCAACTTGCAAACTGGACAGAACTCTAGCTTCCTAACTCTCCCCTGCACCCACAGACACAAACTGAGCAAGACTAACTTGCTGCTGAACGGGAGAGGATATGGGGTGGGGAGGGCTTCACTCCCTTGTATAATCATGAGCCTGAGGGCAGAATCTCACCCTCAAGAGTTTTAGGATGAAGTGTGCTTTATCGAGTATTGCATGTATAAAGCGGCTCACCTCTTCATTGCTGTCACTTCCATAAAAGTCATCTTCCATTTGGGCTCCTCTACAGAACCCATCACTGTCCTCATTTAAATCCAAAGGAGACATGCAGCCTTCTGGCGACATATTCGGGGACTTCCCATGAGGAGCTGATCGAGGCCTCGATGAAAATGTGAAAATCTCTTTATGGCTTATTTGGTGTTCACCTGTTTGCTTGCTTTCACTTTCAACTTCAGTATTCGGTGGCAGGGATAAATTACTGCAGGAAGTATTGTGGGTAGCTACTGACTGTCCATTGGAATCAATCTGAAAACTGTCACTGCTATTTTCAGGAAATATCCAGTCATCTGAAATTTACAAAAGGTTAGATGCTTATTAAAATGTTTATTTTAGCATATAGTATTTAAATAAACTCTCTACAGCATCAAAATATCAAAGTTATACAGCAAATAGATGTTAGGGAAAAACCTTTATCCCACTTATGCTTATAAAGATGGAAACCAGATCATATAGCAGACATGAAAAAAGTCATGCTGCTCTCTAGTAAACTTGCAGAGTGCCAAAGATTTAACAAAATGTTTTACTGGTCACGGCTCCAGGCAATTAATTTGCAGGCCATAGTCTTTCAGTTGTAATAATATGCAAGGAATTTACAAATCTGAAATTACAATTAACACCTCTCTAGCAATTAAGAATCCTATGTAGTTCCATTACAGCATATTTATTGTACTTTGTTATTGATGGTGTTTTTGAAATAGACATTTTTTGTGAATAGGATTTTCTGAAAAGTCACACGTGCTATGCAGAAAGTTCAAAAAGTTATTTACCTCGCCACTCCCACCTCCATTAAAATCCCATACTTTGTTTTAGGCCCAGAAGACTGGTTTAAATTTAAATATGAAACTACAGCTCAGCTGAAAAATGGTGTAAACATGAAAAGCCCATTTTTACACTCACCTTGTTAAGATATATTTTACTGTTTGGATAGTAGAGAAAAAAGTGTCAATCTGATTGATTAAGGTGAATCTCAGCATATGAGATAAGGAGAATTGTTCAAGTATGCAACACTCTCTTCTCTTCATTAAATGTAATGTAGTGTGGATAAGTTACTGTTAAACTCACTGGCTTCATAAACCAGCATTATCATCGCCAACATAAAAATAGAAACCTCAATATAAAGTTCTAAAACTATAAGGCTGAAGTAGCCCTTTAAATAGCAGCAACATGCCTTGCCACTGCTGAACAAGAATAACAAGGATTAGACTATTAATATGGAATTCAAGCCACTCTCCATAATTTAACAACATATTCAAATTACCCGCTCAGGCGGGCTCAGGTGGAGCAGCTACAGGAACTCTATTTGGAAACCCTCAGTTTCTGGACTAAAGCAGCTGAAGAAAATTGGATGAGAAATCCAGAATGAATAGCAACCTTGTAGAAATAATGATCTTCTGACTGGTTTGCTCCATACCTGCTGTGATTTCTGCAGTACTATTCAAATTGGCTATCAACAAAAGAAGGGCCTAGCTCGACAAGACTCCAGGTGAGGTGGCGTTGGAACCTAACTCTAAAAGGTAATTTCTACTAGTAAACTGGCCAAAGGAGTTGGGGGATTAATACCAACTACTTCTCTACTTGTCTTGTACATTAGTTGCCCCTGGTACATCAATAAATCGCTTTGTTCAAGGACAGATTGTCTTAAAGTCTCTTTAAACCATAGCCTATGAGATTCAGAAGCCCAAGACATTTTTCAATAATGTCTTTAGATCAAGTTGATAAAGGCTGGCCTATAAATCAAGGTAATCTAAAGTACCATTTCCTAAAAAAGTCTACTGTCTAGAAATTATGTAGAAATAGCACATCTGTAAATGGCAAAAAACAAAACAAAACAAAACAGGGATCTAAGATATAGTAGCATCTATGTGAGATGACTACCCAAATTATCTCTTTAATTTGATCTAAATTTAAAAAATCTAGACTGTTCTTTCAGGAGCCATGTCAAATAAGTGAGAACACTCTGGGGTCCTTTTGTCTCTTGTGCAAAGTATGATACTTTTCTGCTCCGACACATGTCTATGAGATCACCTGGTATTAGTCTTTGGGGAAAAAAAGTTCTCCATTCTGTGCTAACCTAAAATACTTCAAGATTATCTGATAACATATTTTTCTCTAGAGGGACAAGGTGGGTGAAGTAATATCTTTTATTGGACCAGTAAAAGACATTATCTTACCCACCTTCTCTCTAATATCCTGGGACCAACAGAGCTACAACAACACTGCATACATTTTTCTCTGTCACATAAGTGGAAATTAATGCTAGACATTACTCAAAGCTGTACGTTGAAGCCATCAGAGAAAACACTAACTTTCTTTCTACTTTTCTATAGTACTAATCATCTTGCACTAACGAATCATTTCTGAGTTTCTAGAGATAGTCACTACATTTTAGTATATATCTAAAAACTATATTGTTTAAAGTAATCATTCTTTCTAAAAAAGCCCTCAAAAGAATACTGAAATTACATGAATTTTTCACAAGAGGTTGTTGTCAAGATGCTCTAGAGCTAAAGATATTTTGAGACTTTTTTTTTTCCAACACCAGATTTGATTTTGTGATTTTTTGGAATCAAGAAATATCTTGCCCTAACTAAATACTTTAAGGCAACACTCTCTAAGGCTATCATGAATGCTGATTTGCTCTCCTCTGCCCTCCAGCACAACATTCCCAGCTCATGTAAATACATTCTGACCCCCTCCTGGGGACTGAAGAGTTGCTATTACTATTACCGTTAATAGCAACTGCCAACCTAACTTTCTGAATGGAGAATAAGTTCTCTCTTTGTGGAGGTGGGCTAGTCCCTATCACTTAGTAGGGGTGTGCCCGGGGTCCCCTTCAACCAACCACAATTCTTCATTATTTCTTGATGGCTTGTGATTTTACATGAGTTTTGAATTAACTTGATAATTTAGAGGAGATACAAAGAAGACTTTTATCTGGCCACCACTTAAAATAATAAAAATAACTTCTGAGATCAATTTCTTGCAGTTAGCACTAATCTTGGAATCCCAAATTCCAGTTCTTGGTCCCTGTGCCCTGGGGAGGAGACCTCTGGGCTGCGATCTCACCTACTTGAGCTAACTTGTCAAAATTAATATCCAGAATGATTTACAGATGGATTGTGGGATCAGCGGCATCAGCTCCCAAGCAGGCATGCTAGGCACACTGACTATGATCGCTTTTCTCAAATTGGAAGTTGGGGATCTGACACGGGTTGCATGAGCAGGGGACTGCAACAAAATCACCGTCAGGTGGCTGCTAGGAATCATGGAGACAGAATAAGGAAAGGAAATTAGACACCCTGCTTCCTTCTGCTGCTGCTACAACTTCCCCATATCTGCTCTGCTACAGCTTCTTATTCTCCCTCACCTCCTGCCCAGGCCTATTCTGCTTCATGGAAGTTCTGCCTAAAGATGATGAGGAGCAACTTGCCTTGACTCCGCAGCTCATGCGTTCCTTACCATCTTCAGGAGGCATCTCCCTGAAGCAGAATGCTGTGTGACCAGAGGGAAGGAACTGAAGCTCCACTGCCTTCCTCCAACACCCTAGCAGCACCCACCATCCCAAAGAATCCACCCCCTCTATCCAGGCCCAAGCATCTACTACCCAAATTTCTCCCAGCATCATCTACTGTCCAGCAGCACTCAGTACTCCCTAAGAAAACTAGCCCCTTTTTCTTCACCAGGATCTCAGTCCAATTATCCTTTGCAGCCACAATGGATTATGGGATGTGACCTAAAGGATTGTAGGACTGGGATCATCACAAAAAACATGCCTGATTTTATGAACCCAGGTGGTGAAAGTACAAGGACTCCTGGCCTGTGGTATTACAGTTTTCAACTCATTGAATGGTTCAACATGATACAACCAAAAAGACTGTCTCCAGGATTCATCTGCCTAACAGGGTGTATGTGGTAAAAGTGATTCAAATGCATGCAAGCTGTGAAAAAAAACCTCTCTCATTCTTACAAAAAAAATTATATTATGCAGTAAAATAAATGAAGTGAGATTTTATATCATTTACATGTTTTGGCAAATATTTACATCCTTAGCCATAGGTGCACTGACCAAGCTGAACTGTTTATGTGAGGAGAAAATAAAACATTCTGCTGGAGACAACATTATCTTGAGTGTGTGTGTGTATATCTATCTATCTATCTACATATCTCCATATAGCATAGAGGTTTGAAGGAAAATCTCACAGCCATTTTGCTCTATCCAGCAATCTGAATTTTGCAAAAGGTAAAACTCAGTTCTCACCACGAATACTTTATGAAATTGTATCTGAAACTATCAAGTTTTATTGACATGGGGCAATGCTGTTGTGTGTTCACTCCTTAATGACTACATCAAGAGCACTGGAAGAAGCCCAGCGTAAGAGATTTTAATGTGTTAAATGGCTGCAGAGCTAATTAAAACTTTCAGATAAATTAATCAGTTTTCCAGCTGCAGTACAGATCTGTTATAAAGTCAGAACTTGTAAAGCTCCTGGCAGAAAAGATGGTGAGTAGTGGGGCTCTGGAGTCAAGTCCATCTTGAATAAATGAAGGATCAAAATATAAAAAGACAACATTCAGTAAGAACTACTGCCTAGTGGTTAGAGAAGGAGAACTGACCAACAGGCCACACTCCTGGGTCCTATACGTGGCTCTGTCAGACACATTCCAGGATAGACGAAAATCTATGATTTTTTAAAAATCAGGTTTTTAAATTTTAAATTAAATATAGGTTTAGTTTTTTTAAAATAAACCTATTTAAAATTAATTTGGAATTACTATAACATATGTTAAGGTCTAAATTTATTATAATATATTACAATAATTTAAATTAATTTTAAAAAATATTAAGCAGTACATGTTTGCTGGCAAGTTTTAAAAGAAACTCAAACCCACTGAACTGGTGGAAGTCACTGGCTAAGCACCTCAAACCAGCTTGTGACAGCAGTGGCCTCTTCTGAAAATGCAGAGAGAATATTTTCTTCTTGTCAGTTTATTCAACTAGTTCAGCTGAATCTATGAATAAAAACAAGGTTTGAGAGGATAAAATCTACAACTTCTAAAATCTTAAAGGACATGTTGATCAGAAACAGTCAGTTCAATTCCTATCTACAGATATTTCCTTTGTTTAACAAATCACAGTTTTAAATGCAAAATGTGTTTTCATAATGGATGGATACGGTAGCAGCTAGCCTGTTGATCACTGGAGACGTGGGTCTCTTGGAATGTAAGAATGTCGATGTTATGCGTCTTCAATGTGTTTGCAATATACTCGCACTTCACCCAGGAAATGTTAAGTTGAAGGATCCTTGTTGCGGAATCTGGCATGTTATGTGGCCCTGAAGATGGCCATTATGGTGGTTTGAGTTATTGCTCTGAAGACCGGGAGATTGTTGATCAATGTTTGATCAACAGAGTGATGGTATTAGTCATGATTTCTTACTTAACAGAGTTGGCCGTGTGAAGGCTGCCATCTCACGCCAATGCTTTTCAATGTTTACACGAGTGACATACCTCCAATGAAGTCGTGCAAATTTGCATATGTGGATGATGTTGCCCTGGCAATCCAAGCAGCCACCTTCAGTGACATCGAGTCCACTTTGAACAAGGACCTAAACATCATGGAGGAATATTTCCAGAAATGGAGGCTCAAGCCAAATCCTCACAAAACAACAGTCACTGCATTCCATCTGAAAAACAAGAACACTATATGCCCTGAAAGTAACCATCTGTGGCAACACTGTGCGACATGACCCTACTCCAACCTATCTGGGAGTGAAGCTAACTTTCCACGACCATCTGAAGAAGGTAGCTGTCAAGATGAAGACAAGGTCGACCTAGTCCAGAAACTGGAAAGCACAAGCTGGGGAGCATCAACATCAGTGTTACAGACATCAGCGATAGCCCTTGTGTACTTTGTAGCTGAGTACTGAACACAGATATGGAGCAGAAGTAGCCGTACTTGACTTGATGATGTCCAACTAACCATTGCAATGCGGTACATCGCTGTAACCCTCAAAGTGACCACAACACACTGGTCTTCCAGTGCTGTCACACATTGCTGTCCCATGCATTCACTGCAATGCTGCAACCCTACGGGAATTCCAGAGGATCTTGGAAAATTAATGTCTTCCCATCCACCAGGACCTTAACAATGTCCCTCACCACTGCTTGAAGTCACGTAAATCCTTTTGGATGCACGCATTTAACCTTCAACAATGCAACTTCAAACCTGATGAAACTTAGAAAGCTGAACACAGTTCACAAGAAGTCATAAATGAAGCCTTGTGAAAGACCCAACACAGAAGATCCCTGATTTCAATCTCCCACAAAGCTCATGGGCCACCCTAAACCGTTTCCACACAAACCATGGCAGATACGGATACTTGCTATACAAATGGAAAAGTAAAGACTCTCCAGTGTGCGACTGAGGTTACCCAGAACAGACCATGGAACATATAATAACTCAATGCCCAATTCATAAATATGGAGGAGGCATCACATCAATACATAGATGTAATTATGTGTCTTAACCATCTAAATGTAAAATTACAGTTGTTGCTCTACATTTACATCAGCCATATGAAAAAAAGGTTACTTTTTATACAGTACATTAAATGTAGTTTTATTTAACTAATAAAAAAAATCTTAGAATGCTTTTTGTGTGTTTTAATTTCCATCGAAGCAGGTCCTGACCCAAATTACAAATAAAAAATTAATAATCTAGTAAATAAAAAAATGCATCATTCACCATTTTAACAAATAAAAATGTGAATATTAAGAATCAGAATCAATGTAAGTTAAGCTACACAGTAGCTTAAATAAATGTATATAGATATAGGAGCAAATTTCAAAAGGTATTAGGTGTTGCTATGCTCAGTGCTGCAATACCTATCTCATCAAGGAGCCTCAATCTCATTTTCAGAAGTGATTTAGGCATTTAAGAGCCTAAATACTATTGACTGCCAATGGAATTTAGGCTCCTAAATGCCTAACTAGCTTTTTAAAATGATATTTGGGCTCCTAAAACTGTTAGATGTTCAATGGTGAGTGCAGCAATGCCTCATTAGCTTTAAAAATCTGGGCTATAGTTCATCCTCCTGGTTAGCAAAAAGAAACACAACATTTAGTGTAAAGGCTATATTTAGCTGCAAATCAACATGTTTTAATAGTTATCAACCAACAAGAATCAGCTTTTCTTTAGGAAAATAATTAAAAAGTAGAAAGGCTACGCAATATTAAAACTGATGATTTAAATCAGGGTTTCCAGCTTAAATCAAGGTTTCATGATTAAAATCCATCGACCTGACACATTATTTGGCAACTTCTCTGTATTTCATTTACTCAGTGCAGTGGATGTAATACGAACTTGAGTGTTTGAAATCAGAAGTGTAAAGGACTATTGTAAAAGATCGTGTATATCTAGAGGGTCATTTAACCTTACTTTTCTAATCTTTGCTTTCACTAGACTGCCTTTGTTTGTTAAGAATCTGGAAGTCTAACTTTTTTGTAAAAGCCAAATGGTGCTCTCCAGAGATGTTCATTAAGTGCACTCAATTTAGTAATAAGTTAAGCACAAACTGCAAATATATTAGCTTCTTTACTATATTACTGATATCTAGGGTAATATGCAGTGCAAAACTATGAAAATACAGAAGACTGTAGAATGAGATTTTACACTGGTTATGTAGTTCAACAACTTGTGAGACCTGTGGCTAATGCAGCATCGTTAATTGTCTGCAAGTGAAAGAGATGGGGTGTTCTAAACCAAACCAAATCATTTTCTCTCTCAACCACTAATTATACTCGCATCTCTTTTTACCTCAAGTATTTCCATATCAATTGTAATGAATAATTTGGTATATCGTCTTAAGAAAATATGTAAATTACTGTGTAATCACAATATTGCAGCAAACAAGATAAATGCAAGAATGATCACCTAAACATCTAATTAGTTTTTCTACACAGTCAGATTTATGCTAGAGCTTCTAATTGCAACCTAACATTTTAATGAAGTTTTCAAGATTGTATAAATAAGATTGACAAACTATAAACAATATTCATTCATTTTATTGCTTCCCTTGCTCAAAAACAATTTACCTTTGTAAAAGTACTGCACACCTGCAAGGGAAGATATGTTTATGTGGTCTCAGCTACAAATCTGAAGAATTTCCATTATAAACAGCAATGGCAACACCACAAGGTAATATTGGGGATCCTTTAATAGGAGACAATCACAAATGAAAAAACACTAGTGATATTTAAAATGTTAACCTTCATTCTGTGTAGGGCAACATAAAACACATTTTCTTTATACGGAGAAACTGAAAAATGTAAAATATGTTTTTCTTCAGGTAGCCTTTTCAGTACGGGCTTGATCCCAGTTTTTCCTACTGAAGTCAGTGGCAAAACTTCCCATGACTTGAGTGGCAGCAGGATCTTACCCTTTTTAATGATCTATTTGCAGGTTGGTAACTGCAGTTGGAAATTTATTTCCTACCAAAAGAGGATTTCATTTAAAACATACTAAAATATTTTAAAAGCATCTTTCATGAACAAGAAGAAAAAGGCAAAAAATCAAGCAGATGAGTATTGTGACAGGTTGGTTAATAAAAGCAAACACTCTGGAAACTCTAACCTGTTTCGTTAAGTGACTGCTGCAGTAATTTGAGGTTTAGGGTACGTCTACACAACGGGATTATTTTGATTTTACATAAACCGGTTTTGTAAAACAGATTGTATAAAGTCAAGTGCACACGGCCACACTAGGCACACTAATTCGGCGGTGTGCGTCCACGGTCCAAGGCTAGCGTCAATTTCTGAGCGTTGCATGTGGGTAGCTATCCTGTAGCTATCCCATAGTCCCCGCAGTCTCCCCCGCCCCTTGGAATTCTGGGTTGAGATCCCAGTGCCTGATCGGGCAAAAATCATTGTCATTGGTGGTTCTGGGTACAGCCTTACCCCTCCCTCCCTGAAAGCAGCAGACAACCATTTCACGTCTTTTTTCCTGGGTGAACTGTGCAGATGCCATACCATGGCAAGCATGGACCCTGCTCAGATCAATACCACAATCATGGATGTTGTAAACACCTTGTGCATTCTCGTGCAGTCTATGCTGAACCAGGACCTGCAAAGTCAGGCGAGGAGGAGGAGGCGGCTACGGCAGTACGGCGACGAGAGTGATGAGGACATGGACACAGAATTCTCTCAAACCATGGGCTCCTGCGCTTTGGAGATCCTGCTGGTAATGGGACAGGTTCTAGCTATTGAACGCCGATTTTGCGCCCGGGAAACAAGCACAGACTGGTGGGACCGCATAGTTTTGCAGGTTTGGGACAATTCGCAGTGGCTGTGAAACTTTCGCATGCGTAAGGGCACTTTCATGGAACTTTTGACTTGCTTTCCCCTGCCCTAAAACGCCATAATACCAAGATGAGAGCAGCCCTCATAGTGGAGAAGCGAGTGGCAATAGCCCTCTGGAAGCTTGCAATGCCAGACAGCTACCGGTCAGTCGGGAATCAATTTGGAATGGGAAAATCTACTGTGGGGGCTGCTGTGATGCAAGTAGCCAAAGCAATCATTAAGCTGTTACTACGAAAGGTTGTGACTCTGGGAAACGTGCAGGCATAGTGGATGGCTTTGCTGCAATGGGATTCCCTAACTGTGAGGGGGCGATAGATGGAACCCATATTCCTATCTTGGCACCGGAGCACCAGGGCACCTACTACATAAACCACAAGGGGTACTTTTCAATGGTGCTGCAAGCACTGGTGGATCACAAGGGATGTTTCACCAACATCCACGCGGGATGGCCAGGAAGGGTTCATGACGCTCGCGTCTTCAGGAAAACTAGTCTGTTTAAATAGCTGCAGCAAGGGAATTACTACCCAGACCAGAAAATAACAGTTGGGGATGTTGAAATGCCTGTAGTTATCCTGGGGGACTCAGCCTACCCTTTGATGCCATGGCTCATGAAGCCATACACAGGCAGCCTGGACAGTAGTCAGGAGCTGTTCAACTACAGGCTGAGCAAGTGCAGGATGGTGGTAGAATGTGCATTTGGCTGTTTAAAGGTGCGCTGGCGCACATTACTGACTCACTCAGACCTCAGCCAAACCAATGTCCCCTTTGTTATTGCTGCTTGCTGTGTGCTCCACAATCTATGTGAAAGTAAGGGGGAGACCTTTATGGCGGGGTGGGAGGCTGAGATAAATCACCTGGCCGCTGATTACGTGCAGCCAGACACCAGGGCGATTAAAAGCACACCAGGAAGCGGTGCACATCAGAGAAGCCTTGAAAACGAGTTACAACACGGGCCAGGGTACGGTGTAACTGTTGTGTTTGATGAACCCTTCATGAACCCCCCCCTTGATTGACTCATTCCCTGTAAGCAACCCACTCTCCCTTCGATTACAGCTTGCTTAAGGAAATAAAGTCACTATTGTTTAAAAATCATGTATTCTTTATTAAAAAGTCATTATAAAAAGAGGGAGAGAAATGACAAGGTATCCCGGGTGTGGTTTGGGAGGAGGATAGGAGGGAAGGAAAAGGCTACTAAAAACATTTCAAAGTAATGACAGCCTTTTGGTTGGGCTATCCACGGGGGTGGAGTGGGCGGGTGCACGAAGCCTTCCCCCACGCGTTCTTACACGTCTAGGTGAGGAAGATATGGAACATAGTGAGTGGTGAGGGTGGTTACACAGGGGCTGCATCGGCACTCTGTGACCCCGCTGCTCTTCCTGAAACTCCACCAGACGTCGGAGGATATCAGTTTGATCATGCAGCAGCCCCAGCGTTGCATCCCGCCTCCGCGTATCTTCCTGCCTACACCTCTGATCTTCCTGGCACCACCTCTCATCTCGAGCGTCCCTCCTGTCCTCATGTTCACTGGCATCTTTCCTGTAACTTGATACCACGTCCTTCCACTCATTCAGATGAGCTCTTTCATTGTGGGTCACTTTCATGATTTCCGAGAACATTTCATCTCGCGTCTTCTTTTTCCTCTGCCTTATCTGAGATAGCCTTCGGGGTGGAGTAGGGAGACTTGAAAAATGTGCAGCTGCATGAGGGAGGGAAAAAAGGGAGAGAAGTATTTAAAAAGATACATTTTACAGAACAATGGTTATACTCTTTCACAGTGAACAACACTATTTGCCTTACATAGCACATGATTTCACTACAAGGTCGCATTTTGCATCTTAATATTGCCTGCGGCTCTGGTGTTATAGATCTCACAGACGCAGGTCTGGGCAGCAGAATTCAGCTTGCATGCGGCCATAGTAAGCCATTGTCTTTTGGCTTCTGCAGCCTTCATATACACAGTGCCCTCCTTCCCCAAAAACCAAGCAAATCCCATTCAGTGATGCTTCTTTCCTGTTAACATGCAGCAGCAGAAGCCACCCCCTCCTCCAATTCTGTGGGACGATCGCTTTACCCCTCCCCCTACCACATGGCTGGTATCATGGAAGATCACTGCTAATCACCCCCCTTTCCCCCTGGCCCACCGCGTGGCTGGTATCAGGGAAGATCCCTGATAGCCAAACACAAAAAAGCTCAGCGCTATTTCCCTCCCCCCGCTTGGCTACGTGCAAGGAAGGATTTATTTTAAGCAACAGGCAAACAGCCCAGTAGGAATGGCCATCTCTGTCCCCTTACTTAAATTCCTGAATTTCAACCAGGTTACCATGAACGATATCATTCTCCTGAGGATAACACAATGAGATAAAGAACGGATGTTTCTTGAATGCCAGCAATGACCGGGACCATATGCAGCTATGCTTTGTCATGCAGTGATACCCAATTACTTGCTACGTGCCTGGCGTGGTAAAGTGTCCTACCATGGTGGACGGAACAAGGCTGCCTTGCCCAGAAACCTTCTGCAAAGGCTTTTGGAGTACCTCCAGGAGCGCTTCATGGAGATGTCCCTGGAGGATTTCCGCTCCATCCCCAGACATGTTAACAAACTTTTCCAGTAACTTTACTGGCCGCGAATGCATCCCAAGCCCTCATGGCAAATCAATCATTAAAAAATGCTTGCTTTTAAACCATGTTTTATATTTACAAAGGTACACTCACCAGAGGTCGCTTCCATGGCTTCACTGTCTGGGCTAGTGGCTTGGGAAGGCTGAGAGGGTAATTCCGTCTGGGTCACAAAAAGCTCCAGGCTGTTGGGGCTAACGGAGTGCTGTGTGCGCTCTGCAAAGTTGTCCTCCTCTTCGTCCTCCTCCTCCTCCTCCTCTTCCCCCTCCACAGAATCCTCAGCCATGGTTGAGATTACAACCCCCACCTCGGAATCCACGAACAGGGGTGGGGTAGTGGTGGCGCAGCCCCCTAGAATTGCATGCACCTCAGCGTAGAAGTGGCATGTTTTCGGCCCTGACCCGGACCTTCCGTTTGCTTCTTTGGTTTTCTGGTAGGCTTGTCTGAGCTCCTTCACTTTCACTCTGCACTGCAGTGAGTCCCTGGTGTGGCCTCTCTCCATCATGGTCTTGGAAATTTTTTCAAATGTTTTTTCATTTCATCTTTTGGAACGGAGTTCTGTTAGCACTGAATCCTCTCCCCATATAGCGATCAGATCCAGTACCTCCCGTGCAGTCCATGCTGGAGCTCTTTTTCTATTCTCAGGAGACTGCATTGTTATCTGTGCTGATGAGCTCTGCGTGGTCACCTGTGCTGGTGAGCTCTCCACGCTGGCCAAACAGGAAATGAAATTCAATAGTTCGCGGGGCTTTTCCTGTCTACCTGGCCAGTGCATCCAAGTTCAGATTGCTGTCCAGAGTGGTCACAGTGGTGCACTGTGGGATACTGCCTGGAGGCCAATACTGGTGATTTGCGGCCACACTAACCCTAATCCGATATGGTAATACCGATTTTAGCGCTATTCCTCTCGTCGGGGAGGAGTACAGAAACCGATTTAAAGAGCCCTTTATATCGATATAAAGGGCCTCGTAGTGTGGACCGGTGTGGCGTTAAATTGGTTTAATGCTGCTAAAATCGGTTTAAACGCGTAGTGTAGACCAGGCCTTAGTCTTTCTACACTGTTCACTCTTTTATAGGAAAGCACAGAGAGCTTAACTGTTGGCTTATCTTCGTTCCTGTAATGTCTTGTGCCTTGATGAGAATATAGTAATATTTTTAAGAGTCATTTTTTTTCTTTAGCTCATTTTTTAAAAACTGTTTGTTTTTAAAATGTAAACGTTAAAGAGAGTACTTTGGTCAGAGATGGGTGGAGGTGTTTGATTTGATACCAGTAATATAGGTGCATTTCTCTTTCTTTTGTAAGTAGTTTCTGTACAGTGTTCTTAAGTAACTAGACAAAATTTCCTTTCCAAGGTTGTATGTGTGAAACAGTGATGTTTTATTTAAAAAGATGAGGCTCTACATTCATTATTGGATATTTTTTCTTTCAAATGAGATGTGTGGACTCCTCTGTTTATGGTTCTTCCTACAGATTGCCTGTCAGACAGTCCCTCATGGTGGGTGGGCCATTCCACCTGCAGTCTTTGAAGGCAGGTCAGAGCAGAGTCCAGCAGAAGGCCCCTCCCCTTATCAAAAGGGCTAGCTGCTGGCATCCCTTTCAAATAGACTGGGCTGTATGATAAAAGGCAACTACGCACATTAAAACTTCTTCATATATAGAAAAGAAACCCACCGTTTGTGAACTGGGCTAGCTGTGCCGAAAGCATCAGCCAAGATATGAGGATAGGCTGGGATTGCTAGACATGCTATCTTAGAGAACAGAAGTTACTGGCCGATTCGGTGCCTTTTCAGGCCTGCTTTCAAGTATAGTCCACACTATGCAGAATCCAAATTTACCCCACTTCCTGGCACTGTTTTATTAACACATAAATTAACAATAAAATAAAATGCATCTCAAGTCCTCTCCCCAGGCTGGCTGCTCCTACAGTTCCTGCCTTTGGACTGCTCAGCCCCACTCCCTAGATCGGGATGGGAAAACTTTTTGGCCTGAGGGCCACATCAGGTTTCGGAAATTGTATGGAGAGCTGGTTAGGGGAGTCTGTGTCTCCACAAACAGCCATGCATGCCCCGCCCCATCTCCTCCTGCTTCTCGCCTTCTGACACTCCCCACCCCCCGGACTCTTGCCCCATCCAAGCCCCTCATTCCCTGACAGCCTCCCCAAACCCCTGCCCCATCCAACCACCCCTTCTCCCTGTCTCCTGACTGCCCCTGGAACCCCTGTCCCTGACTGCCCCCTGCCGCCCAATCCAATCCCCCCTCTCCTTCCTGACTGCCCCCCAGGACCCCTGCCCCCATTCAACCCCCCTGTTCCCCGCCCTCTGACCGCCCCGACCCCTATCCACACTCCCGCCCCCTGACCACCACCCCAAACTCCCCTGCCATTTATCCACCTCTCCTGCTCCCTGCCCCCTTACTGCACTGCCTGGAGCACCGGTGGCTGGCAGCACTAGAGCTGCACTGCCCAGAGCACCAGGACAAGCGCCCAGCTGGAGCCAGCCATGCCACTGGGCAGCACTGAGCACCGGGTCAGGCCCTGGCTCTGCAGCTGTGCTGCCCCAGGAGCTCACAGCCCCACTGCCCAGAGCATTGTGCCAGCGGTGGGATGAGCTGAAGCCACGGTGGAGGGGAACAGCGGGGGAGAGGCCAGGGGCTAATCTCCTGGGGCAGGAGCTCAGGGGCCAGACAGGAGGCGTGGGCTGTAGTTTGCCCACCTCTGCCCTAGATCCTCTCTCTATTGAGCCACTTCTACCTCCTTTACATCTGGGTAGAGTAACAAGCATTAATATCTATACTACAGTGCCTCTTATGGCCCTATTGTGTTAGGTACTAAACAAATAAATGATAAAAAGACAATCCATGACCCAGATTGCTCACAATCCTGGTAAACAGAGATTTATTTAACATTCTTCAGAAGGATCATCTTTTAAGGGGTGTTTCAAGCAAACAACGATTGAAAGCCATAATGGAAACTATGTTTCAGTACCATTGTCTCAGTGGGGGAATAGCCAATTCCTTGAGAACACCATGAGCATCAAACAAAATACAGATATATTAGACTGAGTTACTGATGATTTTCCCCTTGTCTCAGTCGAGTATGTTTGAGGTACTGTCCACACTGGGGTTAGGTATCTGTAAGGTAATTTTTTTTGTCACAATAACATGGTTGTTTAGACGCTGCAAGAGAAGTATGAAAGTGTATGAAAAGGTTTTTGGCAGGGAAAGGAAGACAACAGGAGACATAATGAGAAGCCTGACTCTTTGTTAACAAATAAGTAGTATAATATGTATTAACCACTCAGCTTTGAAAAATGAAACTGGGTCTATGCAGGTACCATAAGCATTAAAACCAGAAACTATTATCTAGGATGAGTAAAAGTTCCAACTTTCTTAATTACTGGGTTCTTTGGTGTTAAATTGAATAAGGGTTTAGAAAATAATTTATTTTTAGTTCCTTTTCTTTAATCATGAAAGCATGGAGGTTTTTTATTTACGCATTGCTCTGGTACACTTTGTTTAATCCTGAAATTCTTTATCAATGCTCCAAAGCAATTCTGTTGCACAGTGTTTGATTTCCATAATCCCTGCAGCACACACATTTATATTTTATGTGAATTGGTTCAGAATCCTTTGAAATTTACAACACAGAGAGAGAATTTCTTACCCTGGATAGAACAGAGATGTAAAATAACATAAAATTAGTGCCATATCATTGATTATCTCAGGTCTTTTTTTTGCCAGTGTTTTTAAAACATAATCTTCTCCGTCCATTCTTGTCTGCTGATGGTTCTCAGGGTGATGTGGCAGGGCCCCTATAGATTCATATCCTGGATTGCTGAGCAATAATTTACTGTGCAGACAAGCCCTTAGCTAGTCCTGTATCTATTTCTTACTTTTTGATATTTGTGATTTAACAACATTATACTCCCTCACAACACAGACTCTCCTGCTGGATTTCTTGCCAAAGAAATGAATACAATTACATCTCAAAGAACTTTGTTAAAAGAACAATAAGACTGCGAGGTCAAGCACTGGATTAGAAAATGCCGGAATTAAAGATGGTTGTGAAATCTTTATTCATCCCCCTTGCACATACATCATACAGTCAGACAGTTTAAGGTCAGAAGGACCATTAAATCAACTGGTCTGACATCCTGTTCATCATAGGCCAGAAAATTTCACCCAGTTACCCCTGCCCTGAGCCCAATAAAAGACGGTTACTCACCTTTGTAACTGTTGTTCTTCGAGATGTGTTGCTCACATCCATTCCAGTTAGGTGTGCGCGCCGCGCGTGCACGTTCGTCGGAAACTTTTTACCCTAGCAACTCCAGTGGGCCGGCAGGTCGCCCCCTGGAGTGGCGCCGCCATGGCGCCCAATATATATCCCTGCCGGCCCACCCGCTCCTCAGTTCCTTCTTGCCGGCTACTCCGACAGTGGGGAAGGAGGGCGGGTGTGGAATGGATGTGAGCAACACATCTCGAAGAACAACAGTTACAAAGGTGAGTAACCGTCTTTTCTTCTTCGAGTGATTGCTCACATCCATTCCAGTTAGGTGACTCCCAAGCCATACCTAGGCGGTGGGGTCGGAGTGAGAAGTCGCGGCATGGAGCACTGCAGTTCCGAAGGCCGCATCCTCTCTCGACTGCTGTACCAGGGCGTAGTGGGAAGCAAAGGTGTGGACCGATGACCAGGTCGCTGCCCGACAGATTTCCTGGATGGGCACACGGGCCAGGAAAGCCAGCGACGACGCCTGCGCCCTGGTAGAATGCGCAGTCACACGGCCCGTAGGGACATGGGCCAAGTCATAACAGGTCCTGATACAGGACGTAACCCACGAGGATAACCTCTGGGAGGAGATAGGAAGCCCTTTCATACGGTCCGCTACCGCCACGAAAAGCTGGGGGGATTTGCGGAAGGGTTTGGTCCTCTCTATGTAGAACGCGAGAGCTCTACGGACATCCAGCGAGTGGAGCTGCTGCTCCCTGCCTGAGGAGTGAGGTTTTGGGAAAAAAACCGGGAGGAAAATCTCTTGGTTGACGTGGAAGGCTGAGACCACCTTGGGTAGAAAGGCAGGGTGTGGTCTAAGCTGCACCTTGTCTTTGTGGAAGACCGTGTATGGGGGGTCCACCACAAGGGCTCGGAGTTCCGACACCCGTCTAGCTGAGGTGATAGCTACTAGAAAGGCAGCCTTCCAAGAGAGGTAAAGCAGGGAGCAAGTAGCTAACGGCTCAAAGGGGGGCCCCATGAGCCGGGACAACACCAGGTTAAGATCCCAGGTTGGAGCAGGGGGACGGACGTTAGGGAATAACCGTTCCAGCCCCTTAAGGAATCTCGACACCGTCGGGTGAGAAAAAACGGAGCGACCGTCCGCACCCGGGTGAAAGGTGGAGATAGCTGCCAGATGGACTCGCAACGACGATAAGGCCAGACCATGTTCTTTGAGGGACCAAACATAATCTAAGATTTCGGATACCGAAACTTCCATAGGGCGGAGATTTCTCTCTACGCACCAACAGGAGAAGCGTTTCCATTTTGCCGAATATGTGGCTCTTGTGGATGGTTTCCTGCTGCTCAAGAGCACCTCTCTCACAGGCGTGGAGCAGCGCAGCTCGGAACCAGTTAGCCACGCAGGAGCCACGCCGCTAGGTGCAGCGACTGCAGGTCTGGGTGACAGAGGGACCCGTGGTCCTGGGTAATCAGGTCCGGATGAAGGGGCAGGGGAACTGGGTCGGCTACGGCCAAGTCTAGCAGCATGGTGTACCAGTGCTGTCTGGGCCATGCCGGGGCCACCATGATAACACGAGCCCTGTCTCTGCGCACCTTCAGGAGGACCTTGTGAACCAGAGGGAACGGAGGAAACGCATAGTACAGGTGGGTCGACCACTGGATGAGGAAGGCATCCGCTATCGACCCCGGCTCCCTGCCCTGAAGGGAGCAGAACGCTTGGCACTTCCTGTTCCCCTTGGACGCAAAGAGGTCCACCCGGGGATAACCCCACCTCCGGAAAATGGAGAGAGCGACGTCCGGTCGAAGGGACCACTCGTGTGACAGGAAGGATCTGCTCAATCGATCCGCCAGCGTGTTCCGTACTCCGGGAAGGAAGGAAGCCTTGAGGTGAATGGAGTGGGCTACGCAAAAGTCCCAGAGTCGTATCGCCTCGAGGCACAGGGAGGAGGACTTGGTGCCGCCCTGCTTGTTGATATAATACATGGTCGTCGTGTTGTCCGTGAACACGGCTACACAACGACCCTGAAGCTGATGACAAAACGTTTGGCAAGCAAGGCGGACCGCTCTCAACTCCCTCATGTTGATATGTAGTCCCACCTCCTCCTGGGACCATAGGCCCTGCGTCCGCAGGGTCCCTAGGTGGGCCCCCCAGCCTAGATCTGAGGCATCCGTTGTCAGGGATACCGAGGGCTGAGACGGGTGAAAGGGAAGACCCGCACACAATACGGACTGGTCCACCCACCAGCCGAGGGAATCTAAGACCTTCTGGGGGACTGTGATTAACATGTCTAGCGGTTGCCTTGGTCTGTAATGACTGATAAGCCACAGCTGGAGAGGCCTCATGCGGAGCCGAGCGTAGTCGGTCACAAAGGTGCACGCCGCCATGTGGCCTAACAGGGTTAGACATGTCCTCACTGACGTCAACGGGGCTGACCGCAAGCGTTGAACGATCGCCGCCATGGTCTGGAACCGCTGCCGAGGCAGCGAGGCCCTGCCCACAGTGGCGTCCAGGACGGCCCCGATAAATTCCACCTTCTGAGTGGGCCTCAGGGTGGACTTGTCTGTGTTTATCAAGAGGCCCAGACTCGCAAACATGCCGGTGATCACGCGGACATGGCTGTACACCTGCTGTTCCGACGTGCCCCGAATCAACCAATCGTCCAGATAAGGGAACACGTGGACACGGTTGCGCCGAAGATGCGCCACGACAACTGCCATGCATTTTGTAAACACCCTCGGGGCCGTGGACAGGCCAAACGGGAGGACCGCAAATTGATAATGACGAGCCCCCACAACGAAGCGGAGGAAGCGTCTGTGGCGTGGCCAAATGGCAACGTGGAAATACGCGTCCTGCATGTCGAGGGCGGCGTACCAGTCTCCCGGATCCAGGGATGGAATAATGGTCCCCAGGGATACCATGCGGAACTTCAACTTCACGAGGTATTTGTTGAGTTCTCGCAGGTCGAGGATAGGCCTGAGGCCCCCCTTGGCCTTGGGGATCAGAAAATAGCGGGAATAAAACCCCTTGCCTTTCTCGTTTTCGGGAACCGCCTCTATAGCTCCTTTGCTGAGGAGCGTCCGCACCTCCTGCCGAAGGAATTGCTCGTGAGAGGGGTCCCTGAAGAGGGACGAGGAAGGAGGGCGGGAAGGAGGGAACGAAACAAACTGCAGGCGGTACCCCGTCTGCACCACGCTCAAGACCCAGCGGTCCGATGTTATTTGGGACCACGCCGGGAGGAAAAACGAAAGGCGGTTGGAAAACGGAGGGGAAGGATCCGTAGGGGAAACTGTTACTGCGCCCTCGAGCGCACCTTCAAAATGAAGGCTTAGGACCAGGCGGGGGTTTTGAGGAGCCTTGGTTCTGCCCCCCTTGGTTCCCCGACTGCCTGCGCCTCCCGTTCCTGCCGCGGCGCCTGTAAGGGTCCTGCCGCTGGCGGAACTGGGAAAACGGCCGACGGTGCTGCTGTTGTTGCGGCCTAAAGGGTCTACGCTGTGTCACGGGGGTGTGCATCCCGAGGGACCGCGCAATGACCCGGTTGTCCTTTAAACTCTTAAGTCTGGGGTCTGTCTTATCGGAAAACAGGCCCTGGCCTTCGAAAGGAAGGTCCTGTATCGTGTGCTGGAGCTCTGGCGGAAGGCCGGAAACCTGCAGCCAGGAGATGCGACGCATCGTAACTCCTGACGCGAGGGTACGGGCAGCCGAGTCCGCAGCGTCCAAGGAGGCTTGCAAGGCCGTGCGCGCGACCTTCTTGCCTTCGTCCAAGATGGCCGTGAACTCTTGGCGAGCATCCTGTGGCAGCAGCTCCTTAAATTTGTCCACTGCCACCCAGGAGTTAAAGGCGTATCTGCTCAGCAGGGCCTGTTGGTTAGAGACCCTGAGCTGCAGCGCCCCAGCCGAATACACCTTACGGCCAAGGAGGTCCATCCGCCTGGCTTCTCTGGATTTGGGGGCCGGAGCCTCCTGGCCGTGACGCTCCCTATCGTTCACCGATTGCACTACCAGTGAACCGGGAGTCGGGTGAACATGTAAATATTCGTACCCCTTAGAAGGGGCCATGTACTTCCTCTCGACTCCTTTCGCTGTCGGAGGGATGGAGGCCGGGGACTGCCAGATAGTATTGGCATTGGCCTGAATGGTCCGTATAAACGGCAGGGCGACCCTGGTGGGAGCATCGGAAGAGAGGATGGTGACAATTGGGTCCTCTATCTCCGAGACCTCCTCTGCCTGCAGACTCAGGTTTTGAGCCAATCGCCTGAGGAGGTCCTGGTGCGCCCTGAGATCCAGCGGGGGGGGACTGTTGGAGGAGGTACCCGCCACCGCCTCATCCGGGGAGGAGGATGATGAGACCCCAGGCACAATAGTGTCCAACTGAGGGTCTTCCTCAGCCCTCGCCTCTGTCTCCGGAGCCGCAGCGGAGTCCTGCTGTTTGGACCCTTCGTCCCCTTCCGGGGAGGGAGGGGGGCGAGACAAAGAGGCTTCAGGGGCCCTACGCTCCGCAGTCGCCGGCCTAGCAGGGAGCTGATGGGGGCCCTGGGCCTGATGGTACGCCCAGGGTGTCCAGAATCCCCACTGTGGGGGGCCTTGGTCCTGCAGCGGCGGATCAGCAAACAGCGCCGCCTGCCGGTCGGTGCCCAGCGCATAGCCGCTGTCCGTCTGGGAGGACACGGACGGCTGCCTGGAGGGCCACGGCGGGGCCGACCCTGGATGGTACGGGTCTGCGCGGGCCGGCACGGAGGATCGTCTCGGTGCCGGGGACCGGTGCCGGGAGTCATAACGGTGCCGGGATCGGGACCGGGATCTGTCACGGTGCCGGGCGCTGCTTCGGGACCGGGATCTGTCACGGTGCCGGGCGCTGCTTCGGGACCGGGATCTGTCACGGTGCCGGGCGCCGCTTCGGGACCGGGATCTGTCACGGTGCCGGGCGCCGCTTCGGTGCCGGGACCTACTACCAGCTCGGTGCCGGGAGATCGACCGGGACCGGGACCTGCCACCAGCTCGGTGCCGGGAGGTCGAGCGAGATCGGGACCGGGACCTGCCACCAGCTCGGTGCCGGGAGGTCGACCGGTGCGGCGAGTAGCGTCGGGACCTGCTCCTGGAGTCGCGGTGCCGGTGTCGACTGGAGCCTGACCGCGACCGTCTCGATGCCGACCGGTGCCGCGAGTGCGACCGGTACCGCTGAGGGGAGCGGTGCCGGGACTGCGAGCGGCGTCGGGATCTGGAGCGCCCAAGACGTCGGGGCCTGGATGGCGAACGACTGTCCGTGGGCGGTGCCGACATCATGGGCTTGCCTCTGGACGTGACCCGCACCGGAGGAACCGGGGGTGGCAGCCGAGTAGGCTCCGTCAGGGCAATAAGGTCCCGAGCCGAGGCGAAGGTCTCCGGTGTGGATGGGACCATTATCTCAACCCCAGATCTCATGGGGGAGCTCGGCGGCACCGGACTCAACAGACCCGCCGGGCCCGGAGTCAACGGTGCTGACGGTGCCGGCGGCGCCGCGGCCGATGTCGAGGCCGGGCGTTCAAGCCGGGTCTGCCTGGCCGGAGTATTAGACTTCGACGGCCTAGGCTCTGATTCCGGTGCCGGAGAAGGTCGGTGCCGAGGAGTCTTCTCGGTGCCGGAGCGATCCGGTGCCGGTGCCGAAACCACGGTCTGCGAAGTCGACGGGTCAAGTGCCGCCTCCATTAGGAGAGTTCGGAGCCTCTGATCCCTCTCCTTTTTTGTCCTCGGCTTAAAAGCCTTACAGATGCGGCACTTGTCAGATCTGTGCGATTCCCCGAGGCACTTCAGGCACGCTTCGTGGGGATCGCTGGTAGGCATGGGCTTCTTGCAGGCCGCACACTGCTTGAAGCCTGGCGAAACAGGCATGAGCCTGGCGCCCGGTGCCGGGAAGGGCTAAGCCCCCGGCAAGAAACTACTTAACAGCTATTTACTAAACTATCTACTTAACAATACTAATTAACAACTATATAGAACTAGAGATAAGCGATAAACAAGCGATAGAAACTAGGAGAGCTAGGGACGTGGAGGACAGCTATGCCGCGCTCCACAGTTCCAACGACCGACACGGCGGTAAGAAGGAACTGAGGAGCGGGCGGGCCGGCAGGGATATATATTGGGCGCCATGGCGGCGCCACTCCAGGGGGCGACCTGCCGGCCCACTGGAGTTGCTAGGGTAAAAAGTTTCCGACGAACGTGCACGCGCGGCGCGCACACCTAACTGGAATGGATGTGAGCAATCACTCGAAGAAGAACTTGCATTACTCTTGCCCAGAATCACCTAGGATGTCTGAGGAACAGTCAGGAATAGAACCAAGCTTTTCTGAATCTCAATCTGATGACTTAAATACAAAATAACATTCTCTCTCTTCCTGCAATCCTCTGCCTCATTCACTGTCCCTCCGCAATACACTGAACGAAGCAGGGTACTTTTGCACAAATAGTATGCAGCTAAAGGAGTAACTATTAGCAGAAGTAGGATGCTGTGTTCTGTGGGAAAGTCATTAGAGGGATACACCACACACCCTTTTCCAGCGGTTTACTTAACTAGTTGCTAGATAGCAGAAGAATGCAGAAAGTCAGGATTGCTGGGTTCTATTCCTTGTTCTGGAAGGGAGTGTTATCTAACGGTTACAAGAAGCACAGCCAAACACACAGATCTGGTACATTCCTTCTGAAAAGTAGTGTTGTAAGGGGATGAGATTTGGGTTTGCCGTATTAGAGATGTGGTTGTAGATCTAGAGAGCACCTTGTGTAAATACTCAGTTACCCCACCTACAGTGTGTGTGTGGGCAATTATACTTGCTTTTCTCTACGAGAGGTCTGAAGCATTGCTCAGTAATAAGGGCTGTGAAGTGAACATAATTATTGGCAATTTAGTGGAAGAACTTAGGCTAGTATTCATGGTCTCCTGGATCCCAGCACAGCATACTACCTTCTTGATCAGAGAGTATGTTGCAGCTGCTGCTTTGCTTGTGTGTTATCTAGAGTCACACAGGGCATTCATTGGAGCTGGGAGGAGGCTCACAGCAGATGGGATGTTTGGAGATTTTTACCAGCCAGCCTCTTATAATTTGGCCAAATAGGATTGAATTTTCCTGAGGACAGCAAAAGGCACCTTGCTGCCCCCACAGGTATCCATTTGCCAAATCTCACATACTTACTCCAAAGCATGGAGCTGTTAGAACTCTTCATATAGATGGTAGAAACATTTTTAACACAGGTAAAACATCCTAGTTTCCCCTAGCTTCATTTTTAGAGGTTTCAGAACTATCTTCACTGACTTTCAAAAATAATTCAGCCTGAGGCAAGCCTGGAAATTTTTAGCTGAGGTGATTAAAGTCTGGCAAAGTTATATGCAACTGAAAAGAATAGGGCTTATAATGGAAAGTGTCAGGTATCTTTAATACCACCAGCTCTGCCTATAATATCACCATCAGCATTAAATGGATTTCATTCGTGGTAGGATCAAATATGAAGACAACAAACCATTGTTTGTCTTCGTATTTGACAAGTGTCTTCAATAATTAGCAAGCTTGACAAAAACATGAAAATCAAGAGACTAAGAGACTCACGTTAAAGTGAAATGTGAAAGCTTTTTGCAGTTGGAAAGTATGGCTTTAAACAAGCTGTTAGATATTATTGCTATAGATCAGTCTTCACATATTGTTCACATTAGTTTCCTACCGTTTTGACTTGTAATCTGTTTTGTTTGGTGAATATTTTCTTTGTCTCCTTGGTCAAAAGCCTTATAGAACGGTGAAAGACACAGTCCAGATCTCTTGGTATCTCGCATTGACTCGCTTCCTTTTTCTAATGTCAGTTGCTGGCATGATCTGTTACTTCGGCTACCCAAGGACTTTGTTATCTTTAAGAAAAAAAATCTGAATGAAAGGTAATGTAAAAGCTTTAAAATTAGCTCTCTAAACTAAACTAAAAACAGATTTTAGATAAAGTTTATTTTTCACAATAGATTTTCCTCAGCTTATTGTATTTTTTACATTAACTTTGCAGGAAAAAAAAATCTAGGTACCAATGTCACCTCTTTCTTCCTTAGGGTTACTTTATCATGGTAAACCCAATGCCTGACATATTAAAAATCCTGAGTTCCACCAAGTTTTGCCTAAGTGTAAAATGCATTTTAGGATACAGCTGAGCAAAATTAGTGTCTCAAAAAATTTGAGATCTCTATGGTGCTTGCATCTGGGTCAATGACAGACGGTGCCAAAAGTAACCATTAGGTACTTTTTCAGCAAAGGTGTAAGCACTCTGAAAATAAGAGAGAGAACTGTGTGCTGGGAAAGGGAGGGAAAAAATTAACAGGAGAGGGGAAGAAGTGGAGGCAAAGGAAGATGGAGATGTGCCATGCCAGAATTAATTTTAAATTAAGCCCATGCTCAAGTTGATTCCATTCCTCATCTGTACAAAGCTGACATTACAAGCCTATAACAACATCACATATTTATTATGACAGTTACTGAGGTTTATAAGGAGTTTCTCTTACAATGCATTTGACACTGTAGCAGGTTCCCTCTGCATAGAGGTTCTGTCCTGAGTTGTTGGGACATATACCCTAGGAGCAGAGATGTTTACTGCATCTTATGGGACATTGTTGGTAAGAAGCACAGATGTGCATCAGGATATGGGTGAAACTATAAAAGGAATCAGGTGACATTACTGGTGCGACCTCTACCAGAGGATTCTCTGTTGTGAAAAGCTACAAATAGGAGGCTACTATTATGTAGAGGCTGGGGATATCTTTTGTGGTTATAGTAGCATAGATGACACATTAGAATGCATTTAATATTTTTATGTGGGTCTGCTACATATAGATCATTCATCGTTTTAACACTTCAGATTTTGATATGGAACAAATTAAGGCACTTTACAATTTATTAAGCAGACTAAGAACCCCAATTTTTCCTCTCTTTCCCTTCTCAAGAACCACTGCTCCTCCTCTGGAGGAGCTGGTTTCTCTCAATCTCTCCAGTTGAAGGTGTTCTGCTGTGTTTAAATAATTAAATAATTATTGGACTAGGGAGTTGAAATTTGGTCTCCCATCTGCTAGGTCAATGCTCTACCACCAAGCTATAGTTATTCTCGCTCTCTTTCTGTAGCCCAAACACCAGTCATTGTCACAATGAATCACCCACTCACTACATATGTGAATGCAGAGTTTGCCGCTTGCATGATGGCCCTCTTACTATGGAACGATTCCACTTAAAACACATGGAAAAATTTTGCTTTTGTCAAACTTCATTCCTACTTTTACTTACAAAAACATAAAAATTTAGCACTTGAAAAATAAATGTTATGAGAAAAATATTCTCAAGAGAAAATAAATTAATTCTGAAGAAAACCTTTTTGTAAAACCTTTCTTCTTCCATCAGAGACAAACATAATCTGGAGTTTGGCTCTCAAGAGATAATAACTGCAATTGTTCCTTTCAGATAGATGGTACTGGTTTTGTGATAGTTTAACCCTTCTTCCTACCTCTCCAGATACCCTGGTGTTGACTTTTCTGCCAGAAGGTGGAGGTGGTCCAAGGACTTTGGATCCAAATGCAATGTGAGACACATCTTGATTTTTACTGTTGTGTGTACTGCCTTGTCCTCTGTTAATTAACTGGTCTACTTAAAAAAAAAAGACACCTTTTCAAACATGATGCTTTAGACAGAACATATTTATAAGCATGATATATCACAGTATTTGACACAATCGCAAATTTTTATTTCTTCATTCTTGCTTTTCTATTCATAAATCATATAGGAAAAAATCATACTTCCAAGAAATAATTATGTATCTTTCTAACACCACAACAGGTATATATATTACTGTTGACAAAATACAAATGTATCCCCTTTCTTTTCCATTTGACAGTGTGCCCAGTGCAACAGATAATATAAACACATGGAATAGTCAAAGAATATTATATCATTGTTATAAATGATTCATGTACTTTTATGGGCTTTTATGGGATTTTATTCTGGCTCCATGAGGGAGTACAGGTTTTCCTGCAGGAACTAAAATCACTGGAGAGTGTTGAGGGATCATTAAAAGCAACTCAGTAGCAAAACCCTGGACTTTGAAAGAAACAGCCATGTTTAAAGAAGATAAGAAATGCTGACAATAAAGTATCATCATGTTTTCCATAACTCCTCCTCCTCTTTCTAATAATGAAGAGCAGAAAGGATAATACACATACACTGACTTATACCATTGAAATAGAAAATGAATTGCTAATGGTAAGATTAAGAGCTTCGATAGCTATATTTTTAATTATTTGTAATTATGTGGTGTGAATGAGTACAGATGAGGCAATGCTGATGCCAAATCCTTGCTGGCATAAGTGTGGTTTTGTCAATTCATCCTTTATACAGAATTTCTAATCTGCTTAAAATGTTATTGGTGACAGAATAAAGGTCACATGTTGTGTTGGAAGAGATAAGAAAGAAGATATATCATGTAATGATAAATAACTCCCCCTCTGTTTTTTTTCTGGCAGACCCAGGGCAGGGTGACACAAAAACATGACCGAGAAATGGCAAAACCAGTCGGAAAAATACAGAATTTGGGTAACTGAAGCTTGCACATGCGTAATGTCTGGGTTACGTAAAATCAAAATGGTTGATGTGCTAAAAGCCTATTGGATAAAGATCACAATCTGTAATACAGAAAAGTATAAAAGACCTAAGTGAACGTGGATCCAAACTGGAGAAACGCTAGACCAGAAACTGAAGAACGGGACTGAATGACCAGACCAAGGGATCAGAGACAGCGATGGAAGGTAGAAGAACTTCCTGGTGCCCCAGAATGTGGTAACTTGGACCCATTTACCAATTCTGTCTTGTGCTATTATTTGTCTGGCATAACTGTACATGCAGAAACTATTAGTGACAACAATTCTGTCTGAAATTGTATAAATAATTTTTCAAAAACTGAAGAATGTCAACCAGCTTGATAGCTGGTCAAAAACCAAACCAAGCCAAAGGGTAGGTGGAAATTTTTGTTGAAAATGTTGTGAGGAGAAAGATGGGTAAGGATTATGCAGTGGAATATAGCTCATCTTCAGAGAACAATTGTAGGTAAGGTGCTTTAAAAAAAGATTCCCCAATGATTCTTATTTCATTGGATCACCACTTCAGGAGTAGATAAAGATCTAGGATGTCATGGCAACAAAATATTGCTATTCAGAAAGAAAAAGTTTTAAGGAAAAGAAACAAATCAATCTCCCCTCGCCCTCTTCTCTTTTAACATAGACTAAGTTAACATCTAATTTTCTGTTTAGAGTTGTGATATTTCTGTAAAACAATAAAGTAATGCCAAAGCATATTTTTGAGAGTCTCATATAATTTTTATAATGGTGGAACTGGTTAAATTTGAATTCAAATCAGTTTGACTTTCATTTTCAGCTAGGAAATTTCAACAAGTCCACATATTTACCAGTCACTGGCATCATTCACTAGTATTACCCATAACGAAAGAAGTCCCTGTAGGCCATGAGTTCCTTGTTCTCCTCTTCCTGAAGTGACATTCAGTTGCTATTAGCAGCTGCCATCTCAATAGCTTAGATGACCCATTCAGTTTACTGTCAATTTTTTTAATTTGCTGACTACTTTGGGATGCCTTTTGCCCATGCACCAATTATAAAAGCTGATTAACATGAAAATTCTCTGTTTATGTTCATATTAATTGACTGCAATTAATTGCTTACATCAACACATCTGCCACAATGCACAAATATGTGTAGTTAAAAGAAGATATGATCAAAAAATAGTTGATTAGTAAAACAAAACAAAATTTAGGGGATAAAAAGAAAAAGTTTCTAATTAAAGTGAAGCTTAAACTTATCAAAGCTTCCATTTGCAGGAAAGCTTGATTTCTGAACTCTGAAAGGAGTGTCTGGGAGATCTCACATTACAGTTATAGTACAAGGTTAAAAACAAAGATTAAATTAAACCTGCAGCTCAAGGAATTTAATTTTCTCTAGTTAGTGAAAACCAAAACTTTGTGTAGGTCAGGGATGTTACCATTAATTATTTTACTACTTTGCCAAGTGCTATATTCCTTTGTAGTTAGATAGGAAAACCTAAGGGCTCACCATCTAATTGTCCTTTTTTAAATAAACATTCCTTTTTCTCTCTAGATACACAATTCTCATTATTTTAGCCTGAACAAAAAGTGCTGATTTTTCATCTATTGTCATGGAGAGGTCACACTCCAGGCTTTGCTCTGCTATCTAACAATAAAATTAGAATGAAACTTTTTACTAGAACTTTGGCTTGCCTATTTCTGAGGGAAAAAAACCCTACAAATATTATTTGTTTTTGACTATTACTCTGATTTGCAAATAAATATACTTGCATATGAAAAGATGTTAGAAAACAGTTTAAACAAGTAAAACAATTAAGGGTCCAATCCTGCTCTGATTACAATAAAAAACTTCCATTAACTTCCGTAGTGTAGGATTGAACCCTCACTGACTGAGAGTTGATTCAGCACAAGGAAAAAGTTAAGAATTTGCAAAAGCATCTGACATTAGACACAAAATAAGTGCAGGTGATAAAAGCTTTGTGAGCAAGGAAAACAGTATAAGCCTTGGTTAAAATAAAAGAGAGTCAGTTTTAAAGGGAATTTTAGAAGCATCCCTTCTCCCACATTATCGAGAGCACGCATGCACAGCACAGACTTGTGTTTGGTTCAAGTGCCAGGAAAGGTGGCAACTTCTTCAGAACAAGCTGTGAAACTGGTACCGAACACACTTGGGTACTAAGAGCAGCTTGAACACTGAAGGATTCCAGATGTGCACATCCTACTTGACCCTTTTGCCTCTAATTTCAGATATAAGTCTCAAGTAGTGGTGGGGTCAGGAAATTCCCCAAAAGGTCTGCCCTGAACTGCTATCCTGCAGGGGACAGCCAGAAAGCAGAGTAGAGTTGAAATGCTGCAGCATTCAGCTGCAAGAGTTTGCTCCTGTTTCAAGCATTACTGTTACAGCAACTTCACCCTAGGCAGGAAACCTAAACTCCATGAGACCACTCCAGCTGCTCCAGAGCAGATAGTCTCACCTGTGAAACAAGAGTGGCTGAACTCCCTACTCCTGATAACTGTTGTGGGCAGTGAAGCCATAAGAGAAGGGTGGAAGCAGGCTTGGCTGGCATCAGGGTAAAGCCTATCAACTTGTCTGAGCTCTTGCAGTTCACGCAGATCATTGTGAAGCAGGTTCAAGGGACTGTTACAGAAATGACTGCCGCTGCACATTGGGCATTCCTTTTGACCTATTAATCCCTGTCCCAGCATGCTCCTTTGTCTACTACCAATGTGGAAGAGGAATTCTCTCTTTATGCCACAAGTCTTACCTTTGTGCCATGCAACAGAGAGGCTTCTTGAGGAACTATGGACCTGGCCAATATAGTGCCCATCTTTAAAAAACGGAAGGAGGAGAATCCGGGGAACTACAGGGCAGGCAGCCTCACCTCAGTTCCTGGAAAAATCATGGAGCAGGTCTTCAAGGAATCTATTTTGAAGCACTTGGAGGAGAGGAAGGTGATCAGGAACAGTCAACATGGATTCACCAAGGGCAAGTCATGCCTGACCAACCTGATTGCCTTCTATGATGAGATAACTGGCTCTGCGGATATGGGGAAAGCAGTGGAAGTGATATATCTTGACTTGAGCAAAGCTTTTGATACGGTCTCCCACAGAATTCTTGGCAGCCAGTTACAAAAGCATGGACTGGATGAATGGACTATAAGGTGGATAGAAAGCTGGCCAGATCGTCGGGCTCAACGGGTAGTGATCAACGGCTCCATGTCTAGTTGGCAGCCGGTATCAAGCGATGTGCCCCAAGGGTCTGTCCTGGAGCCGGTTTTGTTCAACATCTTCATTAATGATTTGGAGGATGGCATGGATTGCACCCTCAGCAAGTTTGTGGATGACACTAAGCTGGGGGGAGAGGTAGATACGCTGGAGAGTAGTGTGACAGGGTCAGGCCAGATGGCTACAGAAGACTGTTAGAAGGCAGATATATTAGTCCCAGATTAAGTAGATCCCTTTTCCCTGGGTAAGGTAACAGGGGCAGTTCCAGAACAAGCAGGAACTTGCTGGAACCAACTAAGGCAGGCAGGCTAATTAGGTCACCTGGAACCAATTAAGAAGAAACTGCTAGAATCAATTAGGACAGGCTGACTAATCAGGGCACCTGAGTTAAAAAGGACCTCATTTCAGTCTGTAGTGCATGTGAGGAGCTGGGAACAAGAGGCACTAGGCCCAGAGAGTGAGAAGACATTGCTGGAAGACTGAGAAGTACAAGCATTATCAGATACCAGGAGAATGGTCCTGTGGTGAGGATAAAGAAGGTGTTGGGAGGAGGCCATGGGGAAGTAGCCCAGGGAGTTGTAGCTGTTGCGCAGCTGTACCAGGAGGCACTTTAGACAGCTGCAGTCCACAGGCCCTGGGCTGGAACCCGGAGTAGAAGGCGGGCCTGGGTTCCCCCCAAACCTTCCAACTCCTGCTCAGACACAGGAGGAACTGACCTGGACTGTGGCTTCTACCAGAGAGGAAGGTCTTTGGGCTGTTTCCTGACTCACATGGTGAATCCCTGAGGTGAGCAAATCCCCCAATAAGTGCAGGACCCACCAAGAGGAGGAACTCTGTCAGAGTAGAGATAGGTCCAGAGTGACCTAGACGAATTGGAGGATTGGGCTACAAAAAATTGATGATGTTCAACAAGAACAAGTGCAGAGTTGTGCACTTAAGTCAGAAGAATCCCATGCACTGCTACAGGCTGGGGACCGACTGGCTAAGCGGCAGCTCTGCAGAGAAGGACCTAGGGATTACAGTGGACAAGAAACTGGATATCAGTCAACAGTGTGCCCTTGTTGCCAAGAAGGCTAATGGTATATTGGGCTGCATTAGTAGGAGCATTTCTAGCAGATTGAGGGAAGTGATTATTCCCCTCTATCTGGCACTGGTGAGGCCACATCTGGAGTATTGCGTCCAATTTTGGGGCCCCCACTACAGAAAGGATGTTAATAAATTGGAGAGAGTCCAGCGGAGGGCAATGAAAATGATTAGGGGCCTGGGGCACATGAGTTATGAGGAGAGGCTGAAGGAACTGGGCTTATTTAGTCTGCAGAAGAGAAGAATGAGGGGGGATTTGATAGCAGCCTTCAACTACCTGAAGGGAGGTTCCAAAGAGGATGGAGTAGGCAGCGGTGGGCAACCTGTGGCCCATCAGGATAATCTGCTTGTGGGCCGCCAGACAGTTTGTTTATATTTGCACCATTTCCGCAGCTCCCAGTGGCCAGGAGCGACAAACTGCAGCCACTGAGAGCTGCAGAGGCCATGCAAATGTAAACAAACTGTCTGGCAGCCCGCCAGCGGATTACCCTGATGGGCCATGTGTTGCCCACCACTGAGCTAGACTGTTCTCAGTGGTGGCAGATGAAAGAACAAGGAGTAATGGTCTCAAGCTGCAGTGGAGGAGGTCTAGGTTGGATATTAGGAAAAACTGTTTCACTAGGAGGGTGGTGAAGCACTGGAATGGGTTACCTAGAGAGGTGGTGGAATCTATATCCTTAAAGGTTTTTAAGGTCAGACTTGACAAAGCTCTGGCTGGGATGATTTAGTTGGAGTTGGTCCTGCGTTGAACAGGGGTTTGGACTAAATGACCTCTTTGAGGTTTCTTCCAACCCTAATCTTCTATGATTCTATCTAATAACATCCTGCTAGCTCCATGTTCTTTTTGGCTGTGTAAGTAACTCACAAGGTCCCAACAACACTGCTTTCATTGGAAGGTCAGGTTTGTGTAATGCATGCTGAGACAATGTGAAACATTTTCTCTGTATTCAGCCTATCAACTCAGTTTGGTAAAAAGTCTTGAGAGCACAGCAAATCATCCACTTAAGTTCTAGATGTAACTACATAAAAATACATACTACATATATTCTAATGGATGAAAGTAAGCAATATTATAATCCTTTGGCTACAGGAATTATAGCAACTGATAGTATAGATCAAGGATTTTGTAAAGTATGATACCTAAGATATAACAGAAAAAGGAGGATTAGTATACTGTGATTTCATCAGCATCCACAAAGAAGTGAAATGAAACAAAATACAATGATCTAGAATAATCTAGTAACAAATATTGTGAATAGCAAAAAGACTCCATTTGTTACCAATTAGGGTGACCAGATGTCCTGATTTTATAGGGATAGTCCTGATATTCAAGGCTTTTTCTTAGATGAGCACCTAGATGACACTCTGTCCCGATTTTTCATATTGGCTGTCTGGTCACCCTATTACAAATTTAGCCAAAATACTATAATGAGCTAACATGAGGCTCTCATCTGATTTCTATTATTTTTGTAATGTCATAGTTATGCTGCCATTACATCAGCATTTCTCAATCCGCAGCCCGTGGGCTGTGTGAGGCCCAGTTAGCACACATCTGCTGCCCAGCTGCAAACTGATTATTTGCTCCATTATCTTTCTGGATACAGAAGTTAAGCTGACTGATCTATAATTCCCTGGGTTGTCCTTATTTCCCTTTTTACAGTTTGGCACTAGATTTGCCCTTTTCCAGTTTTCTGGATTCTCTTCTGTCTTCCATGACTTTTCAAAGATAATCACTAATGGCTCAGATATCTCCTCAGTCAGCTCCTTGAGTATTCTAGGATGCATTTCATCAGGCCCTGCTGACTTGAAGACATCTAACTTGTCTAAGTAATTTTTAACTTCTTGTTTCCCTATTTTAGCCTCTGATCCTACCTCATTTTCACTGGCTTTCACTATGTTAGATGTCCAAGATATGTGTTCTGTTTCTCAGATATAATCTTTTACTACCTTATCTGGTTACTGAAAAGTTTATAAAGTCATAAAAAGGTGAAGAGATGGGGGAAAACTGAAAAAAAAGTTGGAACAAAAATCTCCTGCAGGAGGACATATGACTCTGCCCATACTGTACACATCTTTGTTTCAAAACACATTATGGCAAACACAGCTTGCTTGTATTTTTTAGAAGAGGTGCCTTGATAACATGTTCCAGGACACTTTCCTGTTTCATACTGACATACAGAAATATGAAGACGGATAAGTTTGTACAACTTTGTTCACACCAGTAATCGCCAACTCAGATTATGCCTGTTTGTTTTTTTTGTTTTTTTTTTACAATTTTTTGAAAGTCAAATTTATAAAATGTAAAATCAATTAGGAATGTTTTTCTTCTGTCTCAGTTCATTTGATGTAGGCAGTGGAAATGTAACTGAAGTCCACTTAGTTCCAAAAATCTGTAAAACATTTAATTTAAGAGGAAGAAAAAGTAGGACTTAAACTATCTGCCTATAATATTTGTGCTCTGTATGCAAAATGTGAACAAGCTCTTATTTTAAATTAGCTGCGTCACATGCAGTTATATGACAAGGTGGAGCCAGAAAAAATTAAAATTAACATTATTTTTGATACAAATACTTATCCTGGGTAGACACATTTCCCCCCCACTCTTATAGTCAAAGAGTACAGTTCAAAAGAACCATGGCTGCCCTTACTTAAAACAAAGAAAAAAACAACCCACACTGTTGCTTGCGTTGGAAATGAATGCACTCAGGCAAATAGAGTACTAATTTTTAAGTAAATTACTGGTTTTGATCTGTGCTTAGTGGACCACTACATCTTGTCATTAGTGAGTTGAACTACTCAATTTAAATAACCAGACTTGATTCTGTGTTCAATTAAACTGAGGTCCCATTAATGAAAAAAAAATTACTTCCTACAGTCCTACATTGACTAACAGTCATTACTTAATGTGGGTTGGGAATTGAAAGAATTAACAGTGTAAATTTTTAGTTAAATTAGACACAATGACTTACTGGATACATGCTGGTTTTACTAATTTAATTAAAAACATTCAAAACACTCTTGCTCTTGAACAGGTTACATCTCTATTTGTAATTCAAGAAAATTACTCCTACATGACAACCTAGAAGTGACAACATGGTCTTAATTTTGGAAAAACTAATCTGTTAATGAAATAAAATTCCTGAAAAAGGACCCATACAATGTGCATGTCAGTATTTTCTGATTTTTCTCATACTGCATGTACATTTGGAAGCAAACATTACAATTTATGCAAGTGTATGCTATTGTACAAGTGAAGATACTCATTTATATTCACTCATGACATTCAAAGATCATCTATTTTTTAAGTTTGTATTCTAATCAGTTTGTATTCTTGGGCAATAAAAGTGTACACCACCATGGACCTACTTTTGCTCCCTCTGGAGTCAATGTGAGTTTTTACCACAGACATCAGTGGGAGCAGGATTGGGCCTGAAAAGTGATTACCAGAACATGGGAGTTCCTATACTTTTAGATGGCATTTAAATAGTGTGTAGGTGTTTATGAAATGAAAAGGAGGATATTGTTTAATGAAACTCCATGTTCAGATCCTTGATAAGAAACATAGTGATGCACATCTGCTTATCATGGACAGGCTCAACTATAAAGTCTATCAAGAATTTTTAGTTCAGGTATAAAAAAATTAATTAATAATGCAGTCAAGAGTTCTCCAAGTGCCCTTTAATGCAATGCATCATGCTGTCCTTGAACTTTAAAACAAAAAGACACTTACAATTCTTGGGTGTAGCTTTGAATATTTATTCAAACATATAATTAAATATCTTGTAAAATTAAACTAGAAAAAACTTTGATATGAAGAATGGAATAAAAATAACAAATAATTACAGTATTTATCGAAGTATTTGTCTGAAATTGTATTTTAAAATAGTCCTGTTATTTTTTGTTTATGAATACTTTCATATCAGTTACAAGAGTACTGACATATAACTTTAAATTAATTATTCATGGCTCACACATTGTTGCTGCTCTTTAATAAAGATCTTTTAACATTACAGAATTGTTTAAAAGGAGGATTCATTCTTTTGTAGCAAGATATTAAAAGACCTCGGGTGAAATCCTGACACCACTGAAGTCAATGCTAAAACTTCAATTGACTTCAATAGGGCCAAGATTTCACCCATGGTTTCTAAGGGAAGTGTGGCTTTGTGGACAAGCACTGGCTCTTTAAATGGTTTGACCCAAAATCTACTTACCTCTGTAGTGAGGATGCTGAGATCACAGCTATACTTCCAGACATCAACACAATTTACAAAATTTTTCAACCATAACAATGTGCTAAACTTTACAATATTTCCCATAAAAATTTCAGTGTCAGTTTTTCAGCTGCCTAACCTCTACTTGGGTATACACAACATTTTGCATACATACCCCTGCACTTTGCAGATGCAAATATATTAGCATAGGGACTGCCAGATGGGAACATTTCAAGGGTCCATCTAGTCCAGTATCCTGACTCTGACAGTGGCCAGAACCATCTGATTCAGAGGACGGCAGAACCCTGAAGTAGGCATGACAATCTGCCCACATATTATAGGTCTCAACCTGATCGCTAATAGTTAGAGACTGGCTAACCCTGGCCTTTGATCATTCGGTTGCTCATCTCTGAACCCCTTTAGTTCCACAATATTCTTTTTGAGATGAGTTGCTCAGTAATCTAGGTAAGGATACATCATTGATTTTTAAAAAAGGCATTATAATATTTTTGCTGTTATTCTCCATCCCATTGCTTATGCAGCTTAACATCCTGTTTGATTTTTTGACTGCAGCTGTGCATTAAACAGACATTTTCACTGAGCTGCTTATAATGATGCTCAGATCCCTTTCTCAGGTTGAAACAGTTAATTTAGAAACCAGTAAGGTATAAGAGTAATTTTTTTCCTCCAATGTGCATTGCATTTATTGACACTCAGCTTCATTGTGTTGCCTGTTCAACAAGCTCTGTCAGGTCTCTTTCAAGTTCTTCTCTGGTTCTGACCAACCTAAATGAAGACGTCATCTGCAAATTTTACTACCTCATTATTCACTCACCTTTCCAGGTCATTAATAAATATACTGAACAACACCACAGGCTCTAGCCTAGGACCTTGAGGCCCCTCTGTTAACATCTTGCCATGATGAAAACTGAATTCTCTTTGCTTTCTGTCTCTTAGCCAGTTTTTTATCTAAGACAGTACTTTGTCTCTCTCTCCCTGTGATTACTTAGCGTCTTTATTAGCTTTTAGCCTCTTTTGCAGAATCTTACAGAATGCCTTTTGGAAGCATAAATAAATTATGTCAAAAAGCTTTTCTTCATGCACTATTTTACTGACACATTCGAAGAACTCTAACAAATCAGTGAGACATGATTTTCCATTTCAGAATCCATGCCAGTTCATGAAGTTCATAAAGAAGTATGGGCTGGATGAATGGACTATAAGATGGATAGAAAGCTGGCTAGACTGTCAGGCTCCACAGGTAGTGACCAATGGCTCGATGTCTAGTTGGCACCTGGTATCAAGCGGAGTGCCCCAAGGGTCTGTCCTGGGGCCAGTTTTGTTCAACATCTTCATTAATGATCTGGATGATGGGATGGATTGCATTCTCAGCAAGTTTGCGGATGACACTAAGCTGGGGGGAGAGGTAGATATGCTGTAGTGTAGGGATAGGGTCCAGAGTGACCCTAGACCAATTGGAGGACTGGGCCAAAAGAAATCTGAAAAGGTTCAACAAAAACAAGTGCAGAATTGTGCACTTAGGATGGAAGAATCCCATGCACTGCTACAGGCTGGGGACCAACAGGCTAAGTGGCAGTTCTGCAGAAAAAGACCGGGGGATTACAGTGGACAAGAAGCTGGATATGAGTCAACAGTGTGCCCTTATTGACAAGAAGGTTAATGGTATATTGGGCTGCATTAGTAGGAGCATTGCTAGCAGATAGAGGGAGTGACTATTCCCATCTATTCGGCATACGTGAGGCCACATATGGAGTACTGTGACCAGTTTTGGACTCCTCACTACAGAAAGGATGTGGACAAATTGAAGAGAGTCCAGTGGAGGGCAATGAAAATGATTAGTGAGAAGTGACCATGAGTTATGAGGAGAGGCTGAGGGAACTGGGCTTATTCAGTTTGCAGAAGAGACGAGTGAGGGGGGATTTGACAGCAGCCTTCAACTACCTGAAGGGAGGTTCCAAAGAGGATGGAGCTCAGCTGTTTTCAGTGGTGGCAGATAACAGAACAAGAGGCAATGGTCTCAAGTTGCAGTGGGTGAGGTCTAGGTTGGATATTAGTAAAAATTATTTCACTAGGAGGGTGGGGAAGTACTGGAATGGGTTACCTAGGGAAGTGGTGGAATCTCCATCCTTACAGGTTTTTAAGGCCCGGCTTGACAAAGCCCAGGCTGGGATGATTTAGTTGGAGTTGGTCCTGCTTTGAGCAGGGGGTTGGACTAGATGACCTCCTGAGGTATCTTCCAACCCTAATTTTCTATAATCTTCCAGATGCTTTGTTATTCTACTGGCAAAACACTCAAGTGTACACTTGTAAAATTCTAAGAACTGAGCATACAATCATTAGAATTTCCACCTACAAAACTCATTCTAATGGGTTTTGTGCTTCTAAATCCCAGGACTTTGCAAGCATGCGCTTTAGAATTGTTCAAGTATGCATGCACCCTTGCACCTATAAAATGTAGGCGCATATGTGAGTGCATACAATTTTAGGCATGTACTGGTGCCTAGATGAGAAAACTGGACCCTTAAAATGTGTTATAGGACACATCAAACTGTATCTATCTGTATGCACATTATATTACTATGTATTGTATACACACACACGCGCGATAATTTTAGTAAGACAGCATACCTGATTCTGATGAAGTTAAGGGACGACCTCCAAATCTTATTTCTGGTTGGCGAAGTTTAGTCATGTTAAGCAGTTGTGTGACTTGTGGCACATCTGTATTTAGCTGGCAGGTTCGAGGAATAGTATCTGTGGGGTCATCAGCTGTGAATGGAAGACCAAATATATCTGGAATTAAAGGCAAAGGCTTCACTTTTTTTATAACTAACATGGTCAGAAATGCAGTACGATTAAATGATTTGTTATTTGGGCTATAAAGGCCAGTTTATACGATCAGATATTTATAACACGTTGCAGTCACTGAAAACCTTGTGCAGCTATTGATTTTTCAAAGAATGTTCTTGTAAATTCTAAAACAACACTGTCAAGTTGATTAGGGCCCAAATGTTTCTACAGTTAAACTTGCTAATTTGTGCAAATAACTGGGATAGCCATGGTGAATAAATGAATTCTGTAAGTAAACAAAGCTAGTGTCACAAAATGTTCGTTCATTATTTTGACCAAAGTTTAGTTTCAGCTATACTACTTCATTTTTCTGATTTTCTGACATGTTGTGCATCAGAATACTGTACTGACCGCTTGTACAATTACTAAAGTAGCAAATATTGAATTCCTAGTAAATAGTATTAAACTTTGCTGAGGTAGGGACAAACAGTAGTTTGTATTAATTTAACAAAAAAAAAAGGTGTGTGAGCAGATTAGCAAGGTGCAACTATTCCCTGAAACCATTTAGATTTAGTAGGGAATGTTTGTTCTACAAATGCTAACGGCCAAATTTTCCATCTGGATTAACTGGGTCTGTTTTTGAGCTCCCAGTTAGTAGTTTCCACTATTAAGGCCACAGAGATGTCGAAATACCCAGCAACGCCACCTTCTACACCAGTGGTTCTCAACCAGGGGTATGCATGCCTCTAGGGATACACACAGGTCTTCCAGGGGGTACATCAATTCCTTTAGATATTTGCCTAGTTTTACAACAGGCTACATAAAAAGCACTAGCAAAGTCAGTACAAACTAAAATTTCATACAGACAACTTGTTTCTACTGCTCTATATACACACTGAAATGTATTCCAATTGATTTATTTTATAATTTTATGGTAAAAAATGAGAAAGTCAGCAGTTGTTCAGTAATAGTGCGCTGTGACAGACAATGGTGTCCCTAGCCTCTATGGCGTTGCCAGCCTCTCTTTGTCAGAGGGTGGAGATGGATGGCAGGAGAGAGATCACTTGATCATTATCTGTTAGGCTCACTCCCTCTGGGGCATCTGGCATTGGCCACTGTCGGCAGACAGGATACTGGGCTGGATGGACCTTTGGTCTGACACAGTATGGCCGTTCTTACGTTCTTATGACACTTTTGTTATTTTTGTGTCTGATTTTGTAAGCAAATAATTGTAAGAAAGGGGTACAGTAGTCTGGAAGGGTTGAGAGCCACTGTTCTACACCAACTACATCTTCTGTGTAGTCTCATGATGTAGCGCGGTATAGAGAGCACTACAGTAGTTTCATCTGGAAAATGCTGGTTAAAAAAATGGGAGTCTGTGTTTGAAACTCTACCTCTTTCTTTTGTAAAAATAAATATTTTCTTTTTACTTTAGTGCTTCAGTCTGGATGAAGAACTTGTAGACCCCCCACAATAGCAAATTAAAAAAAAAAAGTTGTTAGTTTGTTATCCAGACACATTACAAGCTCATAACTTTTGTTTGAGCTAGAATATATCTTTCAGAAAGGCATCTAGCAATGCTGGCAGAAGACAGTGATGCAGTCCTGGGATGACCAGCCGTGGTGCCAGAATTTGAGGATAACAGCAGGTACTTTCCAATACATCTGCATGGAGCTCACCTCAAAGCTGCAGCAGCAGCACACTAACACGAAAACTTCTCTCTGTGTGAAGTAGCTCACCACCTCCAGTTGCTACCAGTCAGTAGCTAACCAATTCGCTATTGGTATACTGACTGTCAGGGCTGTTGTCAAGGTGTGTGATATGCTAAAGAAGGTGCTGATGGTGGGGATCATAAAGCTTGGCAATGCACAAGAGACTGATGGATCTGCAGGGTTGGGGTACCCAAACTGTATTCGGGCCTCTGCTGGGGCCCATATGCCTATTCTTTTTGCTCTCCACAGGCTTTACATATCATAAACAGAAAGAGGTATTTCTCCACGTTGCTCTAAGGCCTGGTTGATCACCAAAACAGGCTGACCAACAATGTGGGGTGGTCTGGAAAGGTCCATGATGCTCAGATCTTTTGAAACTCACACCTATTTTCTTTAATGAAAAAAGGAATTTCTGCTTATAGGACCACTATGGACATTAAATGGTGTTCTGAGTCCCACTCTCATTCTGAGAGATCGAGTTTACATTTTGTTTCCCTGGCTTATGTAGTCTTTTACTGGACATCTGGAAAGGACGAAGGACTTGTTCAACTACAACCTGAGTAGCTTCAGAATGACAGCAGAGTGTGCATTTGGAAGGCTGAAAAAAAGATGGTGTTTTCTCATGAGGAGGCTGAAAGCTGCCAAGCAACATATACCTCAAATGATAACTGCTTGCTGTCTTTTGCACAAGATCTGTGAAAGCAAGGGAGAGAGCTTCACCAATGGGCAGGAGCCAGATGTGCAGAAACTTGCTATTTCAGTCTTAAAAAGTAGATTGCATTGTTCCAAAATGGTTCCACAAAGCTGGTGTTACATTTACTGCCCATTTGTAAAAATTCCCCAACAAGCACCATTACCCTTTCTAATAGTGAAAAGTGCAAAGTCATGCACTTAGGGATTAATAATAAGAATTTTAGATATACATTGGAGAGACATCAGTTGGAAGCAACAGAGGAGGAGAAGGACCTTGGGGTATTGGTTGATCACAGGATGACTATGAGCCGCCAATGTGATATGGCTGTTAAAAAAGCTAATGAGGTTTTAGGATGCATCAGGCGAGGTATTTCCAGCAAAGATAAGGAGGTGTTAGTACCGTTATATAAGGTGCTGGTGAGACCCCACCTGGAATACTGTGTGCAGTTCTGGTCTCCCATGTTTAAGAAGGATGAATTCAGACTGGAACAGGTTCAGAGACGGGCTACTAGGATGATCCGAGGAATGGAAAACCTGTCATATGAAAGGAGACTCAAAGAGCTTGGCTTGTTTAGTCTAGCCAAAAGAAGGCTGAGGGGGGATATGCTTGCTCTTTATAAATATATTAGAGTGATTAATATTAGGGAGGGAGAGGAATTATTTAAGCTTAGTACCAATGTAGATACAAGAACGAATGGGTATAAACTGGACACTAGGAAGTTTAGACTTGAACTTAGACGAAGGTTTCTAACCATTAGAGGAGTGAAGTTCTGGAACAGCCTTCCAAGGGGAGTAGTGGGGGCAAAAGACATATCTGGCTTTAAGACTAAGCTTGGTAAGTTTATGGAAGGGATGGTATGATGGGATAGCCTACTTTTGGCAATTGATCTTTGATTATCAGCAGATAAGTATGCCCAGTGGTCAGTGATGGGATGTTGGATGGGATAGGATCTGAGTTACTGCAGAGAATTCTTTCCTGAGTGCTGGCTGGTGAGTTTTGCCCATATGCTCAGGGCTTAGCTGATCGCCATATTTGGGGTCGGGAAGGAATTTTCCTCTGGGGCAGATTGGCAGAGGCCCTGGAGGTTTTTCGCCTTCCTCTGCAGTGTGGGGCCTGGGTTACTTGCTGGTGAATTCTCTGCAGCTTGAGGTCTTCAAACCACAATTTGAAGACTTCAGTAACTCGGACATAGGTTAGGGGTTTGTTATAGAAGTGGATGGGTAGGGTTCTGTGGTCTGCTTGGTGCAGGGGGTCGGACTAGATGATCACATTGGTCCCTTCTGACCCTAGAATCTATGAGTCTATGTTGTCTCTTATGCATGGGAGGATCCTCCATAAATATCTGCAAAACCACTTCATTTATTTCTTCAGATATCTCTGTAAAGCTCTCCACTGGTATGATGCTTAAAAAAAACGTAAAAACTTGACATTGGTTAGGTGAGCTGTGGCCATTGCTTATGCTGATCACTACGGTCTCACCATTACCTTGGTCGCGCTTGTGTGTCTTTTGTATCCACCTATTGTCTCATCTCATACTTAGACTGTAAACCCTTTGAGGCCCCACTGATTTACAATAATAAATAATCAATATCTCAAGGTGGTTAAATGGGAAAAGTGCACTGCTCAAATGAGTTGTACATATTATCTAAATAGATTAGTGTGGAAACTGGAGAGAAGGCCTAACACAAAGGTCACGTGCATATCATATTGCCAGTGTAGGTAAATCTTCCCCCCTTGCACCTAAATTATCTCCCATGCAAAATAATTTTCCAGGAACTAATATTAAACAATGAGCTTGGAAACCAGAGTGCCAACCACCGAGCACTTACATATGGGAGGGCCCAGATCCTCAATGTTTATTAATCTTTATACCTTCATTGCCTTCAGTGGTGCTAAGCTGATTTATACCATCTAAATATTTGGTCCTAGTTGTCTAAGAAGGGCAAGGCAACTTTGATCAGACATGCATATTAACTGAAAGTTAATAAATAAATAAGTAATAAAATCTAGAATTTGGAATGTGGTATGGTATTTTAATGCAACTAAATTTTGGGCATTTTCCTAATTGTAAAATGTGTCTAAATAAGGCAAATTCACAACTGTACAGAAAATATTAATGCCCATCAACTGTGCAATAATCACAGAATGTGATAATCCCACTCATTAAAAATGCAATACACTACAGTGAATGCAGTTTATTAGAACTATCTTCTTATTAAATTAACCACATTACACTAGGAATATTGTAACTTGTTCAGACCATTTTTGTATACTTTTAAAAACTTTGGAAAATGGAAGGGAGAAACCATGTACTCTGTTAACCTGAAACTAACTGAAGACAAGTACCTCGAGTGCAATTTCTGCCAACTGAGTAAATAAATAATGGATTCTCTCCCTGGTTCATGGTTAATTCTGATATAGGCAATTTGTTCTATGCTTTCCAAAACAAAAATGTGAAGTAGCTTCATGACCTCACATTTCTTCCCCTGATAGGTTGTTATGTTGAATTAGAAGATAATTTCACCACTCTCCACACCTCATTCACAACCAATAGCTAGCTAGTTATCATCTAAGCACTTGCTGTCTAATCTAATAATAAACAAAGAGAAATTTATCATAAGGCAGCTTTGATTCTGTACATACACAATCCCTCTTTACGTCAATCAAAATTGAAAACTATTGCCAATTGTTTTTTTTTTCTCAGATGATAGAACCTGTTTAGCTGTCACTCTCATGGACGCTACTCAACAAAAATTTAAATATGACAGACATACTTTCAGAGAGATACATAAAAATCAGCTAACTAACAGATAGTGAAATGGATGCCTATACACACATCACTGCTCTGTAACAACCATTACCCTGTCAGAACAAAACACTTACAAATTCAAATAATCTGGATAGAATGGCACAAACTAATATACCCTCAGAGTGTCTTTTTGACAATAATTCACATGGATTAGAATTCTTTGCAGTCAGTCTGGTAAAGCACAAAGGTATAGTTATTTAAATCACTGACACATCTGCACTGGCCATACAGTTCCAGAATTAATACAATGACAATACATTATCTAAACACATGATCTCCTCCACGTCTAGGACAGTGTGAATACTTACACTGACTTAACTTCACTATCAAGGTTTAGTTGCTACTGCTCACACTGACGACACTGCACTACTCTGCAGTTGGATTTTTAGAAGCAGATTAGGTGCCAAACTCCTACTGAAAGTCACTAGGAGTCAGGTGCTTAACTCACAGAATGCTTTCGAAAATCCCACCCTAAATCTCTATGACCATTTCTTCCTGTTCCCTGCAAGTGATTTACTTAGCCACTCCCTTGAAATCCCTCTCAAACTTCTCTGTATGTCTTCTCCCCTTCTGCGTGGAACACTTTTCTAGTACAGTAATCAAGTGCTTTCTCTCTATAGTCCTCCTGAAAATACACTTTTTACATGAAGTTCTTCAACGTTAATTCCCAAAGAAACGTATGATACATAACTCTATATAATAAATCCCTAATATCTACTGGTATCTATACTGGTTTGGAACTGGTCATCTTCTTATCTGCGGTACCATGTATTCAATTTATACTGTAATCCTATAGCCGGGACCCTATTTTCTTCTAGGTTTAATGCAAGGCCAAGTAGAATGGTGGTACCCAATACATAATTTATAGGGGGTGTTCTGTGGTGGGCTGTGGACAGACTAATGGAAAAGGGATTTTTTTGGTGTGGGGGTAGAAAGAGAAGACACCACAATAGTCCACAGATGCCATTGCAACAAGGCCCATGCCCTAGCCTGCATAAGAGGCTAAATTGGCCTTGCACAGCCCCTACATAGGGGAGGTGCAAGTTGCCTCCCACCCATCCGTGCTGGGTGTGGTGAAGGGATGAATCGGTCTCACCAGGCAAATGACAGTCTAGTGGTTAGGATGCTAGCCTGGGACTGTAGACACCTAGGGTCACTGTCTTGCTCCACTATGGACTTTCTGAGTGACCTTGAGAAAGTAATTCAGCCTCTGTTCCTCACCTGTAAGCTGCAGAGAATACGACTTCCTTAACTAACAAGGATGTTTTGAAGACAAACCCAATAAAGACTGTGGGGCACTCAGACAATATGACAATAGGGACCACATAAGTATCTCTGATCATTCAGTATATTTCATTTGTATAATTTCCCTTTCTGGCAGTCTTTGTGAGAAGAGTAGATTCCATATTGGGCCACTTTCAGTTCTCTTTAGATTCTTTGCCATGAGAAGATGGCATTCAAATTGCAACTAGAATTTTAATAATCTAGGACTGAAATACATTAAAACCTTTCTGTTTAATACACCTTAAGATCATCAGGAAGTAGGAGAGTGACTTGCAGTCTCCTAGCTAACACGTCCTTGAATTGTTTAAAGAAGAAAGCCTTCATCAGCTGTTAAATCTCCAAGCTAGAGGTAATCGGGGAACTGCTGGAGTACAGCTAATTTACATGTTTTTCATCCTGACCAGAAGCCACCTTGGGGAATGACATCTCCCTTTTTTCAGCAGAAACACTCACTGATAATTAAGCAATAAGCCATCTTCTCAACTACATGATAAAATACCTCCACATAGAGTTTTTCCAGAAAAGTATTAGAAAGGTATTCTAAACAAAAGAGGAGATCTTTCCCACAGGACAGTATTAATGAAGCTGGCACTCTATAAAATGTACATAGCTACATTTACTTGATGTCATCTATTGTCCAAGAAGACTAGATGTGTATGACCTAAACACACTTCAATTTTCATGAAATCACATAATTTCTCAAATGATTAATTCAAAGATTATGGTGAAGAAGCTTTTGTTTTTACAATATGAACAGTAATGACAGAGATAACATAATATCATCTGTAACACACCATCTTCCTCAGCTGTATCTTGAGGCTTTGATTTCAAAGTGAAGATTTTTCTCAGTTTACAGTTTGCTGAGATGATAATTCCATCCAAAGACTGGAAAACAGCTCCTCTGAATATTTCACTGGTGAATGCTACCAAGTCAATGCACAAATTACACCACTAGAGTAGAGAAGCAAAACATTTTTAGTGCAATCCTTACATAAACTATTGCAGTGTAGCAAAAATGATAGAACCACAGTAATTTAGGGCTGGCAGGGACCTTGAGAGATTATCTTGTCCAAAATCTGTGCTGAAGTGCTATAGTATACCTAGATTATAACTTGCAGATGTTTGCCTAATCTATTCTTAAAAACCTCCAATGAGAGGGATTCCACAACCTCCCTTGGAAACCTATTCCAGTGCTTAACTATCCTTACAGTTAGAAAGTTTTTTTAATATCTTAAATCTCCCTTGCTGCAGATTAAGCCCATTACTAATTGTCCTACCTTCAGTGGACATAGAGAACAATTGATCATGATCCCCTTAACAACAACCTTTAACGTATCTGAACCATGTCTAGCTCTCTGCTAACTAAACTTGCAGTATGAAATTGAACTCACTGATAGTTTTCCTTTATGCACATTTTATTATTTTAAAAATAATCTGTTACCACTGCAGTAGTTACACATGCAACAGTCATTTATATATACAAACTAGTAATTGCATATATAAAATTGGTGACTGCATGCTCATATGAGCACAATTATCCAGGGTATCCTTACAAAGATGTTTTTGCAGACACAACTGGAGAAGCAAATTATGAGAAGAATTTGTTAACTGCAAGTGTCTTGATACAAAGCTTGGCTACTTTCAATACTTTAAAGGTTGCTTAATTTCATTATAGCTTTTAACTACTTTTATAGACTGTGCTTAAAAACTCTTTGGTAACTTCTTATATCAACATTCCCCCATGAATTGCAAGAGGTGCTGTCCCCTCACATCCTCCAAAAAAATGGTACATGATGACTAGTGTGCTGTCTGCACTAGGAAACTGTACTATATTTAAACAATTTTTTAAACTATTTAGTTAGCTAACACGGTGACACCCATGACTTTAACAAGAACAAGTTACGTTCAGCATCATGTCAGGTAGTTATGACACAATACTGAATTGTCCTGTTCTTGTCTACATTCAAAAGTCAAGGTCAGCATTATGTTACCTAACTCCATGATTAAAACCAGTGTTAAATAGTGTTTAAATATAATGCAATTTCTTAGTACAGACAAGACCTTGGTAATTATTTTTCCACTAGGTAAAAAAGACAGCCAAAAATTTTACTATATTATGGCACTAATCTTTCTTATATTACTCCAATAGCTCCTGCACTTTTGTCAGTTTCAATTTTATTCAAAGAGAACTTAACATCTGTGCATAAAGTTGATTTTTGTATAATATAGACATATAAGTAGTTGAACATATATCATGTTGAATATAATGAAAATCAGTATTTCCCTAGAAAAACAGAATTTAAAAGGTCCAATATACATAAAAAACCCAGTATCTACATGCCAAATGTAAAACATATTGGGGGAAAAAATTGAGTGCACAAATTAAATTTAATCCAAGCAGCTTTAAAAGAAAACTGCATCCATTATTTTTCTGCTCCTAAATCTGAAAGTTCAAAAGGTAAGAAATATGTATTATGAATAAACTGTGCAAGTTAATGAAAACACAATTTTTAATTATAATTGACATTTCTAAGTCTAGTACTGGAGCAGTCACTTTGCTGAAGAACTGCAGTCACTTGTAAAAATAGCAGTACAGGAAGCCTGTGTTTGAGAATGTAAGCCACATTCCATTTGGTTTCAATACAAAAGAAGTGTTTGGAAATAGCACTAAATTACACATGAGAAAAATACAGTGCCTCCTGGATAGAGCTGTGCAGGGGACAGGACTGGGACTCAGGAGACCGGGCTTCTATTCCCAGCTCTGCCACTGGCCAACTGGCTTGATCTTGGGCAAGTCACTTCACTGTGTCTTAGTTTGCCCATCTGTAAAATGGTGACAAATGATACTTACTTCTTTGCAATGTGTTTTGAGATCTACAGATGAAAAGTACTATATAAGTGCTAGGTGTGATTAAGGGACTAAAAGTTCAATACAAATATTGGGGTTTACATTTGAACACAGTAGATACCAGTATTAATCATCGCATCTATATAAACATTTTTAAAAGGTCATGCAACCTTGGCTGTGGAGAAAAGCAATCTTTTATTACTAAAAACAAACATGTCCCTCTTTAAACATCTGCCACAATTAAAAGGCAGCTAGCCATTAGATTTTTCAAAAAATGGTTAAGTACTCATGATGCTCGCAGAGTTTAGACCTATTCTTTAACAAGCAATGGCTGGTCAGGGGTTAAGGTTATTAAAATATTTTGTCATTATATTTGATCAGACTATTGAGTCAGATCTCTGATGAGAGATTTATTATCTGAATGAAACCCTGTAATTGAAGTTCATATTCTGATTGAATTTAATTTACTGTACATCAATGCATACTTTAGTCTTGACACAGTAGTGTTAGTCTGACACCAAGACCAACTAATTGAAACTGTATTGAAGAAAAATAATTTATTTCAATGGATCTTGAATTAATGACTACTTCAGTGGTATGGCCTGGTGCATATTAATTTTTTAAAAACAGCTCTTGCCAAAAAACTAAAGGAAGTTAGAAGTACAACTTAACATAACTGCCTTCAACTAAATGATAATAAAATAACCCCTTAATCATTTTAAAGTTCTCTATGAAATATTTTTTTATGTCTAGTCTTATATCCTGTAGCTACCCGTGTAGAATTCTATGTAAAAACAAGTGACATTTCAAAGTAGGTGCTAATGCTTACTCGGGCCTTGGCTACACTCACACTTTACAGCGCTGCAACTGGGGTGTGAAAAAACATCCCCCTGAGCGCTGCAAGATACAGCGCTGTAAAGCGTCAGTGTAATCAGGGCAGCAGCGCTGGGAGCGTGGCTCCCAGCGCTGCACGCTACACCCGTAAGGGATGTGGTTTACATGCAGCGCTGGGAGAGCTCTCTCCCAGCGCTGCCGCTCTGACTACACTCACACTTCAAAGCGTTGCCGGGGCAGCGCTTTGAAATTCCAAATGTAGCCATACCCTCAGAGTTCCACTGAAGGTGATAAAGTTAACTTTAGGTGAGGGTGAGTGAGAAAAGGAGGGCTGCTAATGAAACAGAATCAGAAAGGAAAATAATGTGTTTCAACCATAGTTGAGGAGATGGAGCTTGTGAGAGATCAATAGGTCATGAATGGTAGTGAGCTTGGAAACAGAGCAGGAATTCCAAATGTATCGGAAGGGAAAGACAGCAGGTGGGAGGGCAACAGACAGCAACAAGGATAGAGAATACAGAGCCTAAAGAACAAGAAGGGAGTCAAGGGTGGTAAGGAGATGGGGAGGTTGTGGGTTTATATGCAGAGAAGGTCATGAATAGGACCAATAGCCAGTAGCTAGGAGAAGAAAGACAGAGAGAGATGATGAAGAGATCTGCGAGTAGAGAGAAAGCACCAAAAAAGAAATGGATTATGGGAGAATAGGAAGAGGCAGAGTTTTTTCAATAGATATAGGGCACCAATTATAACAGATCGACAGCCTCCTCAGATTTTGATTATCACTCAGATCTTCATAGTGTGGCAAATTGCCAGTACTGTTATGCTGGGTCTCGCGCTTTCTCTTCTTTGGGGAAGGTTTCAGGGCACCATTGCTTGCCTCTGAACCAGTATTTTAATTACCTCACTGGTGTCCTTGAGGAGTGGAGTGGAGAGGGAGGGACCTGGGCCAACCCTCTTCTCCAGGTCCCAACCCAGGGGCCCTGAGGTTTGTGGTGAACCACTTGAACTAGCGGTTCCTTCCCCTGGGCTACTTCCCTCTCCTGCCCTTCAGCTTGGGAAGGGGCTTCTTGCCCTCCTTCTACACAAGCCAGGTGCCCCTTACCTAGGGTTTTTTTTGGATTTCTCAGCCCACCACAGCACTCCTCCAAACTTTCCTTTTGTCTCTCTTCAATACTGTTCTCTTCTCCAACTCTTTCAAACTGCTCTCTGCTCCAACTCCCACACTGCCTGGCTGAAGCAGGGGGTTTTTAATCACATGACTGACTGCTGGTGCTCTAATTGGCTTCAGGTGCTCTAGTTAATCTATAACAAACCTTCCTCCCCTTGCAGGGAATAAGGCTCCCTGCTAACACTCTCCTGCTGCCCTCTGGCCATGCTGTATCACAATAGATAAGCAGTTCTGATACCATCAAGTAGAGAACAGTTATACATATACATAAAAATGTCTACACAAACACAGGCACATGCACCAGATATTGCATATCTCCTGTTCAGTTAGACAAAGTTCTCTTTCAAGTGTCTTGAGTCAACAGGATTTTATCAGGTTTGTAAAGCTATAAAGTCTTCTGATACAAAGAGAAATATCTTGTTCAACAGTACTTTAAGTAACATATCCAAGATACCTACTATTCTGCGTTTGATCATAAAAAGAGGAAGTTTTGCATGCAGAGGGGTTATAGATAACTCCTTATGGACCGTTGATAAATACAATCTTCTTTTAATGTTTCCTAAATCAGTTACCCTGTAAAGAGAAAGTCGGGGTGGGGGGAGGAGAGGAAGAAATGGATCTTAGTCAATTCAATAACCTCTATCTTTGGGCAACCACAGAAAACTATTCTTCACATGCAGAACCTTTATATCAGGGATAGCAAATGGGGAATTTAAGAATTACCTTTTTTACAAGATAAGTAATGGGATTTCTTTCTCAAATTCAAACTTAGTGGCTACAAGCCTGCATATATAAAATCACTTTACATGCTAATTTTATTTCAGAGCTCTACACTCTTCGCTGGATTTCCACAGTCCTTCAGCCTATGAAAGAATTCAATTTGTATGAACTCAGAAGCCACTAGCCTCTAATAATCATGCTTATTTTGGTCTCTTAAGCTTGTGTTATCTTGGGACACACTGTCACCTACTAAATAGGAAAACATTATTGGCTTTCTTTTCCTAAAAATGCACCTGTCGTTTCATATAGGCTCTTTGTTGGCTTAAAGAGAGACACAAAACATTGTCTGTCAGTTTCACTTCCTGAGCACATCTCTCTAAACTTGAATTATAATACTTAAGTTTATTGCTCACAATTCAGGTCACCTCCCAGTGACACCAAGGAGATCGAATTTGAACATCTACAGATTTAGACCACAGCAATGACCACAAAGATTAGGTTTGCTTAAAATGATAAAGAGGCTCATTTTTATGTTCTGCTTCCTTCAGGTCTCAGGGGTAACAGAACAGGCCTAATATCACCCTACCTATTCCACACTGTTATACCGAGAACTGATGTTACCTTAAAGGCTGTATTTTATACCTGGAAATCAGGATTCATTCATCTGCGATTTTAAAACAACTTTGTGTATTTCTACCAGACTGATAATTTTCTAAAATGTACAGCCCCCCCTAAGAAGATGACAATTCATTCTCACAATCAACTTTCAATCAATGTTTAGAGTTTTGATTTTTTTTCTTTTTAAACCTACTTAGTAAATGTGAAACCTAAATGCAATGTTACCGTTTCAAATGGTAAGAAACTGTCCCTCACATATGTCAGGTCTTTCCCTTCTGTTCTGCAAAATTTAGGCTTTGACTTTACAAAAAAGAAGACAGTCTCTAGCTCTTTGTTACTTGTGAAGACAGCTTTCCCAAGGTAAACTAAAACTTATCAGCTCCCTCAGAACTGCGAGAGTCTTCAGCCATCTGACCTCAGCCTGTACTTCAGACATTGGCAGGGGAATAAGATAAATCATCTATATAGTGACCCTGAACATGTTAGGAATGCTGGGCAACTTTTGAAAAATTTCCCTAGTGTAGAAGATAGAACTGCCTTGTCTCGTCAGGTCAGACCATCTCTCGGGGTTCAGTAAAGAGAAGGCCTAATAGTGTGATGGCAAACCCCTGCCTCTCACCACGCAGTAATGGTAGTAGTAATAATAGTGCTCCTGGGGTTGATACGGATGCTGAAGTCTCACTGCAACATTGAGAATGTTAGTAAGTAGTCCCCACTAAAGAAATATCCAAAAGGTGTGACTTGGCCAATTAAAACAAGTTTCCAATGATTCATATATAGATAATTCTTTTTCTCTTAAGATAGTTCTGGTCTATGAACATGAGAACAGCCATACCAGGCCAGAAAGATGGTCCGTCTACCCCAGTATCCTGTCTTTCTGCAGTGGCAAATGCCAAGTGCTTCAGAGGGAACAGAACAGACAGATCATCAAGTGATCCATCCTCTGTCATCCTCTCCCAGCTTCTGGCAATGAGAGGCTAGGAACACTCAGAATATGGTGCTGCATCCCTGACCATCCTGGCTAATAGCCACTGATGGACCTATCCTCCATGAACTTATCTAGTTCTTATTTAAACCTTCTTATAGTTTTGGCCTTCACAGCATCCCCTGGCAACAAGTTCCACAGGTCGACAGTGTGTTGCATGAAGAAGTACTTCCTTATGTTTGTTTTAACCCTGCTGCATATTAATTTCATTGGGTGACCCCTAGTTCTTGTGTTATATGAAGGAGTAAATAACATTTCTTTATTCACTTTCTCCACACCAGTCAAAATTGTATAGACCTCTATCATATTCCCTCTTAGTCATTTCTTTCCCAAGCTGAAAAATCCCAATGTTTTTAATCTCTCCTGATATGGAGGCTGTTCCATACACCTAATCATATTTGTTGACCATCTCTTTTCCTAGAACAGTTTTGTTCTATTCCTAGAATAGTTTTGTAACCTCACCAGAAACCTTGAAAACCCCTAATCGTAAGTTTTTAGTTTGAAAAAACTCAGTTCACATCCTTTCTTTCACTTTGTTCTGTGCTTTCAACAGTAAGTTTTACATAACATGTTTACACATTAAAATTACTTTCACCCACTTTGGGCAATTTACAATTTCAACCCAAATGGATTCAACACAACACATCTCCTAACTATGTGAATCTCAGGTTCTGCTGGCGGCTGCAGACAGAAGTGGGTATGTGAAGGAGTGGCTTCAGAGCACCTATTAGCTACTTTCCTTGTTCCCTAGCATTAGTGGCAACTGACTATAAAGATGATGGAATTTTTGGCAAATTTCCACAACTTGTTCCTCTGCTTTTCCCTTGAGCACCCTCTGCTTTTTCTCCAGCCTTCTATCCCAAGCACCCACAGGGAAACCAAACAGAGGGGAAGCAACAGTTCAACAGCTGCTCCCTCTGCAGCAGCCCTCACAGCTCCCTCTGCAGCAGCCAATACTTATGGGCTGGGGAAGGAGAATTCACACCTCTGCTGTTCTTGTTGTTTGGCTGGAGGTACTTTTATGTAAGCATAGCTTCCATTGGCTCCCATAAGATCAGCTGGTTGGTGTCTAAAATTGAGCAACTAATATGGGAGGCCACTAGTTGTAATGTTCGCATTACTTAAACCAGCAGTCCCCAAAGTGAGGGGAGGCACATGATGGGGCTTGGGCCAGCCCCCACAGTGGGCAGGAGGGAGCATCACCAAGCTCTGGATGCAGCTCTGTTATGTCCTCAGCCCAGCTCTGGCCCCAGCTGCAGCTCCACTCTGCCCCCTCCTCCATCCCCAGTCCAGCTCTGCCCTCATTACCTCTCCACCCCCAGGCCAGCAGTGCCTCTAGCCCCAGCTCCTTCCCCAGATCTGCCTTCAGCCCAAGCTCCCCTGCTGAGGAAACTGTCCAGTAATGGGGGCAGAGGGCACGTGGAGCAGGAAGAAAGCCCAGACAGATTCCATTATTGGTAAGGGGGGAGGGCATGCACAACAGGAAAAGCTTGGGCACCACTGACTTACACAGAGCCCAATCTTACTCCCATTGAAGTTAACGGCACAATTCCCAATGGAGAGTACTGCTCCGTATGAAGCCAATGGCAAAACACTGAGAGTCAGACTGGATCCAAGTGAGAGCCTATGAGTAAGTTACACACACCTTTCCAAATGAGTGGCAATAAAAACATAATAGTACCCCACATCTTTAATGATTTGTTTGCAACATATGTTTAACAGTAATCATTTATCTGTTTTATTCATATTTTTTTTTAGTCTCTTCCCCTCTGAAATATATTAGTTACTGTAGCAATAAAGAAGGCGGTGGGTTGCATTGGCGGGTGTAACTCAGTCATATCCAAATGTGCAGTACAAAGCACAGACATTCAAATAATGACCAGCATTTTACATCATCCACTGTAAAATGCTGGAGTTAAATGTGATGGTTTCCATGACCATATTTGTGGTCTAAACAGTAACACACTGAGATGTGATTATAATTACACCGGAAGAAATATTTGTTCTTTCTTGAAATAAATTGTAACTCTGCACATACATATTTATATTCTGTTCAGGGACTACATTTGAACAGTCAGAGGTAGACTTGGAGAAACAGGAATTGCTTAATATGCTGTAAAAGTAATTTATTTTGGAAAACAAACTGAATTGTTATTTAAGATTTAGTATAGCTTTTTATACTTTCATTACAGTACTTCTTGCAGGCTATAACTAAACGGAGAGGTCTGAACAGTTAACACATCCATCAAGAAGCTCATATTTGGGACAATGCAGATACTGAGAGATTAGAATTTGGAATCTTATTTGCACAATGACTTGTAAGATACGTGCTATGAAACTCAGCCTTTATTTTTGCTATCAAAAACATAACCTATGTTTAACCTATGAAGACAATAAACATCTGCATTACTTTTCTTGTACTCAGAGACATATGAAAACGCCATATAAGAGTTAATGTGTTTTTATTGTATCTGCGCTTGAGTATTCATATTTAAGGGTCAGATATGCGATAGAAAAGTAATGAGACCACGCTGAGAAAAAATGAGGTAGTCAACAACAAAATCAACCTCATTTATAATAATATTCCTGTGATCAGCAGGTGCATAACTCTCCCAGCTATGGTCATTAACGACATTCATTCCACACTTAACATCTACATTTGCAAACCATTTGAAAGTACAATTACTTTTCAATTCAGTTTTCAATTCTATTTTATATCTTCAATTTTGATTGACTATTTTCCTCACAATGGCAACTATGGCGAGAATGTGAGTAAATGGTAGCTACTACACAGGAGTATAGACAAACTCATCTACTCAGATTACCTATTCACTTTGCTATTGTATAGACAATAATTTACAACCATTTGTTAATGTTCACTTCAAGACTTAAAATGAACTTGGAAAAAAATGATGTTAGGCTGCTGAAGGGATGCTTCATTTATTAGACTTACTTGTTCTAAATATGAAGCTGTTTCCTCTCTTTTTAAATGACTCAACCTGAAAACTTAACGGGTATGAAAACAAAAATCTTCTTCCACTAATGTGAAAAAGGAACTCCCATATAATTCACCGTTCATTGAAAACTTTGAAACTTTTGTTGTGTACTCCGATAGAGAGCCAGCCAGTAAAACTTGACAATTATTGGTACGAGGATACAAATGTTTAGTTTTAATATTTTAACAGCACTTAACCCATAGATGAGCTTTTCATCATCCACAGATCACAAAGTTCTTTATAAAAAGGTAGGTTAGTAGCATCATCCCCATTTTACAGAAACCAAGGAATAGAAAGGTGAAGTGACCCGCTAAAGTCACAGACACAACTCTCTCATTCACCAATAGTTTATATTTACTTAGTGCCTTATTTTATGCATTGTGTATAACTCAATGTCATAGGTCTGGTCTACACTACGATTTTAGGTCGAATTTAGCAGCGTTACCTCGATTTAAGTCTGTACCCGTCCACATGATGAAGCCCTTTTTTTCGACTTAAAGGGCTCTTTAAATCGATTTCTTTACTCCACCTCCGACGAGGGGATTAGCGCTGAAATTGGCCTTGCCGGGTCGAATTTGGGGTAGTGTGGACGCAATTCAACGGTATTGGCCTCCAGAAGCTATCCCAGAGTGCTGATTATGATGACTCTGGACAGCGCTCTCAACTCAGATGCACTGCCCAGGTAGATCGGAAAAGGCCCGTGAACTTTTGAATCTCATTTCCTGTTTGGCCAGCGTGGCAAGGTGCAGGTGAGTGCAGATCTCATCAGCAGAGGTGACCATGATGGAGTCTCAGGATTGCAAAAGAGCTCCAGCATGGACCGAATGAGAGGTATGGGATCTGCTCACCATATGGGGAGACGGATCTGTGCTAGCTGAACTCCGTTCCAGTAAACAAAATGCCAAAACATTAGAAAAAGTCTCAAAAGGCATGAAGGACAAAGGCCATAATAGGGATGCACAGCAGTGCTGCATGAAACTTAAGGAGCTAAGGCAAGCCTACCAAAAAAACAGAAAAGCAAATGGCCGCTCCGGATCAGAGCCCCAAACATGCCGGTTCTATGATGAGCTGCATGCCATGCTAGGGGGTGCAGCCACTACTACCCCAACCCTCCGTCAATGGAGAATCACGCAACACGGAAGTGGGTTTGGGGGATGAGGAAGATGATGACGAGACTGAACATAGTTCACAGCAAGGAAGCAGAGAAACCGGTTTCCCCAACATCCAAGCTATGTTTCTCACCCTGGACCTGGAGCCAGTAACCCCGGAACCCACCCAAGGCATGCTCCCGGACCCTGAAGGTGGAGAAGGGACCTCTGGTGAGTGTACCTTTGTAAATATTACACATGGTTTAAAAGCAAGCGTGTTTAATGATTAATTTGACCTGGCATTCGCGGCCAGTACAGCTACTGGAAAAATCTGTTAACGTGTCTGGGGATGGAGCGGAAATCCTCCAGGGACATCTCCATAAAGCTCTCCCGGATGTACCCCCAAAGACTGTGCAAAAAATTTCTGGGGAGGGCGGCCTTATTCCGTCCTCCATGGTAGGACACTTTACCACGCCAGGCCAGTAGCACATAGTTGGGAATCATTGCATAACAAAGCTGGCATTCAAACAACATCCGTTCTTTATCTTGCTGTGTTATCCTCAGGAGAGTGATATCATTCATGGTCACCTGTTTGAAATAGGGTGCTTTTATTAAGGGGACATTCAGAGGTGCTCATTCCTGCTTGGCTGTTTGGCTGTGGCTGAACAGAAATGTTCCCCGCTGTTAGCCACTCGGTGTCGGGAGGGGTGAAGCGTGAGTGATCTCTCACATCAAACTGGCAGGCCCTCAGTACAAGAGGCAAAATGTGACCTTGTAATGAAAGCACGTGCTGTGTAATGTGAACAGCAAGGTTTAACGTGTGAAAGAGTGTACCCATTGTTCTCTAAAATGTGTCTTTTAAACTACCACTCTCCCTTTTCCTCCACCAGCTACAAATGTTTCTCCTTAGCAGAAGCTAGTGAAGATTAGAAGGTGAAAAAAATGCACTCGGGATGAAATGTTCCCTGAGCTCCTGCTGTCCTCCCACACTGACAGAGCACAGCAGAATGCGTGGAGGCAGACAATGTCAGAGTGCTGGAAAACACAATATGAACACGAAGAGAGGTGGCGGGCTGAAGAGAGTAAGTGGCGGGCTGAAGAGAGTAAGTGGCGGGCTGAAGAGGATAGGTGGCGTCAGCTTGCTGACAGAATGCAAGAGTCGATGCTCAGGCTGCTGGAAGATCGAACTCATATGCTCCAGCATATGTCTGAGCTGCAGGAGCACAGACCGCCGCTATAGCCTCTGTGTAACCAACAGGCCTCCTCCCTAAGTTCCATTGCCTCCTCACCCAGACACCCAAGGATGAGGTTGGGGGGGGGGGGACCCTGGCCACCCATCACTCCACCCCACAGGATTGCCCAAGCAACAGAAGGCTGGCCTTCAATAAGTTTTTAAGTTTTAAAGTTTTGAAGTGCAGTGCGGCCTTGTCCTTCCCTCCTCTCCCACCCCAACCGGTGCTTCCCTCCTCCCCCACCCCTCCCAGGCTACCTTGGCTGTTACCCCTCTATTTTTGTGATGAATTAATCAAGAATGCATGAATGTGAAGCAACAATAACTTTATTGCCTCTGCAAGCGGTGACTGAAGGGGGGAGGGGAGGGTGGCCAGCTTACAGGGAAGTAGAGTTAACCGGGGGGGAGGTTCATAAAGCGGAAACAAACAGAACTTTCACACCATAGCCTGGCCAGTCATTAAACCTGTTTTCAAAGCTTCTCTGATGTGCACCGTGCCCTCCTGTACTCTTCTAACTGCCCTGGTGTCTGGCTGGGCATAATCAGCAGCCAGACAATTTGCCTCAACCTCCCACTCCACCAAAAATGTCTCCCCCTTACTCTCACAGATATTGTGGAGCACGCAGCAAGAACTAATAACGATGGGAATATTGATTTCGCTGAGGTCTATCCGAGTCAGTAAACTGCACCAGCGCACTTCTCAATGTCCAAATGCACATTCTACCACCATTCTGCACTTGCTCAGCCTATAGTTGAACAGCTCATAGACTCATAGACTGGAAGGGACCTCGAGAGGTCATCGAGTCCAGTCCCCAGCCCTCATGGCAGGACCAAATACTGTCTAGACCATCCCTAATAGACATTTATCTAACCTACTCTTAAATATCTCCAGAGACGGAGATTCCACAACTTCCCTAGGCAATCTATTCCAGTGTTTAACTACCCTGACAGTTAGGAACTTTTTCCTAATGTCCAACCTAAATCTCCCTTGCTGCAGTTTAAGCCCATTGCTTCTTGTTCTATCACTGGAGGCTAAGGTGAACAAGTTTTCTCCCTCCTCCTGATGACACCCTTTTAGATACCTGAAAACTGCTATCATGTCCCCTCTCAGTCTTCTCTTTTCCAAACTAAACGAACCCAATTCTTTCAGTCTTCCTTCATAGGTCATGTTCTCAAGACCTTTAATCATTCTTGTTGCTCTTCTCTGGACCCTCTTCAATTTCTCCACATCTTTCTTGAAATGCGGTGCCCAGAACTGGACACAATACTCCAGTTGAGACCTAAGCAGCGCAGAGTAGAGCGGAAGGATGACTTCTCATGTCTTGTTTACAACACACCTGTTAATGCATCCCAGAATCACGTTTGCTTTTTTTGCAACAGTATCACACTGTTGACTCATATTAAGCTTGTGGTCCACTATGACCCCTAGATCTCTTTCTGCCATACTCCTTGCTAGACAGTCTCTTCCCATTCTGTATGTGTGAAACTGATTGTTCCTTCCTAAGTGGAGCACTTTGCATGTATCTTTATTGAACTTCATCCTGTTTACCTCAGACCATTTCTCCAATTTGTCCAGATCATTTCGAATTTTGACCCTGTCCTCCAAAGCAGTTGCAATCCCTCCCAGTTTGGTATCGTCTGCAAACTTAATAAGCATACGTTCTATCTTTCTTATCCTTGATGAAGATATTGAACAGAGCCGGTCCCAAAACAGACCCCTGCGGAACCCCACTTGTTATACCTTTCCAGCAGGATTGGGAGCCATTAATAACTACTTTCTGAGTACGGTTATCCAGCCAGTTATGCACCCACCTTATAGTAGCCCCATCTAAACTGTACTTTCCTAGTTTATCTATAAGAATATCATGCGAGACCGTATCAAATGCCTTACTAAAGGCTAGGTATATCACAGCCACTGCTTCTCCCTTATCCACAAGGCTCGTTATCCTATCAAAGAATGCTATCAGATTAGTTTGACACGATTTGTTCTTTACAAATCCATGCTGGCTATTCCCTATTACCTTACCACCTTCCAAGTGTTTGCAGATGATTTCTTTAATTACTTGCTCCATTATCTTCCCTGGCACAGAAGTTAAACTAACTGGTCTGTAGTTTCCTGGGTTGTTTTTATTTCCCTTTTTATAGATGGGCACTATATTTGCCCCCTTCCAGTCTTCTGGAATCTACCCCGTCTCCCATGATTTCCCAAAGATAATAGCTAGAGGCTCAGATACCTCCTCTATTAACTCCTTGAGTATTCTAGGATGCATTTCATCAAGCCCTGGTGACTTGCAGGCATCTAACTTTTCTAAGTGATTTTTTACTTGCTCTTTTTTAATTTTATCTTCTAAACCTACCCTCTTCCCGTAAGCATTCACTATATTAGACATTCCTTCAGACTTCTCAGTGAAGACCAAAACAAAGAAGTCATTAAGCATCTCTGCTATTTCCAAGACCATCGTTACTGTTTCCCCCTCCTCACTGAGCAGTGGGCCTAACCTGTCCTTGGTCTTCCTCTTGCTTCTAATGTATTGATAAAAAGTCTTCTTGTTTTCCTTTATTCCCATAGCTAGTTTGAGCTCATTTTTTGCCTTTGCCTTTCTAATCTTGCCTCTGCATTCCTGTGTTATTTGCCTATATTCGTCCTTTGTAATCTGACCCAGTTTCCAGTTTTTATATGACGCCTTTTTATTTTGTAGGTCACGCAAGATCTCGTGGTTAAGCCAAGGTGGTCTTTTGCCACATTTTCTATCTTTCCTAGCCATCGAAATAGCTTGCTTTTGGGCCCTTAATAGTGTCCCTTTGAAAAACTGCCAACTCTCCTCAGTGTTTTTCCCTTCAGTCTTGATTCCCATGGGACCTTACCTATCAGCTCTCTGAGCTTACCAAAATCCGCCTTCCTGAAATCCATTGTCTCTATTTTGCTGTACTCCCTTCTACCCTTCCTTAGAATTGCAAACTCTATGATTTCATGATCACTTTCACCCAAGCTTCCTTCTACTTTCAAATTCTCAACGAGTTCCTCCCTATATGTTAAAATCAAGTCTAGAACAGCTTCCCCCCAGTAGCTTTTTCAACTTTCTGAAATAAAAAGTTGTCTGCAATGCAGTCCAGGAACTTATTGGATAGTCTGTGCTCCGTGGTGTTATTTTCCCAACCTATATCTGGATAGTTGAAGTCCCCCATCACCACCAAATCTTGGGCTTTGGATGATTTTGTTAGTTGTTGGAAAAAAGCCTCATCCACCTCTTCCACCTGATTAGGTGGCCTGTAGTAGACTCCCAGCACGATATCACCTGTGTTTTTTACCCCTTTTAGCCTAACCCAGACTCTCAACACTTCCATCTCCTATGTCCATCTCCACCTCAGTCCAAGTGTGTACATTTTTAATATATAAGGCAACACCTCCTCCCTTTTTCCCCTGTCTATCCTTCCTGAGCAAACTATACCCATCCACACCAACATTCCAGTCGTGTGTATTATCCCACCAAGTTTCAGTAATGCCAACAATGTCATAGTTGTATTTATTTATTAGCACTTCCAGTTCTTCCTGCTTATTACCCATAGCTCCTGACTACTGTCCAGGCTTCCTGTGTATGGCTTCATGAGCCATGGCATTAAGGGGTAGGCTGGGTCCCCAAGGATAACTATAGGCATTTCAACATCCCCAACGGTTATTTTCTGGTCTGGGAAGAAAGTCCCTTCCTGCAGCTTTTGAAACAGCCCAGAGTTTCTGAAGATGCGAGTGTCATGTACCTTTCCCGGCCATCCCATGTTGATGTTGGTGAAACGTCCCTTGTGATCCACCAGTGCTTGCAGCACCATTTAAAAGTACCCCTTTCGGTTTATGTTCTTGCTGGCTTGGTGCTCCGGTGCCAAGATAGGGATATGGGTTCCATCTATTGCCCTACCACAGTTAGGGAATCCCATTGCAGCAAAGCTATCCACTATGACCTGCACATTTCCCAGAGTCGTTACCCTTGATATCAGCAGTTCTTTGATTGCGTTAGCTACTTGGATCACAGCAGCCCGCACAGTAGATTTGCACACCCCAAACTGATGCCCGACTGACCGGGTCGCTGTCTGGCGTTGCAAGCTTCCAGAGGGCTATCGCAACTTGCTTGTGAACTGTGAGGGCTGCTCTCATCTGGGTATTCTTGTGTTTCAGGGCAGGGGAAAGCAAGTCACAAAGTTCCATGAAAGTGCCCTTACGCATGCAAAAGTTTCACAGCCACTGGGAATTGTCCCAGACCTGCAACACTATGCGGTCCCACCAGTCTGCTTGTTTCCCTGCCCCATTAACACCATGATGTGCACATTGCTGGGGTCTGTATTTTGTGAGAAGTCTGTGCCCATGTCTATGTCCTCATCACTCTTGTCACCACGCCGCCATTGCCTCCTCGCCTGATTTTGTTTTGGCAGCTTCTGCATATACTCCAGGATAGTGTGCGTGCTGTTTACAGTGCTCATAATTGCCGAGGTGATCTGAGCGGGCTCCATGATCCCAGTGCTATGGTGTCTGGGCTGAAAAAAGGCACGAAATTATTGTTTGCTCTGATGAAGGGAGGGGGGACTGACGACATGGCTTACAGGGAATTAAAGTCCACAAAGAGGGTGGCTTTGCATCAAAGAGAAACACAAACAACTGTCACACAGAATGGCCCCCCTCAAGGATTGAACTCAAAACCCTGGACTTAGCAGGCCGTTGATTACACGGAGGGATGGAGGGAGGAAGCAAATGAATACAAAACAAAACAGGTCTATTTCTTGTTTTGATCCACTCCATCTAGCTTTTACATCTTTAGGCTGGCAGCAGATGGTGCAGTTCGACTGCTAGCCATCATCATCTTCTGAGTGCTCGGCAGAAGATGGGAATGACCTGGCTGAGTCCCTCCCATGTTGGCCCAGGTGCCCTTGACTGACCTCACAGAGGTTAGTTAAAAGAGCATCCAAGAGTACAACAGCGCTGGCTACCAGTCATAATGCACTGTCTGCTGCCAAAAGGCAACGAGTTGCTGCTGTGTAGCAATGCAGTCCCATGTCTGCCAGCACCCAAGAGACTTATGGTGACGGTCAGCTGTGTGGGCTCCATGCTTGCCATGGTATGGCGTCTGCATAGGTAACCCAGGAAAAAAGGCGTGAAACGACTGTCCACCATTGCTTTCATGGAGGGAGGGAGGGAGGGAAGGGGTAACTGACAACATGTACCCAGAATCACCCAAGACACAGTTTTTGCCCCATCAAGCATTGGGATCTCAACCCAGAATTCCAGTGGGCAGCGGAGACTGAGGGAACTGTGGGATAGCTACCCACTGTGCAACGCTCCGGAAGTCGACGCTAGCCTCGGTATTGTGGACGCAGTCTGCTGACTTAATACACTTAGAGCATTTTTTGTGGGGACACACACAATTGACTGTATAAAAATGATTTCTGAATAACTGACTTCTATACATTTGACCTAATTTTGTAGTGTAGACATACCCATAGAATCATAGACCAGGGTTGGAAGGGACCTCAGGAGGTCATCTAGTCCAACCCCCTGCTCAGAGCAGGACCAATTCCCAACTAAATACCCAAATAGCCCCCTCAAGGATTGAATTCTCAAGGAGTGAACTCTCAACTCTGAGTTTAGCAGGCCAATGCTCAAACCACTGAGCTATCCCTCCCCCCATATTGAGCTACTCCTCCCCCCGTCCCAACAAGCTGTATAATAAATTATTTAACTAGCTGTTTGAAGACCTAAAATCCAAAGCATTTAGTTCTGTCCCTATCACAGATTTAATTGTATTGACTATCCATCAGAATTCTACAAACTAAAATATTCAAGATAGCTGATAAGTGACAGATCTAGTGAACTCCAGTTATGAATAGGCACTTTGCTCTTTATGTCATGAGATCTCCCCTCCACGGATCTCATTTTTGAGAGAATAAAAAAATTAGTATTCATAAAAAGACAACAGCATCAGTACAAAGTCTCAGAAAGAGAATCAAGTTCCACAAAGCGGAGTGTCTAGAAGGAGTTGACACATGGAAACCCTTTGAGAATACGAGCAACTATGAAATCAAAAGGAATGGGCGTTCATGAACCCTCCCTATAAGCCTTTTTAATCCATGACATCAATTTAAGATAGGACCTGAAAGTATGACCCTGACACAGTTACTAAACAGGAGTAATTTTCTGTAAGGGTGTTGTTCTCACTACTCTCACAACTTTGTATATTGTAAAGCCTTTTGATAAATAACTCCAAATACTTATTTAATTCCTCTTACTAGCTGGTTTCCTTTTCAATGCCCTGCCCTTACTGCCTCAAGAACAGAGCCACTTGGTTACCTGAAGCTAAATTCTACTACCCGTGGTGAGCCATCCATACAATGTAAATTTAAAGTAAAGGTTATGTATGCAGGATGAGAGTGGGGGAAGAGAGTGTACTTGCTTACACGCAATAATTCTTCACTAAAAGTATGAATTGTAACTGAATCACATTTTGAGTACATGCTGATAGCATGAACCAAGGCTGTAACTCTGCAAGCTACACTGTTTGGAAAGTGTATGGGGACTTTGAACAGCTGGTCTCGGGAAGACAGCATTATGGCAGGAGGATTATGGAGGGCATAAAGACATACGAGAGGGAGTGGGTGTATTACTGAGGGCTTGGGGAGGCTGCCAGAGGCAAAGGACCCAACTGGAGAATTGGGAGTGGGGCTGGGCAGATTAAAAAGCGATAAATGGTGGCCCTGTGAAACTATCAACACAGCTTTACTGCACATACTCTGACAGTTTTCATAAGCACTGAATTTGGAGAGGAAGTGTTCTATTAATTCATAAAAATTAATTACTACATTAAATCTGAGACAATCTCAGGAATCTGTCAAATGTAAACAAGTCACAGGAAATGTTTCTGTTAAAACAGGTTTAGTGGTCAAATGATTAATAATTTTAAAACCTGAACAGAATATAGTGTGGACAGCTATAGAGTTCCAACAGCATCTTACTATCTTATCTCCCATTTGAATCATAAGCAAGCAGATTTCAGTGCAATCTAATCTAACTTTCTGAAGGAACATGACTATGTAGTTTCATTTTATGCAACTGGAAGCTTATATTTTTAATACTGTAACCATATGTTGTGTTAGTCCTCTGCTTTGTATTTTTTAAGTAAAACAAATATCTCCAAAAGTCCTTCAGCATGTTTTAAGCATAAATAATCAGGCGCTCCAATACTCCTGTGATGGTGGCCACATGAATACCCATACAAACAATGGATCTTTGGCAAAACATAATAGAGAATACACATTTGGTTTTGGTTTGGCAGATACTAACCACTGGCACTGGACTTGAGACCATAAGAGTATGCTACAAACCTTTTAATATAAAATGAAAATATTGTGAATAGATCAACAGTAATCTGGGCTTGGTGTTTCTGGGCAAACTAACTCCACCACTTTCAGATTCATCTCTCTCATTTCAGTTTATTAAATGTGAGTTTCAAAAGAATTTGTGCATGTGTTACTTCGGTGTACTGGGAATCTACTAGTCTGAGCATCCTGAGCAACATAATAGCAGCTCTGCCTATATACCACATAAAACAATGGGAAAGATTTCCACAGCTTTTGGAAGCTACTGGGAACAAGAGTGTTTAATTTTGTAAAAGTCTGAGGATATACATAATATCCAGAGCTAGGTTTTGCCAAACAATCATATCTAACATCTCAAAGCATATTAGTATTATGTCAATTATGTACATCATCTTGTTTACAGAATCAATGGAGTACTGATCACTTTTTCTAAGTTCACCTGCTTTAAAAGAACAAAAAACCCTCCTTACAATCAATTTGAAATTAGAAATCTTTGATCAAAGTAGTCATATTTGTGACCAGACTCATGTCTTTTATGTGTGTTAAAGAATTTACAATAAGGTTAACAGGCAGCTGATATGAACAAATGACTTATCTCCTGAAAATTTCCAGTAATAATCTTGCAACATATTTGCTTTTGAAACTCATATATATAGAGAGAGAGCTCAGCTCAATGCCTCCTTTCCTGGGCTGCAAATATTTCCAAATTCAATTTTATGGCATAGTGATTTGCTTTTCTGAAGCCTGGCTATGTGTGTCAGATAATCTAGGAAAATGTAATTCCACAAAATAGCTTTTAATTTGTTCAGTACAGACAAGATGCAGTAGTGAGTATAAATGTATGCAATGTTCAGCACATGCATCTCTTCCAAAACCTAGATTAGTTATGCCTAAAAATGTGTCTATTTATGATTCTAATTAATTTTGTTGGTTCTTCTCTTTCATTTATTGGCTGCTATCTCTTCCATTTTGTTCTCCTCTCTGTAAAATTATCTTTTCAGAAGACAATCTGTTCCTTCAAGTTTAAAGACAAAGAAAAGGTTAAATTCACACCTGTGATATAATACTTCTATAAGTACGGTGATATTTCTCCCACATAAGTTGTGTTTCAGTTCTAATTGCTGAGCTATTTTCTATTATGAATTGCTAACAAACTTGTCCTTTAAACAGCCATACTATTTTTTTAAAACTAACACTGCATCTTCAAGTTTCAGATTCAGCACATTAATTTAAAAAAAAAAAAACAGCATTCAATCGTCCTTCCATGTTACATTAAACTGGACCACCACCAAAGGTTATATAATAAATAATATTTTTTCCCTTGGAGAGTCCATGTTAAAGGATAATTTCTTTTGTGGTATTATCAGAACATAATCTGACAAAGGGATATTATGAGTCATACCAAGCAAACTAAAGAAGTCCATTATAAAAAATTACCTCTATAGCACCTTCCTCCAAAGCTGATATGGAGCTTCCCTTAGTGCTAAACTGAACTCCATGACTTCATTGCACAGTAGCAGTGACCACACAGGATGTTAGTGCACTGTAGATTCACACACTGGCTTGCCATACACTAACTCGGTGTATAGACAAGCGGTCAGGCTTGGTCTGGAAGCAGTGGTGATTTGGCATAAACAAAAAGTATGTGAAACAAGTTTGGATCATTGCTTTTTTGTGCATCATTCTACCCAACTGCACTGGGCTGGCTGGGGGATACTGACTCCCACAGGCCCAACCCTTCCACCCAAGGCCCCACTCCTTCTGGGGGGGCAAAGCTGCCCCCCCATACCGGTAAAAGAGAAATTTTATTTTCACTTCTGCATAATGTATACATTTCTCAGAAACCCTGAAGGACAAAAAGAAAATGTCCCCAAAGAAGCATATTTGAGGCACTGAGAGGACTTTGGAGCAGAAAGACTAGGAACATATATTTTCTGCCCCAATCTACTTACATCTGATTAGGATTATGGGCCATCATAAGCAAGAGTTTGGTATTTAGATTTTTTTTAAAAGGACACTTTAGAGAGACAGCAAGGTCTAGTAATAAGTGCTAAAATATCCTTAACTTCATAATCAAGGTACATTTGCAGTTTAAGGATTACTGGTACTTTTAGTAAATGGTGATTGTTAGTCTAGACTCTGAAGCCTAGGTGGGGTTAACTAGCACCTTGAATATATTTAATATGTTGTACTGGGAGCTACAGACATTTCAAGGCAGAATGTGGAAGTGGAAACATAATAAGAATTCTTGTTCACTCCTTCATTGAAAAAACTTCATAACTGTATGCCGATTGCATTCTAGTTTCTTTTATTGTTCAGCAAAATTATTCAAATCAAGGTTTATGTCTTCAGTTGCTCACTGTGCTAACTCTCCTTCATTCTCAGTTTAAAAAAATAATCTGATATGAGGCTACAGTAAGTGAAACTATTGTATGCTCATTTTTGCTCTGGTCTCTGTAAATTGACAGGGGAAATGACTATCCCAAGATACAAGTAGTAAGTGAAATGGTTTTGTCAAATGATTTTTAAAAAATAAATAAATATTTTAAATTATTACAGTATAAATTTTAAGTCACAATCCTCAGCTGTGCTGAGCTCATGCCTAGAGCCTGCTCATACAGATCAGATTGCAGGACTGGGCCATAATCTGTTGCATAATTTGAACAAAAAACCCAAAGAATTTCTCCCCACCCCCTTCCCATTCAAATTGCATGCTAACATCTACTCCAGCATATGCTATTTATGTTCAGTTTAGCCTGCCACAGAAACATTGTTGCCATTTCTGTTCATACTCTAGCTAGATTTTATGTATTTCTAGATGCTGCTTGTTGTGGGGTTTTTTTTAATTTCACAATTACAAGGCAGTGGGATTTTTTTTACCCCTAAAGTCGTAGTTTTAATTATATTTCTGTTTTGTTCTCCCATGCCATGCATTTCAGAAACAAATATTCAACCTTTTATATATTAAGCTTTTTTAATTTTTTTGTTTTTAAACGACAATGGAATTTATTATTATTTGTGACACACATTTATTTTACAAGAGTTGTACATTTTACACGATTGTAACCTTAGATTTCTCCTAACCTTTGTCTTGGCATAAAACTGCCTTATCTATAAGGTGCAAGAGAAAACACCCCCCTATAAAATATGAAAATCTACATCAATATACATAGCATGTACAGCTTATTTAAAAGAAAAAAGACCCATTATACCTTTGGTTTTCAAAAATAACTGGATTTTTTTCAAGTTCTCTAGCAATAAAAATCAATCATTTAAAAATAAAGCTGTTGATACTGGAATATTATTCATGTAGGTATTTTTTATTGAACAAAAGGAACAAAGAAATAGGAACAGTTTTGGGCATTGTAAGGAGGCGCCCTGGCTCCCCGCCGCGCCTGAGGGGGACGAGCCAGAGCAGGCGCCTCAGTGGGTGGAGTCAGCACGGCCTGTCCCCGCCCCCCGGAAGTCAAGGGGCGGGACAGGAAGTATAAAAGCCCGGCCCCAGCCCTCAGTTGGCGGCCGGCCGCCGCAGAGGACAGACGCTGGTGCCCGGGCTCCTGCCTGGCCGGACCTACCACGCGCCCACTACCCAGAGGAGCGCTGGCCTGACCTGCCTCGTGCCCATTACCCAGAGGAGCGCTGCCCGGACCTGCCTCGCGCCCATTACCCGGAGGAGCGCTACCCGGACCGGCCTCGCGCCCACTACCCAGAGGAATGCTGGCCGGACCTGCCCCGCGCCCACTACCCAGAGAAGCGCTGCCCGAACCTGCCTCGCGCCCACTACCCGGAGGAACGTCGGCCTGACCTGCCGTGTGCCCCATACCCCGAGGAGTGGCCTGAGCTTCCCCACGACCGGTACCCGGAGGAGCCCATGGTCTGGGACGACACTGGCGAGAGACAGGTACCCAGAGAGGGGGAGGTTGGAAGTAGCCTGGGGGTAGCCGACCCTGGTTTGGCTCCGGAAGCGCCCGAACCCATGTCAGTGTGTTGCGGCCAGGATCCCCACTGACCGCAGCGGGTCTTGACCGCTGCTAGGGCCCCGGGCTGGAACGCAGTGGAGTGGGAGGGCCTGCGTTCCCCCTGCCACCCGTAACCGGGTGGCAGACTCCCCCTCTTCCCGCCTATTGCCACTGCTCTGCCCTGATCCAGAGGGCCAGAGCGAATTAGACTTGTGTTTGGTGCCCCGCCCGAACCCAGGGCTGGGCCCCGTTTACTTTGCTACTGCTCTGCCCTGACCCAAAGGGCCAGAGCTAATTAGACTTGTGTTTGGTGCCCCGCCCGGACCAAGGGCTGGGCCCCTTTGACTTTGCCACTGCGCTGCCCTGACCCAGAGGGCCAGAGCGAACTAGACTTGTGTTTGGTGCCCCACCCGAGCCAAGGGCCCGGACTGATACCGTGTTTGCTCAGCCCCTGCTAGGGGCCTGAGCCTGAACTATTACTGCCCGGCCTGTCCAAGGGCCTGGGCTGATACTGTGTTTGCTCAGCCCCGCTGAAGGCCTGAGCCTGAACTATTGCTGCCCGCCCTGTCCAAGGGCCGGGGCTTATTGACTTTGAGAGCCCCGACCCCGGCTAGAGGGCCGGGGCTCTACCCTGTTTACAGACCCTGTACCCCGCTCAACACCTGCCAAGGGCTAAGCCTACCCGGACTGCAGCGCGCAAGGAGGCGCCCTGGCTCCCCACCACGCCTGAGGGGGACGAGCCCCGACACAACCGGCTTACAGGCATGTAGATATTTGTCAGGGCTTTTAAAATATGTTTTCAATCTGTGAACAAGGCAACGATCACACACATTTTGGGAGTACTTGAAAACTTAGGATACATAAAGTGCTTCACAATTATGTATCTAAACAACCAAGGACCTCACTTATGACTTCTAGCCTTGTCTATATGGGAATACAAGTCACATTTTCCATTTAATAGTTTTCGGCATGATGGCACTCAGAGCAAAGATTACTGGGAGATCAAATGAGAAATAACTGACTAGGCCGGGGGCATGGACCGCTATTTAAGCATGCAATTACAATTTTTAACCATTGCAAAATACGATTACTTGTCTAATTACATTTCAAAATTAAGTTTATGCATTTCCAAATTATAATTTGCTATGTTTTCTTTAAAGGCTCTTTTTGGAATGCTTTTTCCCCCTTCTACATACCAAACTAATGAGAAACAGATATGATCGTAATGTTTTGTAAATTGTTTTGGGGCTAAAACAATATATACATATCAGAACAATCAGAAACAAAAGGCATTTTAACTTTTCCAATAGGGCAGACAAACTGCAAACATCCTTTCCCAGGATCTCAACCTTCTGTAGGATTGTGGCAGCCAGGAAGCTTTACTTTACCATTCACACTCTGCCCCTTTCACTGTCCAGCACCCCCAACTCCAACTTCTTCACAACACTCCCATTCAAAACATGCTCTTGGCCAATCTGTCTCTATCTTTGTTGATGATGATACAGAAACCAACAGCTGTAACACTCCATCTGAGCTCCAGCACAAACTAACACAAACTATGCTTTCCAAGAGACCGCCAGTATCACAGACACATCAGATCAGGCAGCATTCTCAGACAGGGTTACATGGGACATAAAAACATAAGAATGGCCATACTGGGTCAGACCAATGGTCCATCTAGCCCAGTATCCTGTCTTTCAACAGTGGCCAATGCCAGATATTTCCGAGGGAATGAACAGAACAGGGCAACAGGGTGGATTTGATTTAAATCACTAGCCAGGAAGACTCAATTTAATCATGGTTTTCTACATAAAAGTGCATTCTCGTTGGTTGTTATAACCTTAATACATATTCTTCACAACTCAGAGATAGATGTAGGTTTCATTTGTAGAAGGGACACACTATACATTTTTAAACAGTGATTTATTTTGAAAACTTTTCAGATTAGTTTTACAGCTCTATCAAAAAATGAATGATTGTTTCGTTATTTCATTTACCACAGGTAATTGAAGCCGATATTTATGAAGTCATTGGGAGGGGAACTATCTCCAATTCAAGAGGTTTATCATTAATATTTGGGGGATTTTTTGCCATGTTGTATTAGGAGGAGAACATCACCAGAAAGACATTTAAATTGTTTTATTTAACTAAAACAACAACATTAAGTATTCTAGAATTTTTTCTTGAATAGCAAACATAGAATATTTTACAAAAGAAGCATATGTCCCTCGCTTCTCACATTTATCTCCAGACTTCTTCTCCTTGTCCAGATCTATTCCACCCCACAACAATCTTCTATTCATTGAACTTTTTGAAACTTTGCACTTTTAGAGAGAGGTAAGGGATTGACTCTGTGTACACAAATTTGTGGAGGGACAAGAGAGTTGAGGTCTGTTATTTGTCACATCTATATATTATTTATTTATTTAAAACATTTTTGCTGTTAACAAGCATGTCACCTCTGGAGAGACAAATCCACAGTTTGAGAACTGCAAAACTAAGCATCTCTGATGGTATCTTCTAGACTGAGCACTGAGTCCCATTGGGTAGATAGGTTAACCTAAATAATCTACACAGAAGCCCCTGGAACTCCATAAGATAGGGTTCCTAATCCATGAACTATTGGAACTCATTTACAAAACTTTTCTCAAACCTTACATGAATATATTGTCTCATACAATAGAATTAGAATTAGAATTTATAATCCCTATTACATGAAGAGATATCTTTGAGCTATAAAGTATCTTAATTAAAACTGGCAAAGAATCCTTCGGCACCTTATAGACTAACAGACGTTTTGGAGCATGAGCTTTCGTGGGTGAATACCCACTTCCTCAGATGCATGTAGTGGAAATTTCCAGGGGCAGGTATATATATGCTAGCAAGCAAGCTAGAGATACCGAGGTCAGTTCAATCAAGGAGGATGAGGCCCTGTTCTAGCAGTTGAAGTGTGAAAACCAAGAGAGGAGAAACTGGTTCTGTAGTTGGCAAGCCATTCACAGTCTTTGTTCAATCCTGAGCTGATGGTGTCAAATTGAACAAAGGCTGTGAATGGCTTACCAACTACAGAACCAGTTTCTCCTCTCTTGGTTTTCACACCTCAACTGCTAGAACAGGGCCTCATCCTCCCTGATTGAACTGACCTCGGTATCTCTAGCTTGCTTGCTAGCATATATATACCTGCCCCTGGAAATTTCCACTACATGCATCTGAGGAAGTGGGTATAGTCTGTTAGTCTATAAGGTGCCACAGGATTCTTTGCTGCTTTTACAGATCCAGACTAACACGGCTACCCCTGATACTTAATTAAAACTATGTTTAGATAGTATTTTTCCTCAAAAAGCATTTTATCAAAAAATCTGATTTAATTTAAATCATTGATTTTTATCCACCTTGCAGGGCAATCACCAAATGATCCATCCCCTGTTGTCCAGTCCCAGAATCTGCAAGTCAGGGACTTAGGGACACTCAGAACATGGGGTTATGTCCCTGACCATCATGGCTAATAGCCACTGATGGACCTATCCTTCATGAATGTGTCTAGTTCTTTTTTTTAACCCTGTTTTAGTGTTGGCCTTCACAACATCCTCTGGCAAGGAGTTTCACAGGTGGACTGTGCGTTGTGTGAAGAAATATTTCCTTTTATTTGTTTTAAACCTGCTGCCTATTAATTTCATTGGGTGACCCCTAGTTCTTGTATTATGAGGAGTAATTAACACTTCCTTATTTACTTTCTCCACACCAGTTATGATTGTATAGATCTCTATCATATCCCCCCTTAGTCATCTCTTTTCCAAGCTGAACAGTCCCAGTCTTTTTAATCTCTCCTTGTAAGGATGCTGTTCCATACCCCTAATCATTTTTGTTGCCTTCTCTGTACCTTTTCCATTTCTAATATATTTTTTGGAGATGGGGTGACCAGAACTGCACACTGTATTCAAGGTTTGGACGTAACGTGGATTTATATAGTGGCATTATGATACTTACTGACTTAATACCTATTTCTTTCCTGTTGGTTTCTAACATTGCTAGCTTTTTTTTTTTGACTGCCACTGCACATTAAGTGGATGTTTTCATAGAACTATCCACAATGATGCCAATATCTCTTTCTTGAGTGTTAACAGCTAATTTAGACCCCATCATTTTATATGTATAATTGGGATTATGTTTTCTAACGTGCATTACTTTGCATTTATCAACACTGAATTTCATCTGCCATTTTGTTGCCCAGTCACCCAGTTTTGTAGATCCCTTTGTAACTCGTCAGAGTCCGCTTTTGGCCTTAACTATTTTGAGTAATTCTGCATCGTCTGCAAACTTTGCCACCTCACTGTTTACTCCTTTTTCCCAGATCATTTATGAATATGTTGAACAGCACTGGTCCCAGTACAGCTACCTGGGGGACACTACTATTTACCTCCTTCCATTCTCCATAATACTAAAACATGTTAATTAATTATTTCAAGATATATTATTTCAGTAATATTTTTTTTTAAAATTTGTTCCTGGATTCAGTTTCTTCTATCTGCCCTTTTTTAAACAAAACTGAGAACTTAATATGATCACATTTCTTATTGCTGCTGTTATTAAGAAGCACATATTATTGATATTCTAGTTTCAGAGACTGACGCTACAACCTGTGAAAGCCAGCCAATAAAACAGAAAGCACAGGTAAGGGAGACTAATACAAATAAATTGTAAAGATATTTCATAAATCTTAGAAATTATCTGATAACTGTCATGATATTTTCTTTTTATCGCTTATCAACTAAAAATTTAATTGCCTGCCACCCCATTATCTATCCTACATAATCAAGAATTTAACTGTCTTTGATGGGGAAATTTCACTTTCATTCTCTCTAAGATGTTGTAACTGTCTAATTAGACTACACCTCAAAAGTCTCCTGGAAGAACCTGAAAGATAATTTTCTGGAAGTCTGAGAGTCACGTGCTTGAGATACATCAAGACATCATAGCTGAGAGTAGACATCTGGACAATATCAACATATTCAGTTGTACGGTAACATCACAACATGCCTCAGTGCCTGCTTTAATTGTCTTAACTCAGAAGAAGCATGAGCAGAAATCAAAGTAATCAGGTAACTTCTGACATTTCAAATCCTATGATAGTTCAGTGTAGAACATTCAACAGCCTTGATAATGGCATCTTAAGAAATCCCTTGAAAAATTTAAAAAGACCCAAAATCATAACAAGCTGCCAGCCTAAGTGGCATGAATTCACCATTACAACAGAGGCTGGACTATAATAAGAAAAACAGAAGGCCAGAGATTCAAGCAAGTGTATTAGAGACAGATTAGTTCTACTGCAGAATGTACCACCTTCTTATCCAGATCTGCATTATTTATCAGTTAACTATATAGTGCCTATAATGTCCTAGGCTTTTGAAACACGTATAAATGACAGTTATTGTACTAAGCAGTTTACAGTCTAAATATAAAGCTGTAGGAAAGGGGAAGGAATGAGCAGTAGAGTGTATTAAGATCAAATCCAAAAGAAATACAGAGGAATAATGTGAACATTTCAGTGAGAGAGAGGAAGTATTTAGGGCTACCTAGAAACAAGGACTATTTGAGTTAAGGACTGTAGGACAGGCCTTTGTACTGTACAACCCCCATATGCAATACAGTATCCCTACTGTGGGGTTTGCTGATAAGGACTAGATGCTTATTAGAAATTGAGGAAAAATATGTATAAGACAAAAAGAATAATGAGGTATTTGGTATTGAGTATATGAAACAACTATATTTCTGCTGACTTAATACTGATACTAGGAGGATATAAAGATAAATTCCATTATTTTTGTTCATTAATTCTCAATTTTCTATTTGTGTTTTTGTCAGATCTTTAATGTTATTTCAATGTAGTCTTTACGGCTTTAGAAAAGGCATGACTGCTAGGTTTCAATATGCTAAATTCAGGCAGATTATGCAAATTTTGATTAAACAAAAGTAGCAGCTTATTAGAAAAAAGACAACAATGAACACATCCTGATCAAGTCTATCTGATGCTACATGGAAGTCTAGTATGGAATCTCAACAAGATAACTGAAATGCATTGCTGATCACCTTAATTCAGTGGTGTTTTGAATAAAAAAACAGCATTGAAAATATTTTAAGGATAACTTGAGACAAATGTGGAAGTATTTAAGGATAACTTGAGACAAATGTGGAAGTATTTAAGGATAAATTGAGACAAATGTGGAAGTATCTGTCAGGCTATCTAAACTACATTTGCTATATATAAAAAAAAAGATACTGCACACTTTAGGAGAATCCTGAATGAACATTTGTAATCTGAATTCTTCCCATGCCACCTGACATCGCTTAGGGCACAAATACTTGTTAAGTTTGTATTGTCTGTAAAGCTGATGTAATAATTTGTAATATGAATGGGATATTAAGGTTGGTGGACCACGGTGGCAAGAAAAGGGCCATTAATATATAATCCTGGGGTAGTGTTATATGAGTGCATGAGAACCACTCTACATGCAGTGCCAAAGGGCCAACAAACAAAAGTAATTATTTCATTTATAAAGCCCTCATACATTCAAAGATGCTCATGTCACTCAGCAAAATACAATTAAAATATAGTTAAAGTTTTAGTTTAAAAACCACCCTCATCTTATTCAAGAGATGGAATCAATCCAGTGAGGTGTCCAATAATTAAGTGAAAAATGGGGCAACGGTGATAGTTACGAGGCCAACAGCGGTTATTCAAACATAAAACCAGTGAATTAAAAATATTTTATTTCAAGGGGGGAAAAAGTTTGAAAAAGTGAGAGAACTGGTCTGTGACAGATATCTTAAGATGAAATGGGTTCCCCAACCTAGAGTCCTAGTAAGCAAGAGGACCATCACTTGTTAACCTGAGACACAACAATGGGATCCAGTGAAGGAGTGTACTACTCCTTAAGGGTCCGCCAGAAGCTCACAGCCTGACAGAACCAAGGAGACTCTCTGCTTCACCTTGGACAGTCCTATTTAAACCGAAAGAGGAAATTGAGTGGGGAAGAGACTAGAAGTGGTCTAGTTGACAAAGGGGGTGAGTTCTCCTCAGCAGGTTCGCCTGACCAGGCACAGACTTTATTTTTGATCTTTTAGATACAAAATCCAAAAGCTTCATTTAACAAATAAACAATAGGAAAACAACGTCCTCAAAAGTAGACATCCCTCCCCCCTACTAAAGCCACCTCTACATACCCTCACAAAAGAAGCTATCATTCCCTGGGACATTGGACAGGATTAAACTGAAAAAACAGAGACTGTCCCTGCCACACTGCGAGGACTGCAAGGACTGCACTGCCAATTTAAAGCCAATCTAGCACTTCATTAGCTGCCAAAGTGAAAAATGAATGGCCAGAAGGATATGATCATGGCTATTAATTGCAGCAAATAAACACTCTATGACATGCACGTGATGCAAATGGTAGAAAGCCTTGCTTTAAGCCTTGATAGGAAGGAAATATGATACTGAAGTCTTGTGGTCATGAAAGCATATATGCCAGTGTTAAGAGATCACAGAATATTTAAGGGGTAGCATATACAAAATGCACAATTGAATGAAATACTGTACTTTGTCCAAAACATGGCTTTACTTAGAAAGGGAGTGGTCAGAAAAGACTCTTCTCTGGACTTTCTCCAATTTGTCCAGCTATATCCTTCCCCTGACTACAGGCTAAATCCTCTTCTCTGCTCTTACCCTGAAAAACGGGTTGTACCAATAGTCAGAAAAGGTACTAGTGGAGAGAAGAGCTCCCTTGTTAGACTACAGTGGCTATGGAGCCACTCCCGGGAGGCTGCTTCAGACTGATGACTAAAGTAGCCCTGTGCATCATTTTAGTGCAGTGGCTCTCAAACTTTTGTATTGGTAATCCCTTTCACATAGCAAGCCTCTGAGTACAAACCCTCCACCCCCGCCTTTATAAATTAAAAACACTTTTATATATTTAACACCATTATAAATGCTGGAGGCAAAGTGGGTTTTCGGGTGGAGGCTGACAGCTTGTGACCCCCCATGTAATACCCCCAGTTTGAGGACCCCGATTTAGTGCCTCCACCATCGGATGGATATCCACACCATGGAAGATCTTCTTGCCCCTTTTTCTCATGTTCTTCACACACAAAACTGTTCTTCAGACAAATTACACAGAGATAATACAGGAAAAAAGCTTTTGCAACCAGCCAAGTTTAAGTTAGGCTTCTGCAGTCTTTTTCTCTCTACACATTTGTGTAATGGAAAGTCTATTGACATTTCCATTCCATTCCCAGAGCAAATGGTCACAAACCCTCATCTCTTTGCTGACCTTTTCCCCTCATCTGCAAGTGAATCAAGCCCCAATCCTCCATGACAGCGTTACGTCACAGTCCCTACAGGAAGGGCAGCGGTGACAAATTCTAGTTCAGGGATCTAGCTATTTCCCCATCAATCACTGGAAGGGTTCTTTTCTATATCCCCTGTGCTATTCTATGTAGGTTCTTATATCATGCTCATCATTGTAGTATCTGAGTGCTCTGACACACGTACCCATTTTCCTCAGGACAGCTAGCTGAAATTTCAGAAGCAGCATCTCCTATCATGAATAAATTTAAGAAAAAAATGAAAATTCATATGAAATTTTCCTTTGAAATGTCTGGCTTCTAGCATAACCAAAATATGCAACATTTTTTTAAAAATGGTAATAGTGTATACAGTAAAAGCTCTGTTATCCATCCCTGTACCAACTGGATGCTCTACAAACCAGCATTTTTAATCTTCATAGAAAGTCTGGTTGATACTCTGGTTGGTGTGGGGCCGGAGGCTCCCTACTTGGCTCCACGTGGCTCCCCGGAAGTGCCGACATGTCCCTGCTGCTCTTAGGTGGAGGAACGGCCATGAGGGGTTTGGAGTATGTGGGGGGGTGCAGGGCTGGGGCATGGGAAGCAGCGCAGGCTCTGGGAGGGAGGAAGTGGCATGGGGTTGGGGAACAGGAGGGGGCTTGGGATGCCAGATCCAGAGGGCGCTCACCTCGGGTGGATCCCCACAAGCAGCAACCTATCCCTGCTGATCCTAGGCGGCTCTCCACACTGCCTCCACCCACAGGTGCTGCTCCCACAGCTCCCATTGGCTCCAGTCCCCTTCAAACTTTATCATTGATGATTTAATCTTTTCTTCCAGGCCATTGATAAAAATGTTAAATAATGTAGGGCCACGAATTGATTCTTGTGGGACTCCACTGGAAACAACCTGCCCCCTGATAATTCCCCATTTACAAGTACAGTTAGCCAGTTAGTTTTATATCTTACAGAAGTCTAAGTATGCATGTGTCTATCTGACCACAACCATGCCAGTGACAAATCTTATGGTATGAACTTGTTCTCAGTGTTGGCCCTTTTGATCAAGACATGGTCAGGTATGTTCCCTGTCTTTTAGAAAAAGGTAGTGAAAGATGAGTACTAATTTTTAATACCTCTGGATTAATATAGGTGCGTGAGATAATATCTTTTATTGGATCAACTTCTGTTGGTGAGAGAGACAGAGGGAGAGAGAGCAGCTTTTGAGCTACACAGAGCTCTACTTCACCCTTTCCCATTCTACATTCTTAGCAAGATAGGTTGCTGTTTGATCCATTTATTGATACTTAAAGAAATCATCATAGTAGCTGGCGATGACAACTCCCCACTTCTTGGCCATCTGGCTCTGCAGGCATATCAGTTTCCCAATGTTTTAGGATGTTTATTCAGCACCAATATCCTCATTACCTTCCTTCCTCTCTGTTTGGAATGTTTTTTTTCTAAATACTAAGTAGTTGCTTTGCCTCACTTCCAGCAGACAGTAAAATTCTCTCCATAGGTGGTAATCTTATTTGAGATAGTAATATAATTATGTTGACAGTCATGAATCCCTTTAATATATCACCTTAACATAAATGACCGCAAAATGTTATAGGATATTCCACAAGATGTAACATGGGCAAGAGGAGGTCCATTTTATGTTACTCTATTCTGCAATGATCTTTAGAAAAATAGGGAGATCTGCTCATGCATGTCCCCAGAGGAAGGATTTTGTCCTTAGTCTGTGCCACAAATCTGCAGATACAATTTGGCATCAGTGGCAGCTTTTGATTGAAAAGATTTTAGGAATCAGAGGACCAAGAAAAATATCTTTCATACAAGAAAGGAGATCCTTCTGAGTCAGGCTTAAGTTTAAAACAGATTAAGTAGAATTGAGCTTTCAGCATTATATGTTCCTTAATGTTAGCCAGTCTAATTTCCAAAATGTGAAAAAAATTACACGTTACAGAAGGCACAAGGTGTTGACATTTTGCTATTTCAATTTTCTTTTGGCAGAGTAGATATAAGTATGCATTTGATAAATTATTTCCAGTCTTGATGTCAACAGTCTAGATCTCTTAGTAGGTCATTTCCCCCACATTTGTTTTGTATCATAAGCTTTTAACAGACTGCACTGAAAATGAAAAATGGAAGACAAAGCCTATTAGTACCTATTAGCTAGTGGTTAATTAGGAAGAAAAGGCAACTTTGGTTTACAAATGATAATATTAAACAAAACTGTCATGCCTCCATTCTTTTTAAGTATATAATGGAGTGTTTGACAATAATCAGTGCACCAATTCAGACAGCATGGGTTAGAATAGGCTACATTACTTATGCTATGGTACATACTTTCTGGTGGTAGTCAATTTGCCTAGCAACTTTCACTCCCAATGATGTAAAGTATATGTTGAGAGACAAGTTTTAAAGCATTTTATCATCAACTTTCTTGAACTGTCCCCTTATGATGGCTACTCTGCAGTTATGTTCTCACTAATATTCTTAAACTGAGGACACTCTAAAGGGAAGGGAGCAAAGCTGATGTCTTTTTCATAGGTACAATAGAGGAAACACTGGTAGGAAGGGCAAATGTAAGCATGCAGGCAGGCATCTCTCCAGTCTGCGGAGCAGATACAACACCTGGAATAAAGACCTGAACCTTACATTTTCTATTCAGAAAAGGGTTGGCATCTACCAATACTGGGGAAGTGCAGATCCAATATAGGAAAAACCCTCTTATGAATTTGGAAATACCAAGAAATAAAACTTCAAGCCCTGTTCCTTGAAATAAGGGCTAGGCCATTCTCTCTGGAACTCAAGCTAGGAGAAATCCCAGGGTGAAACCTCAAGAGAGTGCATCCAAAGTTCTTCCCTACTCTTAAATTAAAAAAAAACAAACAAACCCAAAACCCTTGCAATAAGACTCCTACAGGATGAAAAGACCAAGAAGATCATAAAAGAGTATGAACTGCAGATGGGAAAAGGGAGAGTTTCTGGTTGGGAGAATCCCATCTATACATACAGTTTCTTCTATTGGAAAAGTGAGAACTCCAAGCTCCAAAGAAGCCTCCTGAAAGAAGAAACACAAGAAGAGCAGGAAACAGGGAAGACAATAGAAATACCCCTCTGTGTAAAACCTAGGTGAGTTTCACAGTTACAGAAGAAGGGAGAACAGACAGAGTTTCTCAGTGACTGTCATTATGTCTTCAAACAGCTTATTTATTGGAGTGGCAGAAAGGGACATTTGGACTTAATGCCTCAGTACCCAAGTCATAAATCCTAGACTTTGGTGGCAGAGCTCAAAACCCTAGCTGCCAGCCATATGCTTTCAATAAATGCATTGTATTAAAGAAGTATGTTCTACAGATTCCAAAAATACACATAACAACTTTCTTTCAGGCCACTGCCATGGACACGTTAGGGGATAGTTTCTCCAAACTCTTCTGAATGGCCCTTGAAACAAATTTAAATAGCATAGCCACAGCCCAATATAATTCTGCAAGTTAGTTCAGTCTGTATATCTCAGTTATATCTGGTATGGAAGTCATTGTGTCTGTTGATAGAGTAATCTTGGAATTGTGTGCTTGACAGAAGACTCTACATGGCAAACTATGAGAAATGTGTCTGAACCCTTCGAAAAGTTGAGGCCCTTCCTCACAATTGTGGGAAAAAACAAAAACTTGTCCCTTGAGACTTTTCTTGCTCAATAATGGCCAAAAAGTGAGATACCAAGTGCCTTTTCAGAGCAGCTTTGTTAAAAGCTTATCTGTTGGATTTTGGAGGACTTTCTATGTCCAGTGAAGTTAGGGCTCAGCCAGTCATTTTTTATTCAAATAAAGCAGAAGACCTTGATTCCATATTTGTATAATTTTGTATCTGTTTTACCCCCACTCATATTCCCTCTTGGATACCTTCTAGAAACTGGACAAGGACTCAAATTGAGGACAGAGGCAGAGAAAGCATGCAGAGTACACTAAGCACCACTTGCTGATAAATGAAGCCTGAGGGAACAAAGATTGATTAATATATCCAGTAATCTATTCAAAATGCTTCTGCATTTGGAGTGGACACAAGAGCAAGAGAAATCTGGCAGGAATACCCCCTGGCTTAAAGAGGTCTTAGGCCAGGGGGACTTAAGAAATAAATTATCGCTGACAAGCAGCCTCACTTAGCCTTGTCAGAGGAAAAATATCTCGAAGAGGTAATGCCTACTTTAGATAGATAGAGGAGAGGAGAAGGAATTCTTGACTTCCGAAGAGACTGTATAGTGCTGAAGAGCAGAGGTTTCATTTATAGCCAAAGGCTAAGTCTGGATGTGTACAAGGACACAGAGTTGGAGAAAGGCACCTCTAAGAAGGCACTCTCCTCAGATATGTTAAAGAAAATTATGCTAGAAAGGAGGTTAGTTAGAAAAACCTCTAGAGTAAAAATATTTTACTTGATTCCTCCCCCCCCCCCTTTTCCTTATATTTCTTTGGATGACTCAAAGGAAGACAGGGTTGAAATGGAGAGGAAAAATATTACTTTGGCATGGGCTTTGAGCTGTCAGGATGACGGAAATTAAAAGTCTGAAGGAAACGTATAGGATGGTTCCTTTATACCAGAGGATCCCAACCTGCGAGCGCCATGGCGCTCGTGGAGGAATCTAAATGCGTCCGCATCCTGGCTGGCGGTCGAGCATCTGCCGAAATGCCGCCAAAATTTCGGCGGTGATGCCTCTCAATGACGTCGCTTGTTGCGTCGCCACAGTCATAGAATCATAGAATATCAGGGTTGAAAGGGACCTCAGGAGGTCATGTAGTCCAACTCTCTGCTCAAAGCAGGACCAATTCCCAACTAAATCATTCCAGCCAGGGCTTTGTCGAACCTGACCTTAAAAACCTCTAAGGAAGGAGATTCCACCACCTCCCTAGGTAACCCATTCCAGTACTTCACCACTCTCTGAGTGAAAAAGTTTTTCCTAATATCCAACCTAAACCTCCCCCACTGCAACTTGAGACCATTAGTCCTTGTTCTGTCATCAGGTACCACTGAGAACAGTCTAGATCCATCCTCTTTGGAACCTCCTTTCAGGTAGTTGAAAGCAGCTATCAAATCCCCCCTCATTCTTCTCTTCTGCAGACTAAACAATCCCAGTTCCCCCAGCCTCTCCTCATAAGTCATGTGCTCCAGCCCCCTAATCATTTTTGTTGCCCTCCGCTGGACTCTTTCTAATTTTTCCACATCCTTCTTGTAGTGTGGGGCCCAAAACTGGACACAGTACTCCAGATGAGGTCTCACCAATGTCAAATAGAGGGGAATGATCACATCCCTCCATCTGCTGGCAATGCCTCTACTGATATAGCCCAAAACGCCATTAGCCTTCTTGGCAACAAGGGCACACTGTTGACTCATATCCAGCTTCTTGTCCACTGTAACCCCAGGTCCTTTTCTGCACCCGCCAAACGAAAAGGTTGAGGACCACTGCTTTATACTAACCCTGAATGACAATTTTTTTGCCTTTTTGCTTTCTGGTGGGCAGATCTATAATGCTGTCGATTAGTATCTAGTTTTGTATGACATGGAAAGAGGAGGAGACTAACATGCAACTTCCCTCATAGTTCAACGCATCTCTTCTATTTTTAAAATATATTCCTTTTATGCCCTTCCAATCTTTTAACTCTATCCCCTGTATTTCTCTTACTGCAATGACTATTGGGTCATTATGATTAGCCACTGCTTTTACTCTGTAAAAGCAGCAAAGAGTCCTGTGGCACCTTATAGACTAACAGATGTTTTGGAGCATGAGCTTTCGTGGGTGAATACCCACTTCATCAGATGCATGTAGTGGAAATTTCCAGGGGCAGGTATATATATATATGAAAGCAAGAAGCAGGCTAGAGATAATGAAGTTAGTTCAATCAGGGAGGATGAGGCCCTCTTCTAACAGCTGAGGTGTGAAAACCATGGGAGGAGAAATTGGTTTTGTAGTTGGTAAGCCATTCACAGTCTTTGTTTAAACCTGAGCTGATGGTGTCAAATTTGCAGATGAATTGAAGCTCAGCAGTTTCTCTTTAAAGTCTGGTCCTGAAGTTTTTTTGCTGCAGGATGGCCACCTTAAGGTCTGCAATAGTGTGGCCAGGGAGGTTGAAGTGTTCTCCTACAGGTTTTTGTATATTGCCATTCCTAATATTGGATTTGTGTCCATTTATCCTTTTCCGTAGCAACTGTTCAGTTTGGCTGATGTACATAGCAGAGGGGCATTGCTGGCATATATTACATTGGTGGATGTGCAGGTGAATGAACCGGTGATGGTGTGGCGGATCTGGTTAGGTCTTGTGATGGTGTCGCTGGTGTAGATATGTGGGCAGAGTTGGCATCGAGGTTTGTTGCATGGATTGGTTCCTGAGCTAGAGTTACTATGGTGCGGTGTGCAGTTACTGGTGAGAATATGCTTCAGGTTGGCAGGTTGTCTGTGGGTGAGGACTGGCCTGCCACCCAAGGCCTGTGAAAGTGTGGGGTTATTGTCCAAGATGGGTTGTAGATCCCTGATGATGCATTGGAGGGGTTTTAGCTGGGGACTGTACGTGAAGGCCAGTGGAGCCCTGTTGGTTTCTTTCTTGGGTTTGTCTTGCAGTAGGAGGCTTCTGGGTACACGTCTGGCTCTGTTGATCTGTTTCCTTATTTCCTCATGCGGGTATTGTAGTTTTGAGAATGCTTGGTGGAGATTTTGTAGGTGTTGGTCTCTGTCTGAGGGGTTAGAGCAGATGCGGTTGTTCCTTAGTGCTTGGCTGTAGACAATGGATCGTGTGGTGTGCCCAGGATGGAAACTGGAGGCATGAAGATAGGCATAGCGGTCAGTAGGTTTTCGGTATAAGGTGGTGTTAATGTGACCATCACTTATTTGCACCGTGGTATCTAGGAAGTGGACCTCCCGTGTAGATTGGTCCAGGCTGAGGTTGATGGTGGGGTGGAAGCTGTTGAAATCGTGGTGGAATTTTTCCAGAGTTTCCTTCCCATGGCTCCAGATGATGAAGATGTCATCAATGTAGCATAGGTAGAGAAGGGGTGTGAGTGGACGAGAGCTGAGGAAGTGTTGTTTCAGGTCAGCCATAAAAATGTTGGCATATTGTGGGGCCACGCGGGTGCCCATAGAGGTGCCACTGATCTGGAGGTATGTATTGTCATCAAATTTGAAATAGCTATGTGTGAGGATAAAGGCACAGAGCTCAGCAACCAGTTGTGCTGTGGCATCATCAGAGATACTGCTCCTAACAGTTTGTATTCCATCTGTGTGTGGGATGTTTGTGTAGAGAGCCTCTACATCCATGGTGGCTAGGATGGTGTTTTCTGGAAGGTCACCAATGCATTGCAGTTTCCTCATGAAATCAGTAGTGTCATGGAGATCGTTGGGAGTGCTGGTGGCATAGGGTCTGAGTAGAGAGTCCACATATCCAAACAGTCCTTCAGTGAGAGTGCCAATGCCCGAGATGATGGGGCGTCCAGGATTTCCGAGTTTGTGGATCTTGGGTAGTAGATAGAATAACCCTGGTCGGGGCTCTAAGGGTGTGTTGATTTGTTCTGGTGTTAATGTAGGGAGTGTCTTGAGTAGATGTTGCAGTTTCTTAGTGTATTCCTCAGTGGGATCTGAGGGAAGTGGCCTGTAGAATTTGGTATTGGAGAGTTGTCTGGCAGCCTCCTTTTGGTAGTCAGACCTGTTCATGAAGACAACATGATGACAACACCTCCTTTATCATCCTCTTTGATTATAATGTCAGGGTGGTTTCTGAGATTGTAGATGGCACGGAGTTCTGCACGACTTAGATTATGAGGCAAGCAATGTTGTTTTTCCACAATTTCTGCCTGTGCACGTCGGCGGAAGCATTCTATGTATAGATCCAGACAGTCATTTCGACCCTCAGGAGGAGTCCATGTGGAGTTCTTCTTGTGCTGTTGGTGGGAGGGTAACTGTGTATCAGTGGGCTGTTCAGTGTTATCGTGAAAGTATTCTTTGAGTCGGAGATGACGAAAGTAGGCTTCTAGATTGCCGCAGAACTGTATCATGTTGGTGGGAGTGGCAGGGCAGAAAGAGAGTCCCCGGGATAGGACAGACTTTTCTTCTGGGCTGAGTATGTGGTTGGATAGATTGATGATATTGCTGGGTGGGTTAGGGGTACCACGGTTGTGGCCCCATGTGGCAGGTAGGAGTTTTGACAGCTTACAGTCCTTTTTCCTTTGTAGAGAGGTGAAGTGAGTAATGTGGATCTCCTGTCTTATTTTAGTGAAATCCATTTGTATGGAAGTTTGGTTATTTGTTGGAGGCTGGAGAGCTCTTTTTTGATGTTTTCCTGTTTGCTGTATAGGATGCTGATCAAGTGGTTCCTCAGTTTCTTTGATAGAGTATGGCATAATCTCTCACTGTGGTCTGTGTAGTATGTAGATAGCAGTGGATTTTTTACCGTTAGTCCATTTGGTATGATGTCCATCCATTTGCATTTGGAAAGGAAGATGATATCTGTCTGTATTTGTGCAAGTTTCTTCATGAGGTTGATGGATTTCCACTCCATACAGCTAAATGTAGTGTCTTGCATAGTGTCAAGTATCAGAGGGGTAGCTGTGTTAGTCTGCCACAGGACTCTTTGCTGCTTTTACAGATCCAGACTAACACGGCTACCCCTCTGATGCTTTTATTCTGAAGATACTGTTTCTATGGAGGTTAAGATGCACAAAGTAGTCTTTCTTCCTCTTCCCTACCACTCTGAAAAGATCTTGTCCACATAGATATATTTTGTAGCCAGGAAATAAGATTTTCAGACCCTTCAGTAATACCACGGGCTTTGCTTAAGGTTTTATACAGCAGAACTGAAAGAACCAGATGATTCTTAATTTAAGAATACCTCATAAAAATGCAACATTTGAAAATATTCACAGACAAGGAAAGAGTGAATGTGATCAAATGCCAAGAATTAACCGCATCTATCTCCAAAGGGAAGCTAAGAAATTAATTCTGAGTAGGAGGAAAAAAGTGTTCATCTTCTTTAAGACTACATACTAATCACAACAGAGGCTCATTTTTCAGCTGTGACTGGGCCTATTACTATTAATTCCATAATAAATTGCATTAATCCTCAGATACCTGCCAAGCAAGACAACCTGCAAGTGTTCATTTGGAATATCAGTTTTCTACATTACTATCAGATTTATACTGCTGTCCCTTTCATCAGGACAACAGCAAGAGATTTTTTTTCTATGTACAATACTTGTGAATTAATGAGTTAATCTTTTTCATAAATTATAGAAATAAATGTACTTAATTTACTACAAAAAAAGTTGTTTCCATATTTCATTCTTATTTCGCAAAATCAAAAGAGCAAGCTACACACTATTAATAGTTAACCACCAGCTTTTGAATTTCAAATGGATCTCACCAGCTAAATCTGTTCAATGAACTTTTACCTTCAGCCTGCATCTAAAATCTTCAGTGCTGTCAAAAGTAAATGATGGAATTATCATCTGTTTTCTGCTTCTAATTTTATAAGGCCATTCTAAGCTCAACAAGGCTAAACATGAAATTCATATTTTTTGTTGCATTATATCTGAAAACATGCTGTGTCATTATAGTAAGCATGAATAATTTATCATATCACTATCCTCAGAACTACAAGAATAATTATGATAGCAAACAATTAAAACCTCATTAAACCTTATCAATTATTTCAGAAAATACCTTAGAACAGGGGTTGGCAACTTTTCAGAAGTGGTGTGCCGGGTCTTCATTTAATCACTCTAATTTAAGGTTTCGCGTGCCAGTAATACATTTTAAAATTTTTAGATGGTCTCTTTCTATAAGTCTAAAATATATAACTAAACTATAGTTGTATGTAAAGTAAATAAGGTTTTTAAAATATTTAAGAACCTTCATTTCAAATTAAATTAAAATACAGAGCCCCCCAGAGTGGTGGCCAGGATCCAGGCAGTGTGAGTGCCACTGAAAATCAGCTTGCGTGCGGCCTTCGGCATGCGTGCCATAGGTTGCCTACCCCTGCCTTAGAATATTCTAGCTCTAAAGAGTTTAAAAGTCAGAAAATTCTAAGCTAAAGTTTTTTTTAAAACAAAACAAATGCTTGAAAGTCTGGAAATCTGGTTCAACACACAACCTTAACTCTACCCAGTATTCTGGCACCCTGTGCACCATCCTTGTGAAGTAGTTAAGTATTACAACTACTTTCCAAATTTTTTGAAACCATTAATTTGTAATTGTCCACAGGCTATGGACAGTTTAAACTTCATATAATATGGCTGCTTCTTATATACACTAAGTAGTCAGCAACATTTGACTGCACATTTCTTATATGCCATCAAAGATAGGTCTGGAGTTTTAACTCCAGAGTTTGAGTTTGCATAGTTCTTCTGGTTTTATCAAATATATACAAAATAAACACATTCTGAGTCACAGGATGCTTCTTACATCTGAATCTTTGGATAGCACTACGTGAAAAGTCAAGACATACTATCAACTATCTTATCTTCAAATATGCTTTATGTAAAAAGTTCTTTGTGAATTTTTAATAGCTGTACTATATGGTACATTTCTTCCTGTCCCATTTTTGCATAGAGATGGAAATCTTATGAATCTAGTTTGAGGCTGATCCCCTTTTTCGCATTCTGTTCTATGACTGATCTGATCACAAACAAGAAATTCTTCAAGGCCATCTATCACTCGTGGCAGCAGCTGAGCTAAACCTTCTAACTTGCTGCTACCAGCCAGTCATGCGAGATTCCTGTCATAAATACTGAATGTGCAAACAACTGTTTAAATTAGCTGTCCTATCTGTTTTAAAGCAATTTCATTGGAAATATACATTGATATTTTGTATGGTGGAGGATACTGAGTTAACATTTGTCACATTAGGAGTCAATGTATTGGTCTGGCTGGCAAATATTTAAATTGATTAAACTTTTTTTAAATCCCTAAACATAGTAAAAAAAACCCCTAGAACTAAAGCATCAGAGCATGTAATTTATGCATCCTTTTTGAAGCAAATAATAGCACAGCTGTTAGTAATACTGGGTATAGCCATCTGCTGTAATATAGTAGCCAACTGCTTAACACTCAGTTTTAGAAACTTTGCTACCTTTTTGAAATAACAAAAATATAGTAGCCAACTGCTTAACACTCAGTTTTAGAAACTTTGCTACCTTTTTGAAATAACAAAAGTAGCTCAATGTTTGGAAAATATTTGGGTAGGAAAGAAAACAGCATCTGGTTTGCACTGGCATTCTTGGTAAATGCTCCAAAATATGGGGCATGTGCAGGTGCGAGTACTTCTGCTGCTTGGAGTCTGACCAAGTGAACACACATTCATTCTTTCTCAAGTACTAGCTATGATGCCAGTCATTTGTCACAATTTATAACAGATGATTTTATTTTACATGTCAGTTTTCATGTAAGCTGTGAAAATGGAAAATCATATTATAATTGATAAGTTCTACAACAAATAAGTAAACCTGTTCATGTGAGAAAATGCGTAACACAATCCTGCTAGAAAGGCAACATGACAAGGGCAAGTCACTTCACTTTTCCATCTCAGTAGCATTTTCTTAATTTTATTTTAAAATCTCAGTTCTTCAATCTGTATTATGGGAATAATAATATTTACCTGCCTACCTTGCTGGGGTGGTATTATGACTAATAGTTGTACAATACACTTGAACACATGAAATGCTATAAAATGCCTAATAGTGAAAATGAGTTTGAAAAGATCTACTAATTTATCAAGTCCATCACCATGAATATGAGGTGGGGAACCTACGGCCTGTGGGCCGGATCTGGCCTTCTGCTTGATTTCATCTGGCCCGTGGCAAGTCTCTGCACCAGGGTGAAGCTAGGGTGCCAGGCCATTAAAAGTCCGGTTGGCTCAGCACAGCTCCTGGAAGCAACCAGCATGTCCCTGCAGCCCCTAGGAGCAGGGGCGATCAGGGAAGCTCCGCAAGCTGCCCCTGAACTCAGCGCCGGCTCTGTAGCTCGCATTAGCCGGGAACTGTGGCCAACAGGAGCTGAGGGGGTGACACCTGAGGGCGTAGGCAGCACGCACCACGCAGAGCCTCCTGGGCCCTCCACCTAGGGGATGGACATGGCAGCTGCCTCTGGGAACAGCATGGAGTCAGGGCAGGTAAGGAGCCTGCCTTAGCCCCAGTGCGCCACCGTCCGTCAGCCATCTGAGGTAAGTGCCGATTGGCCAGAACCCACACCCCGAACCTCCTGCCTCAGGTCGGAACCCCCTCTTGCACCCTAACTTCCTCCCAGACTCCACCCCACACCCCAATCCCCTGCCCCAGGTCGGAACACCTCCTTGTACCCCTCATTTCTGGCCCCACCTCAGAGCCTAGGGGAAGCCCTGAGCCTCTGCCCCCCTGCAAGGCTGTGTGTGGCCCACAGCTAATTTTTTCTGTGGGTCAGTGGCTCCTGGTAGAAAAAAGGTTCCCCACCCCTGCTGTACAGGATAGTATCATCTGGTAGGATATGACATGTCAGACATCAAATCTATACCATCCTTGATCAAAAATCATCTTATACAGGTAGTTTTGTCTTAATTTTGTTTTAAAGTGATATTTAGTGCTTTTGAAAGATGCTGGACTCTTAGTTCCAGATACTGATGTGCTCTATTCATGGAACAGATACTGCATTGGTAGCACAGTAGAAATTTGCTTTCATGTCCTGACATTTTGGTTAAAACTGTTCGGGAAGGATCACTTAGAGGACTGACAGACTAGCTCATTCCCCATAGCTTATTTCACCTTTGGCATCTACCCAAGGTACTAATCTCAGAGCCTTCTGTGTTGTAGATAGCTACCTACCGGGAACAGAAAGTTAGACCACAACCTCACTTCACACAGGGCAGTGAACAGCCATCAGCAGTTCACTACGTTTAGTTACTACTGACCAATATTTAATTCTTGATTTTTAGTCATTTATTGTATGCAGGGTTGCTGTAGCCAGGGTGGTCCCATTATACTTTTAGTTATTTAGTGAACTGAATTTGATGATAAATTCAAAATGTATATAATGCTAGCAATTGCCCGCAAATAGCATTGTGAAAGGATTTGCCATTGCTTCATAGTTCATCCATTTTGTAATCTATTTTTTCTTTAGAATTTTAATTCTCATAAGCTAGTTTATTAAAACATGAAAGCTTCATTCAGATATTTTTGCCATTACCAGTGTGTGGCAATTATCTCTGAAATGTATGTATTTTGTATCACAAAAGTAATATTAACCACAAAATATCTGTATATAAAATTCAAGCAGTGTAAATGTATGGAGTAATTCATTGGTGCTTAAGCTATTTAATTGACTGTTAATAAATTAGAATAAATACAGGAAATTGAAGGAAGTTAATTTAAAATTGACATAAAATAAAATCAAAGGTTTTTTATTGTTTGCTTTCTGTAATGTAAATAAGATATATTGACAATTGGCATAAAACTTGCTTGTACAGTGGGAAAGTCCTGTTGTCTATGGTGAAGGGGTGGAATACTGAATACCTGGAGAAGCATAACATAAAATACAACTGATAATAATTGGAGCTCTGGACCAGAACAAAGGGGAAAAGTTGTTTATTAATGTGCTGTACAGTCCCTTGCACTGTTTCTTTAGAAAATGCAGCATATAGTAACATACCATACTAAAAAGAGGTTGTTTGGTTTTTATGTTGCCTGTTAACAATTAGAAGGAAAATGCTAAGACAAAATCCTCCATATGTCACACAAAATTGCAAAGTGATACAGAGTCAATGGCAGGTGCTTTCTAGTTGAAAAGAATCCTGTCTGTGCTCATTGGTGTTCCGGGCCTTATACGGAAATGGCATCCTCTGCACGTGTGACCTTGCATGAACTGTACATGCAAGGTCATGCCAGTGGATGCAGGGTACTGGGGCATGAAAAAAAAAAATCAGGACTATACCTGCCTGTGTTAGACAAAATTCCAAATGGCGACCCATCTTAATATGCTGCTGGATGCTTTTTGCTACTTCCTCCACCAGGCACCCACTGTGTGCTGGACCTCTTGTTGGCTTAACTAAGATGGTGATGGCAGCATGTATGTTCTTGAATGTGATGACTATGTCCCTTTATCCTGCAAAACATTTCCACCTCCCCATTTAAGGCTCAACTATATGCCTATTAACATGCTAGCTCAGACAAAGCAGGCCACATGCTCTCTGTCTGGGATTCTCCCCAAATTGACGATTAATTCACCACTGGCTTCCACAAGTTCTAAAAGTCAGTAATGCTTCTTATGTTACCTCATTGGAGTGCTCAGTTAATGAATAAGTGCCTAAAGGCTGCAGAAAAATATAACATTTTAGAAAATTTTATTTTTTATCACTCAAGGCATTCATCATTAAGACTCTGATCTTGGTTTGCAATTCATTCAAATGTCTTTCATTTTTCACGGTGTTTGTTTTATTGCCTTTCTTCTTGGTTTAGGAAATGAGTCTTTACCACAGAAAAAAAGAGGAGGAAGTAGGAACAGTCTGTCCAGAAAAAGTAGTTATGCAACAGTAATTTTAAATCCCTTCTCTCCTCACTATATATTTGTGCTCTGAAATTCAGAATTTCAGGGCTCAGGTTGTTTTCCTATATATTTCCATCTTTTGAGTGGACCTGTAGCCACTGTGGGAAGGTTTTCCCCTACCATTGCTAAGCACCACTGATGGACTGCAATTTGTCATGTCTCCTTTCATCTGTCAAGATGTTGGACAGCCATATATAATCCACATACAATAGGTAATTCTGTTCCTTGTAGTAAATTATTTGTCTGATAGTTAATATGTCTAATGTTATCTTTAAACCATGTTATTGCACTGGTGGTATTACCATAATTCCTAGGAGACAAGGACCCCATTGTGCCGGATGTTGTAGAATCACAAAACAAAAAGATTGCAAACTCTTTGGGGTCTAAGTATAAGACAAGAGACAACTGACTGATAGACAGGAGAGTACAAAGAAACAATGAGGCAATATTGGTCAGCAGGATAGGCAGTGATGTTAGCATACAAGCAGTCTAGCCCCTGTCAAGCTTTGTTTTTGGGTGTTTTTTTTGGAAGCTATCATGACAAAAGGAGAATTTTAAGGAGGAATTTGAATGTTGACAGGCACAGTTTTATAGGAAACTCCTCCCAACCATGAGGAGAGCAGGGGAGAAAGCACAAAGTGCTTGTTTGAAAATTTAACAAATGTGTGGTGGAGGTTGACTTCATGGGCCAATCAGAGGTGGGACATTTTGATAGGGTCGGTCCTGGGGCTGGTTTTGTTCAATATCTTCATTAATGATCTGGAGGATGGTGTGCACTGCACCCTCAGCAAGTTTGCAGATGACACTCAACTGGGAGGAGTGGCAGATACGCTGGAGGGTAGGGATAGGATACAGAGGGTCCTAGACAAATTAGAGGATTGGGTCAAAAGAAATCTAATGAGGTTCAACAAGGACAAGTGTAGAGTCCTGCACTTGGGACAAAAGGATCCCATGCACTGCTACAGACTAGGGACCAAGTGGCTAGGCAGCAGTTCTGCAGAAAAGGACCTAGGGGTTACAGTGGATGTGAAGCTGGAAATAAGTCAACAGTGTGCCCTTGTTGCCAAGAATACTAACAGCATTTTGGGCTGTATAAGTAGGAGCACTGCCAGCAGATTGAGGGACATGATCATTCCTCTCTATTCGGCATTGGTGAGGCCTCATCTGGAGTATTGTGTCCAGTTTTGGGCCCCACACTACAAGAAAGATGTAGAAAAACTGGAAAGAGTCCAGCGAAGGACAACAAAAATGATTAGAGGGCTGGAACACATGATTTATGGCGAGAGGCTGAGGGAACTAGGATTATTTAATCTGCAGAAGAGAAGAATGAGGGGGGATTTGATAGCTGCTTTCAGCTTCCTGAAAGGGGGTTCCAAAAGGATGGATCCAGACTGTTCTCAGTGGTGACAGATGACAGAACAAGGACTAATGGTCTCAAGGTGCAGTGGGAGAGATTTAGGTTGGATATTATGAAAAACTTTTTCACTAGGAGGGTGGTGAAGCACTGGAATGGGTTCCCTAGGGAGGTGGTGGAATCTCCTTCCTTAGAGGTTTTTAAGGTCAGGCATGACAAAGCCCTGGCAGGGATGATTTAGTTGGGGATTAGTCCTGCTTTGAGCAGGGGGTTAGACTAGATGTCCTCCTGAGGTCCCATCCAAGCCTGATATTCTACGATAGCAAATGAGAGATGGGTAGGGAGGGAAAAGGTAATGAAGGATCTTGAAAGTGAAAATAATCAACTTACGTTTGATGTAATTGAGATTGGGGAGCCAGTGGAGGGACTCAAAAAGAGGGGTGACATGGTCAAAGCAACAGGCTAGAAAAATGATCTTTGCAGCAGCATTCTGAATGGATACAAGTAGTGCAAGATTGCATTTGTCAAGGCCAAAGGAAGACGGCTGGTTTATTTGAGCCCTGGGTTTTACCAGCTTTTGTTGGAACAGTTCAAAGTGCAGAGACACCAGTGGTGGAAAGACTGGTGGGAAGAATTGGCAACCTGGCCAGGATGCCCAAGAAAATACCTTGGAGTCCTATCCACAGTACCTCTCCTGGAACAATCTTGGAGAAAGGCAGCAATGCTTCCTGCCAGAATTCCCAAAATAACAAAGTAATTCCAAGTCCTGGGATGTGTAAGCTGTACCTCTCCTTTGCCAGAGGGACAGAATCAACCACAATGCTTTTTTGATGTCCATTCACCCCAAAACTACTGGAAAATATACAATTGTTCATTCTTTGCATTTTTTTTTTAAATTATACTTCTTCAAAATAATCTCTGGTCTAATAGCATTAAAGTCAATGGAATTATCCCAGAAATGAATTTTTTCCATTGCACAGAGTTTCCTGAAAGTATGATGATTCTTTTCCTTTTCTCCCCGCATCTTCCCTAACCTCTGGCCCTCAAGAGGGGTTGAGCTACTTAAGTTTTATTATGGAACTATTGTAACTATTCCCCAGCTTTAAGTAATGATTAGGTTTCCGTCATAAGCCTGATTCTTGTCCTCTTCTAAGTTAATCAAAACTAAATCATCTATCAGAAATTTTTATGTTTCATATATTTAACCAATACAGCCTTCTCCTGGGCCTGTGGGCCTGTGACTTCTTGAGCATCTAGTAGTATTCTTAAACAGTTCCCAATCATTCATATTTTTCTGATTAAATTCTTCCTCCAGCTGATTTGGCTCATTATGTTTGTGAAACTGACCCTTTTAAAACATCAATATATATATTACTGGTCTGGACTTCATCCTGTTTGCACATTATAAATGTGATTAAGTCATGATTACTTATACCTACGCTACCATTAATTTTTAGTTCTGTGATCAGTTCCTCTTTATATGTGAAGATTAGGTCTAATATAGAATCCCCCCATGTTAGTAGCAACACTTCTTGAGTTAGCAAATTTTCATCTATAATATTTAGAAATTCCAAGGATGTTTTAATGCTGGCAGCATGAGACCTCCAGTACATGTCGCTCAAATTGAAGTCGCTCATGATCACACTGCTCAGTTCGTTTACAGATTAAATTAAACACTGAATATACTACAGAAACTTTAATGCTAAAAAGAATAAAATGAAGATGCCATTTCCATCATGTAAAATTGACTAACTTTGTTTTTGTTATGTCAGAGTTCACTGGATGTCTGCTAGGCCATTTTAATACATCAAGTGTGTATTCGAACAGCCATTCCTTCAATAGCCATTTTAAATGCCATAGTTATAAACTATTGGCATTTAACCTCGGGGAAAGTTTATGATGCCTCTGTTTTTGAAGAGAGAGAAGCTGCTCTTGATCATTGGTAATTGCAATGTGACTAACACTCAACTAAAATCTGCACTGTACATACTTGTGGTTGTCTTAAACACGGCTATATATAACAGCATTTTAAAAGTGAAGTATTAAATATATTTAAATGAAAGATCACTAATGCAGTCCAAGAGAAAAAGGCAAATGCTTCGGACAATTGCCAGGAACTAACAGGCATGTAACCAAACGGTTCATTTAGAAGTTAAAATTTGCATGCAATGGAAAGCTCTTTTTTTCTTTAAAAAGACAGAGCTATAAAGTGCAATAAATGGGACCGATTCTGACATTTCCCTCTCGCTCCACTCTATGTACGTCACGTGTCTTCTCCGACTAAGGTCTTCAATATATGGACTTTGTCTACTTCTGTAGGGTTTTTTCCCCCCAATAAAGTCCTGAGCCTGATTCTGACCAGTGCTTCTGGGAGCAACTGCAATATAAGTAATAATTATGAGAGTTTGGGCATATGTCAGTGTTCCTAGTACGATTCTGTGATAAGCCATGTGGTATTTCAGACTCCATTCTGAGTATCAGCTTGATTATGTGCTACACTGTAACTGTCAGAATGTATAAACCCTCTCAAATTAAAGGGGGGAGGGGGAAAGAGAGTTAGTGCCTAGGTGTCTGAATGAGAAGGCCATTAAGCATTATCAACAATTGAATAACCTTGCTCTGGCAGGAAAATGGAGGCTACAGGCAGTGCCATTAACTTTTAATAACCTTCTGCCACTAGTTTCACTCAAGGCCTGGAGCATGGAAAATCCCACCATGAGAAGAGAAAAGGTGTCACAAAGACTGATTTTTAAAGAGAGTCATGCTCTCTAAGCAACAGAAAGATCACTGCAAGGAAGAGAAGACTGAGCAGGAGTGGGATGCAGGAAAGTCCTAGAATGCCAAAGGACACTGACCCAAATCCCAAATGGCTGTCAGGCATGAGGAACCTGAGGGCAAAACAGGTAACAAATGTTTGCGTGCAGGTCAGCACTGGTCGTAGGCCCCATAGCCAGCCCAGGAGTATGCCTGAGAGGCTAGACTTGGGAGAGAGTTTGAACACCGATCAGACCCAGCTGGCTTGAAGACACATGAGGTCTAAAAACTGGGTCCAATACAGCAACTTGTGCCCATCTATAATGGGAACTCGGCCAAGGCTGTAACAAAATTATAAGTCAACAATCTAAAGAAACAAATAAAGGACCAACAAAACAAAAAGAAATGCTCAAATCAAGAGACATAAGTTGCTGTTGAGGGATATAGAGCAAGGAATTCTATTTAGTGCTCACAGTTCCAAAATACTCTACAATGCTAATGACAACATATGATACAACTCTGCCTGAATGCAGACACAAAGGAGTACACTACATGCAGGCCAAAAGTTGAGAAGATCTCCCCCAACCACCTCTTGATTTTCAGACTTTTAGAAGGCCAACAAGATAGTAGAAATTATGGGATGGATGCTGCAAGGTGTATTTCAAAGCCCTGATCTACACTATGAGTTTAGGTTGAATTTAGCAGCATTAGATCGATTTAACCCTGCACCCATCCACACGACAAAGCTGTTATTTTCGACTTACAGAGCTGTTAAAATCAATTTCTGTACTCCTCCCCCAATGAGGGGATTAGTGCTGAAATTGACCTTGCCAGGTCTAATTTGGGGTAGTGTGGACGCAATTCGATGGTATTAGCCTCCAGGAGCTATCCCAGAGTGCTCCATTGTGACTGTTCCGGACAGCGCTCTCAACTCAGATGCACTGCCCAGGTAGACAGGAAAAGGTCTGCAAACTTCTGAATTTCATTTCCTGTTTGGCCAGCGTGGCAAGCTGCAGATCTCAACAGCAGAGGTGACCACGACGAAGTCCCAGGATTGCAAAAGAGCTCCAGTATGGACAGAATGGGAGGTACGGGATCTGACTGCTGCATGGGGAGACAAATCCGTGCTATCAGAACTCCGTTCCAAAAGATGAAATGCCCAAACATTTGAAAAAATCTCAAAGGGCATGAAGGATAGAGGCAATAACAGGGACCTGCAGCAGTGCCGCTTGAAACTTAAGGAGCTGAGGTAAACCTACAAAAAACCAGAGAGGCAAACGGCTGCTCTGGGTCAGAGCCCCAGACATGCGTTTCTATGATGAGCTGCATGTCATTCTAGGTGGTGCAGCCACCACTACTCCACCCCTGTGCTTTGACTCCGTCAATGGAGTAGCACGCAACAGGGATGCGGGTTTCAGGGACGAGGAAGATGATGAGCAGGAGGTTGAAGATAGCTCACAGCAAGAAAGCAGAGAAACCGTTTTCTCCGACATGCAGGAACTGTTTCTCACCCTGGACCTGGAGTCAGTACTCCTCAAACCCACCCAAGGCGTGCTCCCAGACCCACCAGGCAGAGAAGGGACCTCTCGTGAGTGTACCTTTGTAAATATTATACATGGTTTAAAAGCAAGTGTGTTTAATTATTAATTTGCCCTGGCATTCGCAGCCAGTATAGCTACTGGAAAAATCTGTTAACATGTCTGGGGATGGAGGGGAAATCCTCCAGGGACATCTCCATACAGTTCTCCTGGATGTACCCCCAAAACCTGTGCAAAAGGTTTCTGGGGAGGACAGCCTTATTCTGTCCTCCATGGTAGGCCACTTTACCACGCTAGGCCAGTAGCACGTAGTCTGGAATCAAAGCATGGCAGCGTATGGTCCCAGTGTTTGCTGGCATTCAAACGGCATCCGTTCTTTATCTCTCTGTGATATCTTCAGGACAGCTGGTTGAAATAGGGTGATTTTATTAAGAGGACATTCAGAGGTGCTCATTCCTTCTTGGCTGTTTGTCTGTGGCTGAACAGAAATGTTCCCTGCTGTTAGCCACATAGTATGGGGAGAGGTGAAGGGATCATCCCAGAGAATTGTGTGCTCACGTGTGGGTGGTTTAGTTGGGTTTGTACTGCATGTTAAACGCAAAAACCGCAGCCCCTCCTCCTTTTAAATGGACAACTCAATGACTGCGTGGTATGGGAAATGAGGGCGCAGCTGTTTGAAACCATTCCCACAGATTATGAAGGTTAAAGAAGCCAAAAGACTGTATCTTACCATGCCAAATTCTGTTGCCCGGCCCTGCGCAAAAGATCTCTCACACCAAACTGGCATACCCTCAATAAGAGGCAAAATGCGACCTTGTACCGAAAGCACATGTGCTATGTAATGTTAACAGCAAGGTTGACCGTGAAAGAGTCTACCCACAGTTCTTGAAAATGTGTCTTTTTTTCCCCTCCAGCTGCACGTTTCAACACTCACTATCTTCTCCTTCGCAGAGGCTAGCGAAGATTAGAAGGTGAAAAAAAACACACTCGTGATGAAATGTTCTCTGAGCTCATGCAAGAGCCCAGCAGAATGTGTGGAGGCAGACAATATCAGAATCCAGGAAAGCACAGTAGGAACGCAAGGACAGGTGGCAGGCTGAAGACGATAGGTGGCGTCAGCTTGCTGACAGAAAGTAAGAGGCAATGCTGAGGCTACTGGAAGAAAAAAAACGGATATGCTCCAGCGTATGACTGAGGTTCAGGAAAGGCAGCTTGAGCACAGACCGCCGCTACAGCTCTTGTGTAACCAACAGGCCTCCTCCCCAAGTTCCATAGCCTCCTCACCCAGACGCCCAAGAACACAGTGGAGGGGCCTCTGGGCACCCAATCACTCCACCCCAGAGGACTGCCCAAGCAACAGAAAGCTGGCATACAATACGTTTTAAAGTGCAGGGTGGCCTTGTTCTTCCCTCCTCCCCCACCCCAACCGGTGCTTCCCTCCTCCCCTACTCCTCCCAGGCTACCTTGGCAGCTATCCTGCTATTTGTGTGATGAATTAATAAAGAATGCATGAATGTGAAGCAACAATGACTTTATTGCCTCTGCAAACGGTGATTGAAGATGGGAGGGGAGGGTGGCTATCTTGCAGCAAAGCCATCCACTATGACCTGCACGTTTCCCAGAGTCACTACCCTTGATATCAGCAGTTCTTTGATTGTGTTGGCTACTTGGATCACAGCAGCCCCCACAATAGATTTGCCCACTGCAAATTGATGCCCGACTGACCGGTAGCTGTCTGGCGTTGCAAGCTTCCACAAGGCTATCACCACTCTCTTGTGAACTGTGAAGGCTGCTCTCATCTTGGTATTCTTGGGCAGGGGAAAGCAAGTCACAAAGTTCCATGAAAGTGCCCTTATGCATGCAAAAGTTTTGCAGCCACTGGGAATTGTCCCAGACATGCAACACTATGCGGTCCCACCAGTCTGTGCTTGTTTCCCGGGCCCAGATCAGTGTTCCATGCCATGAACCTGCCCTATTAACACCATGATGTCCACATTGCCGGGGCCCGTACTTTGAGAGAAGTCTGTGTCCATGTCCTTGTCATTCTGGTCACCGCGCTGCCATTGCCTTCTCACCTAGTTTTCTTTTTGCAGGTTCTGGTGCTCCATATACTGCAGGATAATGCGCATGGTGTTTACAGTGCTCATAATTGCGGCGGTGATCCGAGCGGGCTCCATGCTTGCCGTGCTATGGCGTCTGCACAAAAAAAAGGTGCAAGACGATTGTCTGCTGTTGCTCTGATGGAGGGAGGGGCAACTGATGACATGGCTTACAGGTTGGATTACAGGGTTGTCATACAGAATGGCCCCCTCAAGGACTGAGCTCCCAACTCTGGGTTTAGCAGGCCAATCCTCAAACCACTGAGCTATCCCTCCCCCCACTATTCATGGAGGGAAGTGGCGGGGGAGCAAATGAATACAAAACAAATCTAGTCTCTTTATTGTTTTGATCCACTCCGTCTCTCTTATACATTTTAGGCTGGCAGCAGACAGTGCAGTACCACTGCTCGCCATTGTTGTCTGCTGGCTGCTTGCCAGAAGACGGTGCAGTGCGACTGCTGGCCATCGTCATCTCCCATTCATGTCCAGGCGCCCCCGGCCGACCTCACCGAGGCCAGCCAGGAGCACACGTATCTGCCCAGGCGCCCCCAACCGACCTCAGTGAAGTCGGCTAAAAGAGCATCCAGGAGACGATGACGACGGCTACCAGTCATAATACACTGTCTGCTGCCAAAAGGCAATGAGCTGCTGCTGTGTAGCAATGCAGTCCCATGTCTGGCAGCACCCAGGAGACATATGGTGACGGTGAGCTGAGTGAGCTCCATGCTTGCTGTGGTATGTCACCTGCACGGGTAACCCAGGAAAAAAGGCGAGAAATGATTTATTGCCGTTGCTTTCACGGGGGGAGGGGAGGGGGCTGACGACATTTACCCAGAACCACTCGTGACAATGTTTTTGCCCCATCAGGCATTGGGAGCTCAACCCAGAATTCCAATGGGCAGCGGAGACTGTGGGATAGCTACCCACAGCACAATGCTCCGGAAGTCGACGCTAGCCTCGGTACTGTGGCCGCACTTCGCCGAGTTAATGCTCTTAATGGTTTTAAGGGGGGGACACACACAATCAACTGTATAAAATTGATTTCTAAAAAATCAACTTCTATAAATTTGACCTAATTTCATAGTGTAGATATACCCAAAGACTGCGTACTTAATTGAAGCACGCATTCAGCTGTGAAAGAACTGCAACCACACCTCTGTCAGTCAGTCAAGGCCTAATTAGGAATTTACCTTCCGAGACATGGAGGACAGAGATAAACTTCGGGACCCTTCCTAAACCAGTGACTCTAAAATAGTGTACAGCTGCTTCCCAACTAGGAGCAAGTTGTACTTACGCCCCAGTTGTTCATTTCATATATCCTGAGTTCTATAGGCCCCAGTCAGTTCTGTGGTACAAAGCTCAGGAGACCAGGAAAATTAAATTAAATTGTGATCCAATTGTTGGAGGGCTAGACAGGATGTTAGTGGGTCCAAGTTAAGAGCATATTTAGGCTTTCCCAGTCAATGCCTCATATTCTGTTTTCAAAAATATAAACTTCCTGAGCTATGGAAGAACAGAGTCAGTCTCTCTCTCTCTCTCCCCTGTGATTGCTCAGTATGCAATTTTCAACCAACTTGGAGATATACATCCTATTCTCTTCTAACTTCAGTGATAAATAAAGCCTTTGTAAGGACTGTTCACATGCCAAGTTTCAGAGCTGGGCCAAACAGCGCGGTTAGAATTATTCTTTAAAAAGGGAAAAAATGGATTTTTCAGTTTTACCTTAATTCAAAAGTGATTTACAGGAGTTTCCTCAAACTTTCAAAAATATTTATACTGAAGGTACACCACGTATGGAAAGTTTCAACCTAAAAAGTGAAGTTTTCAGTAAATTGTGAGTGTTTTGATGGAAGCTATTTTTCAGACTTAACTATAGTGGTCATTAGTTAGCAGACTTTATAACATAAACAAGTAGTGTAATGATAATGGGATACACTGGGCATTTCAGTATAGATGGAAAAAACATGCAGCACCTCAGCATAAGTTTAAACATTACCTTGCTAGCCTGGAATAAAGTAAGCAACTCACATGGTCTGTTTCCTGGACTACACATAGACTCATTTTCTAGACTCATGTGGTTAGTGCCTGCTTTACCATTCTGATTTCCAATACTTTAACATCTAAAAAGGACAGAATTTATTTTCATCCTACCACCCACATGTTTATATATTTTTTCTTCCCTTTTCTTTCAAAAAATGCTTCACATTCCATACAGTTTTATTCTCCTCTCTCTGTTACTACTTTCCCATTACTCTCAAATATTCTAGAGAATTTGTTTTCTTTCCTGTTGGTTGTCTAATAAGCTCAGGAAATATTATGACTAATCACCACCACGTAGGGGAGGATCACAATCCATCTAGAGTGGAGAAAGGGAGCCTCCTGTTCTACAATTCCTTTAAAAATTAGAGCACAGCAGAGTGGAATTCAAAATGCCTCACAAGACATTTAGCTAAATGCCACCCCCCCTTCAGTGAAATATAGTGATTAAAAGCACTTCACAGCACTTTAATTTCTCTTTTTTAGAGCTGTGCGTGGTATGCCCATGCTGAGGAAGCAGGTGAATACACTTTGCTCTAATCCTCTGGTCCTGTGCTCATTAGAGGGAAATACCTAACCACTGTATAAAAACAGATAATTAATAGTGGTCTAAAGGCAATTTCAATTTGTTAAAGTTTCAAACAACAAAATTAAAATTAATACAATTTTATTAAAAATGCTCATCACAGGCAATCTTTTGTGCAGTGGGCTAAATAATGCAGTGCAAACCAAAAAGTTTCCTATAATTTGTCCTTTTATTTTTAACCTTGAAAGAGAGAGCAAAGCAAGGCAGAAAGGACTGAAGAACAATTATAAAGAAAGAATAGGCACTACGACAGTAAGGAAACAATTGAAAAAAGACCAAAAGGTATACACAGTAAGGCAAAAACAGGGAGAGAGAGAGAGAGAAAATGGAGCTATTAAGCTTGAAATCCTATTTTTACAATATTTGACACACATTCTGGTACTTCTTCTCACAAATACTCCTTACACCATACCTGTGCTATGGAATTTTTATATATCTTCGTTTTCCTGTCCTCTACAAACACTACATTCACATACAATTAAGTGGTCAACTCCCACATTAGGAAAATAAAAATCTAACTTTAATGTATTTGCCTCAAGTAATATTCTAGACCAGAGGTTCTAAATGTTGTCAATTTGGACTTCATCTAAACAGAAAGACTGCCTTGTAGAGACCTCTCTTCCAGTCAAGTTTGTGTGAACTACCTCTCTTCTTATTTGCACTTGCATAACATTCCTGTAAACCACAGCAACTGCTCACATGCCACGGTAATACTAGGAAATTATTTATGTATTTTTAACTTTTAATTCAGTTCAGAAGAAGATCTGATCCAGTATTGTAATTCCTATGTTCCTATGCATTTAAACCCACATTTTCAAAAGCGATTACCAATTTTTGGTGCCTCAGTTTTGGGTACCTGACATAAGACTTCTATAAGGGGACTGATTCTTTTGAAATTGCTGAGCATCCATCCTCTGAATGTCAGGCCCTTTGGAGTGCCCTAAATTGGGCACCTAAAAACTGAGGTACCCCAAACCCATATTCACATATGAAAATTTTGGCCTTAAGTTCTAAATCATAAAACCAAAGAACTATTACAGTAAATAGGAATAAAAATCTGTAAAATATCTTAAAGCACTAAATTCAATTCTATGCAGCATGTACATTTTTAGCTGTCAATGTGCCATTGAATTGGTATAAAATTAACATAATGCATGAACAGTGCATAACAATACACTGTCAATTTTGGGAGGGGTCAGGGGAGTTGCAGGCAGAAGAGAGAACTAGATTTGCATATCTGTAGACTTTGCCACCAAAGCAGGCAGAGGAGGTCCTTTGGGATTGTGGGATAGGCACAGGGCTGGCTCTAGCTTTTTTGCCGCCCCAAGCGGTGAAAAAAAAGAAAAGAAAAAAGAAAGCTGCAATCGGCAGCACTTTGGTGGCAGCTCAGCCGTGCCGCTTAATTCTTCAGCGGCGGGTCCTCTTGCTCGAAGAGGGACTGAGGGACCTGCTGCTGAAGACCCCAGACGTGCCACCCCCTTTCCATTGGCTGCCCCAAGCACCTGCTTCCTTTGCTGGTGCCTGGAGCCAGCCCTGGATAGGCATATCAACTGGATGATTTGACCAAAAAAATTTTAATTATTCAGTTAATATTGACAACTACATTATGAGAATTAAATTCCAGCATTAATGTCCTGTTGATATGCATGGGATAGTTCAAGTCTCTCAGAGGCAACAATTCAGAGCCAGTAGACAACACTGCATCAGTGTATTTGGAAAGTTATCTTTGCAATCCTGAATGCTACAAGTACTTTTTGTTTGTTTGTTGTAAATAAAGGCTATTCTGGAGCACAATTCTGAGGTATATGTGGATTCTGCAGCAAATTCTGCAGCTGCAAGATCTCAGAATACACGAGGGCCTAGCTGCAGGCATGATTCCCTGTTCGGTACTCAGGGTATGTCTACATCTACAATTTTGCAGCGCTGGTTGTTACAGCTGTATTAGTACAGCTGTATAGGGCCAGCGCTGCAGAGTGGCCACACTTACAGCAACCAGTGCTGCAAGTGGTGTTAGATGTGGCCACACTGCAGCGCTGTTGGGCGGCTTCAAGGGGGGTTTGGGGAACGCGAGAGCAAACCGGGGAAGGAGACCAGCTTCGCCACGGTTTGCTCTCGTGTTCCCCGAACCCCCCTGCAAACCGCAGGGAAGGAGACCTGCTTGCACGGAGGTTCGGGGAACGCGAGAGCAAACCGGGGAAGGAGACCAGCTTCGCCGCGGTTTGCTCTCGCGTTCCCGAACCCCCCTGCAAACCGCAGGGAAGGAGACCTGCTTGCACGGGGGTTCGGGGAACGCGAGAGCAAACCGGGAAAGGAGACCAGCTTCGCCGCGGTTTGCTCTCGCGTTCCCCGAACCCCCCTGCAAACCGCAGGGAAGGAGACCTGCTGGCACGGGGGTTCGGGGAACGCGAGAGCAAACCGGGAAAGGAGACAGCTTCACCGCGGTTTTCCTCCTCATGTTCCCCGAACCCCCCCTGCAACCGGGGAAGAGACCTGCTTGATTACCAGGCGCTTCCTCAGGTATGCTGGGATACCTGCTTATTCCACGGAGGTCAAGAAAAGCGCTGGTAAGTGTCTATACTTGATTACCAGCGCTGGATCACCAGCGCTGGATCCTCTACACCCGAGACAAAACGGGAGTACGGCCAGCGCTGCAAACAGGGAGTTGCAGCGCTGGTGATGCCCTGCAGATGTGTACACCTCCTAAGTTGCAGCGCTGTAACCCCCTCACCAGCGCTGCAACTTTGTGATGTAGACAAGCCCTCAGAGTAGTGCCCTACCCTTCATCATCTCCCCATCTCATACTGAAGATCCCAACTGCACAATCAGGTAGGAAGCTGCCTATACATTTTGTTAAGTTTTGAGACAGTAACTCAAATCCACAAGCAGGGGCACTGAGGGATAAGAATTCAAGAATGAAAGGCTACTCACATATATTAGTTTTACCTTTACAAAATAGGTCAACACCTGGGGAAAACTTAGAAGCAAGAAACTCTACTGTGGCTTCTCAGGTTAAATATACATTATTGAAGCTGGCTCATGGCTGTAACTCTGGAAACATAGCAGAATGTTAACATTAGTTGAAGCCCCTTTAAATAACAAAATATTGGGGTCAGGGAAGGCAAATACTAAAGGATCTACATTTGCTAAGCTTACAGCAGAAAAAAACAAATATATTCAGTAATATCCTGCTTAGAAATAGCATAAATGCATTTATCGTAGTTGTAAGATAGCATAGCTTCTGAAACAACTTTCAAAGCCCAATCTTGCAGTCCCAAGCCACAAAACTGCCTCTGACTTCAAATGAAGCCCTACAGGCTTTAGAAAGAGGTTCTGTGCTCAAAATACCATGGAACACCATTCCCATGAGTGGAAATGTAAAAAAAGAACTGAATTCTCAGTCCCTCAGGAATTATTAATAAATTACAGAAAGCCCTCAGTCTTTAAATAACCAATAAATTTAAAAAAATTATGGACGTTAGAATTTTAGAGTTATCCTTTAGGAACTCTGTCTCCAGCTTCTGAAACTGTTTGTAGTAGGTGATGGATTCTTTACATCTGCTTTATAATTTTATATTACACATGAACTCTTGTTTATTTCCTTAAGATCTTACACTAAGCTTATGTATCCATTGTCTGGTAACAACTATGTTACTTCTATATATAGTTAATGTGGCAGGTAAAATCCAAATTCCTTTGTTTAAACATTATCGAAACCACCCAAGACCTGTTAGCAAGAGGAAAGCGATAGATGCATAAGGAACAGAGTAGCAGGAACATATGGTTATGGTCAGCATGGGGAAAGCCAAAGGACTTGAGAGGCATGAGGCATCATTACAAGCTTTTTACTGGTTGCAGTGCCCTCTTAAAAGAGTAAATGAAATTTCATAGAAATGTTGTATTTTTCTGTTTGGTAAAATGTTTTTCCTGTGTTGCAGACAGCGGTTTGTTTGCGCACCAGCATCTTTCATAACATCAGCATAGCTCTGGCAATAGCATTAGTTTGATATTACAGCTCACGTCCTGCTACAAATCAAGCCTATGTTACAAAGATTCATTTTTGTCTTGGTCCTGGTCTTACAAAACATTTGGTTTATTTTAGTTCTTGACAACAGGCTGGCAGACAAAAATAAAGACATTTAGGATTTTCAGGACATTATTAACTAAATACAACATGTCATATTTAGCCTTGGATGTAAGCAGGCATAACATCCATTTAAATCAGTAATCTAATCTCTCAATCAATGGATTAGCAAGAGAGCTACACTATGAGTTGAGAGAAGAAGCATTACGAGAAAATTATTTTTTTTCCTTCACCATTTGCTAGGCAAATAATCAATTTACTGACAAGAAAATGAACAATCACTCTGTTTTTGGCTTGAGGCAGAATCTTTTTACTTCAATGAATCTGTAAATTTCACCATCTAGCTACACTACCAACAATTCAACAGGCAAACCTGGAAGGCTTTAAGCATAATCCAAAAGAACCAATATGCTACATTAGTAATGTACTGATCTTACTAAATGGACAGCTAAACAAAGTCAATGGCCTTCACTCTTTTCTCCTTTAGGTACAAAAATAACATTGGTCTACAGTTTTTGAGAAGTTGTCTGCTTCAGAGATAAAATGTGATATTTATTATGTATTTTGATGTGCTGAATTCAAATATGACAATTAAAACAACTGATTGGCTACTGTTTCTAAGATCTTTAAGTTTTTACATTTTATGTCTATGTATATTGTGTAGATAGTAGAGTTTTAATCATAAATTGTAAACCTAGGTCTTTTCATGTGTTTATGGTTGCTTTACATGATAATATTTCACCTGTCCTGTTTATGTAACACTTTAAAAATCAGCAAAAGGGTTATATAAATAAAATTTATTATGAAACAAAAGGCAAAAAACTATTATGTACATAATTTAGTCCTATTCAGTGTCTACTCGGTGCTTCTTGGCTTGTCTCTTGTATTCATTAAATGGAGCATCTCTTGTCATTGTCCAGCAGTAGTCTGCAAGCACTGATGGGCTCCATTTGCCCTGATAGCCTGCCAGGAGATTCCACTGCTGTAGTCTGGAGCCCAACAGCTCTGCCTTACTCTTGAGTAGTTCCAAATCCCTGACAAGGTCATTCAGTTCACCTTGTGTTATGAGGTGTGGTTCAGAGGAGGAGGATGGGAGAAGATGTGGGTCCTGTGACATTGATGGTTCAGGACCAGAAGTTTCATCCTCTTCCTCTTCCTCGTCTGACTCAAGTGAGAAGGATTCTGGTGCATCAGGAACCGGCAGTCCTTCTCCGTGGGGTACTGGGCGTATAGCTGATGGAATGTTTGGATAATGCACAGTCCACTTTTTCTTCTTTGACACACCTTTCCCAACTGGAGGCACCATGCAGAAGTAACAATTGCTGGTATGATCTGTTGGCTCTCTCCGAATCATTGGCACTGCAAAAGGCATAGATTTCCTTTTCCTGTTCAACCACTGGCCAAGATTTCTTGCACAAGTGTTGCAGCATATGTGTGGGGCCCACCTCTTGTCCTGATCTCCAATTTTGCAGCCAAAAGAAAGGTGACAGGCTTTCTTAACCGTAGTGGTTATACTGCGCTTTTGTGATGCAAAAGTCACTTCACCACAAACAAAGCAGAAGTTATCTGCACTGTTCACACAAGTACGAGGCATCTCTGCTCACTTTGGCTAAACAGAAATGTGTCCCTTTGCAAAATCAAACACTGACAAATAAGAGAGCACGACACTGTATGATTTCTAGAGCTGATATAGGGCAATTTGTTCAGTAGAGTGATGTAAGCTTCATTATGATTGCATCATCCATGACGTCTAGGAATAACACGATGCAATTCATATAACGTATGATGCAATACCAGCTTCAGATTGCATCATTCATTGTTTTGCCTAAAAAGCAAGTACTGTCCAAACCCAGCCATAGATTTATTCATAGATCCAGTCAAAGATGTATTTTAGTCATTTCTGGTTTAAATTGAGATCTCTTCCCTTTATAACTCACTTATCCTCCGCCATTCCCAAGTCAAGGATTGTATATACTGACCTAATAGCATATCTTGAAAACTAGAGCCAATCAACAATTTTAAGCATCATTTTCGTTCTCAGTGACCCAGAATTAGTAAAGTTGGACTACATTTATTTCACAAGCATTTTGGCTGTAAAGCAGCGTAATTACACTGACTGGGGTCTCTCAAATGTTCTTAAACTAAACAGTATTTCTTTTTTTCCTTGCCAAAGGAGAAATATTTAATACACACTGTCATAGCATTTCTTCCCAGATCCGGACCTTAGCGTCCAAAATATGGGTGTTAGCATGAAAACCTCCAAGCTTAGTTACCAGCTTGGACCTGGTAATTGCTGCCACCAGCCAGGAATTATGCAGTGCCTAGCTCACTATGGTCTCCCCAAAACCTTCCCTGGGGGACCCCAAGACTCAGATTCCTTGAGTCTCACAACAAAGGGGAATAAACCATTTCCCTTCCCCCTCCTACCCTCTAGGTGTTCCCTCCCTGGGTTCCCGGAGAGATATACAGAAGCAAGCTCCGTGAATCTAAACAAAGGTATTCCGCCCTCCCTGCTTCAAGTCCTTGAAACACAAGTACCGAGAGATCTAACCTCTCTCCCCCCTCGCCCAGAGGGTATGCAAAGTCAGGCTTAGTAAATCTAACATAAAGAGATTTTCCCCCCTCCCTTCGTTTTTTAGCCTTAACCAGTGAAAAACACTCAAACAGATTTTGAAAAGAAAGCTTTATATAAAAAGAATGAAAAAAGGACATAAAAGGATCTCTGTATCAAGGTGACAATATACAGGGTCAATTGCTTAAGAAAAAAAGTGAACAAACAGCCTTATTCCAAAAGAATACACTCCAGCAACTACACACATGTAAATACAAAAGAAAACAATATAAACCTATTGTCTTACTATCCTTGTACTTACAACTTGGAAACAGAAGATTAGAAAGCCTGGAGATAGAAAAATCACTCTCAGAGCTGAGAGGGTCAGACCCAAGACAAAGAACAAAGAACTCACACCCAAACTTCCCTCCACCCAGATTTGAAAAAGTCTTGTTTCCTGATTGGTCCTCTGGTCAGGTGTTTCGTTCCCTGTGTTAACCCTTTACAGGTAAAAGAGACATTAACCCTTAGCTGTTTATGACACACACCACTTTTGATTCTCTTCTGCAGTTTAAGAGGAATTTCAAGCACTCATCTTTTCCACCTAGCTGTATCTAGTTTAGTCTGCATATTGTCACAATAATAATTATTAAGTTTTGTTAAACAGAATTTACTTTCTATTCTCAGGAAAAGGTCAGAAAATAGAGGTGTCTGACAAATAATGATCAAATTAGCTTAAATACTTCATGTTGATATCATAAATCACCGCTCTTTGACACGAAATCTGCCACACATAATTAATGCTGTTGGTATTGGTTCACCTGATCAAGTATCTACTATACATAAAATATGCTATGAAGTTCTGCATCTCTTACAGCAATTCAGTAGAGAAGTCTTGTCCCAAAGGCACATAAATCTGAAGTACCAGAAACCGCTGGATCAGTCCAACTAGAAACAGAGACAAAGAAATATAAAGCTATGGATACACACACAAAGCAAACTCCACCATTTAGTATTTCAATGATGTATAGCTTATACTGCTGCAGTACCATTTCCCAAGGTTCACACAACATTCGAAAACAGAAAAGAACTGAAGAAAACCAAATCAAACTGTAATAAAAGTGTTCCTTTTAAAATGTCCCATTTGTGGTTTTGGTAGAATTCTTATGAAAATAAAAGCAATGTAATTTTTTTTTTATTTACAGTTCTTCATTGTGTTCAGAGAGCATGTAAACAGCGTATCCCACAAAGACACATACAAGTTCACATCAAGATTATAAAAGCATGTGGCAATTACTCACTACTTAATCAAAAACAATAAATCATAAATGCAATCCTAATTATGACAACCGAGACCATATTTACACAATGGGGGACTCTATCCTAGGAAGCAATGACTCTGAAAACATTTGGAAATTGGGGTGGATAGTCAGCTGAACATGAGCTCCCAAAAGAGCTAAAGAGGTTGTGGGATGCGTAAATTGGGGAATCCTGAGCAGGCGTAGCAGTTATTTTACTTCTGTATTTGGCTTTGGTTTGACTGCTGCTGGAATACTGCATCCAGTTCTGGTGTCCACAGTTCAAGAAGAATATTGATAAATTGGAGAGGGTTCAGAGAAGAGCCACGAAAATTATTAAAGGATTAGAAGACATGCTTCATAGTGATAGACTCAAGGAGCTTAATTTATTTAGCTTAAAAGAGAAGGTTAAGGGGAGACTTGATTACAGTCTATAAGTATCTACATTGGGAACAAATATTTAATAATGGGTTCTTCAATCAAGCAGAGAAGCGTATAACAAGAACCAATGGCTGGAAGTTGAAGCTAAACAAATTCAGATTGTAAATAAGGCAAAAAATATTAGTGATGAGAATAATTAACCATTGGAACGATTTCCGAAAGGTTGCCATGGATTCTTCATCACTGGTTATTCTTAAAGCAATATTGCATGTTTTTCTAAAAGCTCTGCTCAAGGAATTATTCTGGGGCAATTCTGTGGCCTGTGCTATTCAGGAGGTCAGACTAGATGATAACAATGTTCCCTTCTGGCCTTAGAATCTCTGAGGCTTTGATGAGGCAGATCTAGTTCTGAAGTTTAAAATAGTAGAAATATAGCTTAATTAGGGAGCACACAAGAAAAACTTTTAAAGATACTTTCCTATTTAGGAATATCCACACACTTGTAGGGTATACAAGTATCAATGAGTTGAAATTTGTAGTTTCCTCTTATTAGTTCCATTAGTGAAGGAGAGAGTCGGCCGATTACTGAGTTGGCAGCAGCAGCGGCTCCAGGCCCCAGCACTCCAAGCGTGTGCCTAGGGTGGCAAGCCGCGGGGGGCACCCTGCCGGTCCCTGCGAGTGAGTCAGTCAGGCTGCCTTCGGTGGCTTGCCTGCGGGAGGTCTGCCAGTCCCGCGGATTTGGTGGCAATTTGGCGACGGGTACGCCGAAGCCACGGGACCGGTGGACCTCCTGCAGGCAAGCTGCCGAAGGCTGTCAGACTGCTATGCTTGGGGCAGCAAAAACACTAGAGCCACCCCTGGTGGGCAGGCATGTTAAGATCCTAAAACAGTATTATTCCAAGAGCAACATGGATCTCAAGATATCTTCAGAAGCCAAGATCATACGTACAAAAGCTCACGGTCTCTGAACAGTTGCCTGGGCTACTCCCTCATCCACAACATAGCTCCTGTAGGAGTTCTGTTCCCATTGACCACCCACTCTGAGTCTACACAAAATAAAAAATCCCACACCTGTGGAAGGGGAAGCAGACATGGAACTTAAGATAACAGTTCTTCAAGCACTCGTTTAGTTTAGCAGATTTCAAAACAGGTACAGTATATATGATTTAGGGCCATATTCTCAGGAAGTATAAATTAGAGTGTCTTTCCATTGAGTTTAATGGAGCAATGCTGATTTAAACAAGATGATGAGTTCTCTTGAAATGTTGAGAGATATTTAACTGTAATACTGCTTGTTAAGTCCCTTGAATCAGTAGGGGGGAGGCAATCACATGAAAAATATTTAAGTGAGAAATTCTGCAAAACTGAAGTTTTAGTCTGTTGAATAACTTCTCACTCCTTGTTATTTCTACTCTAACTTAAAAAAAGTTGTGGACCTAAACAACTGTTTGTAAAAAGTAATCAGAAACGATCAGATTATATAACACATTTTATCAAACAATTAAGCCTCACATCTCTATAAAGTGGGTAAATAGCACCATTTTATAGAATAAAATGAAAGAGGAATTAAGAGCCCCATTCAATACCTGCTGACAGACAGACTTTTATTGATAACAATATCTACAGGAGCAGAACCTAAGTTGTGTTTTTTGCCGAAGGTCAAATCTATTAGCTAAGGATCTGCCCCAACTTGTTTAGTTGCATATCCCATTTCTAAACATCTACTTATTGGTAACAGCTGTTTTGCTGAAAAGCGACCTTTCAGTCTGCTGACAGAGGAGCTGCCCAAAGGAAGAGACAATATCGCAAATAGCTAGATCCTGCAGTAATACTGGATTAGTACAGAACAACAATCTGAACAACATCTTATATTTGTAATGCCTCAATACTTACGAGTTTGTCTAGTTTCCTTTGGTAGCTGAATCTTGTTTGTTTGACTGCTTCCTTCAAGGACAAAAACAAAGCCTTTTACTTCTTTATCAAATTCCTACAAAAAGGAACAGTGAAAAAAATAAACCTTTTATCAGTCTCTTAATCAAGACTTAACCAAATTTGCAATGTCATAAAGCTGGGGGGAGGGGAGAAGAGTTGCAAACACTTTGGAGGATAGAGCTAAAATTCAAAGAATCCTGATAAATTGGAGAACTGGGTTATAGAAAACAAAATGAAATTCAACAAAGAAAGACAAATGTAAGGTGCTACACTTCAGGGAAGAGGGGAGAGAAACCAAATGCACAAATAAAGAATGGGGGATAGCTGGCTTGACTGCAGCACTGCTGAGAAGGATCTGGGAGGAGTTGTAGATCACAACCTCAACATAAGTAAAAAATGCAATGGCATTGCAAAAAAAAAAAAAAACACACCAAAAAAAAAAAAAAACACAAATGCAATTTTAGGTTGCATTAACAGAGGCACAATATGAAAATCAAGTGAGTTGATAGTACCGCTCTACTCAGCACTGGTTAGGCCTCAGCTGGAGTATTGTGTCCAATTTTGGTCATCAGTGTATAGAAAGGCTGTAACAAAACAGAGAAGGATCTAGAGACGAGCAACAAAGATTATCAAAGGGATGGAATGGAAGTCATGTGAGCAAAGGCTGAAGGAACTGAGTATGTTTAGTTGGGAAAAGAAGAGATTGGGGGGGGGCATGCTAGCAGTTTTCAAATACTTGAGAGGCTGCCATTAAAAAGATGGAGAAAAGTTATTCTCTCTTGCCACAAAGTGCAGACAAGAGGCAATGGAGTCAAACTACAGCATAGCAGATTTAGACTAAACCTCAGGAAAAAGTTTCTAACTGTAAGAACAGTAGGACAATGGAAGAGACTGCCTAGGGAGGTCATGGAAGCTCCTTTACTGAAGGCTTTCAAAAAGAGGCTGGACAGCCATCTGGATGGTTTAGACATAAACCCTGAATCTTGGCAAAGATTAGACTGAATGAGCCTTGCTGAACCTCCTAACTCTATAGTTCTATTATTCTAAAACTGCAAAAAAAACCCAAACTTACAGCCAAAGTGTAAGGCTACTTTGATTGTTCTTAAGACTGTCAAAAGGGGTGTAGCAACAAGAATTTTATAACAGTGCAAAGATGTTAGTAATAATATTCTCAGTAAATTTCTGGCTTTTTGTAATATATTTTATATAAAATATTTTGACAGATATGTGATTCATGATCCCCGGCCCAGACTTGACCCAATGGTTATCAGAATAGCAAAACTATATTAAGCTTTGTTCCACTAGAAATATTTAAGCTATAAAATTACAGCTGTGACCAATCCAGTTTGCAAGCAGGCATAAAGTGCTAATTTAAGTGGTCATTTATTCTGTCATGGTGACAGAACTGCAAGTGACAACTTTTCCATAGTCAGGTCAAAGCCCTCATTACCTTCTAATTTTAAGCTTCATGTACTTTTTTCCACGGTTTATATTTCAGGTCTTATAAGTCCCCCATAAAACTTACTTTCCAAATTGCTGATGGACTGCCAAAGATCTTCCATTTTGCTCCTGGATTCTTGCCTTGAGCACTGAATATTTCAACAAATGGGCCACCCTGTGATAAAATTGTTTAAGGATACGTCACTCTAGCCAGGTGTTGAGCACACCATCATTGAGCACAGTTTGCTAAATCTGAGTATGTCAGAGCAAACACTCATGAAACAATGGTTAACCCTGGTTAATATAAATATTATTGACCACACTCAACTGCCAACATTTTTTTTTTAAAACACAATTAACAAATGGCACTCTTGACTTTATAGTCTGATTTTACTGCAGCATCAGAGTCCACGCTTACTTACAACACTATTTTCTTTGGTAAAGGAACCATGATATGTTTTTACCATTGTCCTTTCTTTACGGGCAAGCAAAAAAACCAACCAAACAAAAAACAAAAAAAGGCACCAAACTCTTAAGCATGGCATGTAAAAATATTAAAAACCTGCAAGAGGTGAATAGATATTTTCTTCACGTTTTACTTCTGCAACTCACTCTAAAAGAATTTTCTGAATAATGCTCAGCTAAATGATTAAACAGAAGAGTATCTATTAGTTTCTAGTAAAGAGATGTAGCCAATACAGTGGATTTTTTATTTTTCAATATTTCATCCATCATGAATCATAACAGAACTTTACTGATGGTTTTTGAGATGCCACCTTTGCACTTTAACTGAGTTTAGTAATTATGGGATTGTTTCAGAGATTCCAAGGCCACAAAAACCATTGTGATCATTTACTCTGACTTCCTGCATAATAATAGGTGATAGACCTGCCCCCTCAAAACTCCTAGAGCATATATTTTAGAAAAACATCCAGTCTTGATTTAAAAACTGTCAGTGATGGAGAATCTACCACGACCCTGGGGAAACTGTTCCAATGGTTAATGACCCTCATTGTTAAAAGTGTACATCTTATTTCCAGGCTCAATGTGTCTAGCTTGAGCTTCCAGTGACTGGATAGTTTTACACCTTTCTCTGCAAGACTGAAGAGCCCATTATCTATTATTTGCTCTCCATACTTACAGACTGTAATCAAGTCACCTTTCTCTTTGTTAAACTAAACAGATTTAAGAAGCTCAATCTATCACTGTAAGGCAGGTTTTCTAATCCTTTTATCATTCTCGTGACTTCTCTGAATCCTCTCCAATTTATCAACATCCTTGAATTGTGGACACCAGAACTGGACACAGTATTCCAGCAGCTATTGCACCAGTGCCAAACAGAGGCAAAACAACCCCCTACTCAAGATTCCCATGTTTATGCATCCCAGGACTGCATTAGTTCTTTTGACCACAGCGTCACACTGGGAGCTCATGTTTATGTGATTATGAACCATGATCCTCACCCCCAATTGTTTTCAGTCACTGCTTCCCATGATAGAGTTCTCCATTCTGTATGTATGGCCTAGACTCTTTGTTCCTAGACGTATGTATTTACATTTAGTCATAATACAATACATAGCTTATGCTTGCACCTAGTTTACCAAGCGATCCAGACTGCTTTGTATCAGTGACCTGGTCTCTTCATTATTTATTATTCCCCCAATTTTTGTGTCCTCTGCAAAAATTATCAGCTTTTAAATCAACTAGCCCCACTGACTACAGTTACTAAAAATCAGAGAAGGTGCAAAATGGCATTATATGAAAACACCAGTAAAATTCTTAGAATTCATGATGGAGGAAACACGGAACAAACAAACCCCACTGTATTGGTAACTTGAAGTCAATAGAACTAGTCACATATGGAAGGACTGAAGGATAAGATCTCAGACAGGTACTAAATTTTTGAAAAAACAAACTTGGGTGTGTTTTGTATCCAATATTATTTGCAAATTAATTATTCCTATATTTGCAAATAAGGTTGAGCAAATATAGATTGAACAAACAACTAAGAAGGTTTCAACATGCGTTTCAACTTTGGAAGACATACATAAAAGGAAGTAAAAAAATAGCAATTTCTGCTTTACCTGATACTCATTTCTGAACATTCTTGCAGATATTTCACAATCTGAAAATGTCAGCACCCCAGTGAGTAAGTCAAGACTTACAAATATTGCTGTAAATAGAGATTTTACTGTTAGACATTATTCCACCAAAAAAGTTTCCCTATATTCAAGTAGAAATCCATGTTTTAAAAATCAATTAGAACATTTCTAAAATACTGTTCATTACAGCAAATTTGTAACTCTTCAGCATGAAAAAGTTACCACAAAGGAATGAAGATTAGAAAAATGATTTATACCGTTGGTGTCTCTTGAGCAATGTTTCTTTACGTAACCACCATTCAGCCTGACCTTCCAGATATACCAGCTAAAATGGCCACTCTATCCCTAGCCTTTATTTTTAAGAAAGGAGGAGCCACTTATCTTTTTTAAATGTTTAGAAAGGTTTGATGAGTAAATATATATCTTCAACATATATTGTTTATTTCTCACTGCTACCAAGTGTTCAGTGGAAAAGATTAAAAATCCATTAAATAAGAGCCTTGCCTTTAATACAGAAGAACAGAAATTTATGGACTACATATAACAGAAACCTCATTTTCAACCAGAGATGTGAGACAGAGACTTATTCCACAAGTTACTTTTTTAAAAATTTCATCACTCTACATTCAGGATGGCTAGTGTAAGTATCAAACCAAATATATGGCAGAGGTGCCTACCTAGGTGCATGCTGAAGCCAATGAGAACTAAGGATGCATTGCACCTTGGAAGAATGAGGACTATGGTGAATTGAGGGTTTGATTCCACAAATACCCAAGCACCTCCTGTCAAAACCTAGTCCCAGATTTGGACCTTAGCGTCCAAAATATGGGGGTTAGCATGAAAACCTCCAAGCTTAGTTACCAGCTTGGACCTGGTACTGCTGCCACCACCCAAAAAATTAGAGTGTTTTGGGGCACTCTGGTCCCCCCAAAAACCTTCCCTGGGGACCCCCAGACCCAAATCCCTTGAGTCTCACAACAAAGGGAAATAAACCTTTTCCCTCCCCCCTTCCCGCAGGTGTTCCTGGAGAGAGATACAGAAGCAAACTCCGTGAGTCTAAACAGAGGGACTCCACCCTCCCCGTTCCCCAGTCCTGGAAAACAGAATTACTTCCCTCTTCACCCAGAGGGTATGCAAAGTCAGGCTAGTACATCTAACCCACACAGATGTCCCCCTGACTTCTTCCTCCCACCAATTCCCTGGTGAGTACAGACTCACTTTCCCTGGAGTTCCTCACTAAAGAAAAAACTCCAACAGGTCTTAAAAGAAAGCTTTATATAAAAAAGAAAGAAAAGTACATACAAATGGTCTCTCTGTATTAAGGTGACAAATACAGGGTCAATTGCTTAACAGAAATATGAATAAATAGCCTTATTCAAAAAGAATACAAATCAAAGCACTCCAGCAACTATAAACATGTAAATACAAAAGAAAAACAATAACCCTTATTGTTTTTATGATGTCTGTACTCACAACTTGGAAACAGAAGATTAAAAAGCAGGAAACAGAAATCACTTCTCAAAGCTGAGAGAGAGGCAGGCAGACAGACAAAGAACTCAGACACAAACTTTCCTCCACCCAGAGTTGAAAAAATCCGGTTTCCTGATTGGTCCTCTGGTCAGGTGCTTCAGGTTACTTTTTTTTCAGGTGAAAAAGACATTAACCCTTAGCTATCTGTTTATGACACCTCCCAATAGGTGCTGAGTGCCCACTGCTCCCATTGACTTCAGTGGGAACTGAGAGTATCCTGCACTTCTCAAAAGATGCTCAGCACCTGCAGGGTTAAGCCCTAAATGCTAATCTAGAACCCAATCCCAGGAGGTGGCACGTGCCCTAACTGTGGGAGTTGACAGTACTCACCAACTCACAGGGGGCACTGTTGCAGGATTACGCCTACAATGTATATCTTTTTGGCAATGTCCATTCGCTTAAATTCAGGGATGGAGAATTAAGATGACCTTGGACATGGTGATATTTCCTTAGATCCTGAAACTGTTCTAGTGGATCAAAATAACATGCCTACCAGCAAACTCAGAGAGGCCATCCTTGTCTGAGATGTTTAAGCATGATTATGAAAAGAATTAGGGATCTTGGATGGACCTACCTCTCCCTCTCCTTCCCCCTCCACACAGAAACCAGGCTCTTTCTCTGCCCTCTCCTTCCAGTCTTTTCACTATCTATGGACAAGGAGTGGAAGGATTTAGCTCCTTATTCCTCACCCCTCATTTAATCCACAACCCCCGCCCCCACCTCTGAACAGGGAGAAGGGAAGGCTTGGTCCCAGGAATGCTGCCCTCTTATGCCAAATATTGCCTTTAATTTCCTTGGCCAGTTCCAGGTCTGACCTCCTTCCCGAGATGATCCTCCTCCTCTTCTTCCTCGTTTGTTGCCTTCCTTCTCCTCCTCCACCACTGCCTCCTCCTGCCCCTCCATGTTCTCCTCTCCCCCAGAATGTGCAATGAAGATCTGACAGGCAGCAAGCTACAGGCTGTGTGGACACTGATGGACTATGTTAACATACTCTAGGTATTTAGAGCATGCCAGCAGGTCCACACGGGACACAGTGCAACGTGCAGCCTGTAGCTTGGGAGGTGAATCCAGCAGCACTCCAACCCATTTAAAATTGCTGTAGCTTACCTCCTATCAGACCCTCATTGCAGTCTGTGAATGTGTCACAGATGTGGTAGAAGACAATGCCCCACTGGCTGTGGCACTCTGCTGTGTTTGTCAGACACAAATGGTGGCGAGTGGCACACATTTTTACATACTCTTTTTGCATGCACACATTTGCAAAAATTAGTAGAATAAACCTGAATTAGTAATTTGGTAATTACATGTAAAAATTAGAATAGCAGAAAATTAGAGAGGGTTAGTATCTCTCCAAATCACATGTACAATTTATCTTAAGAACTAGCTTAGCCAAAATACTGATCTTTCAGAACTGAAAAGCACTTAAAAGCTTTAAATGTTATACAATGGTACATAACTTTGGGTGAACTAGTAAAAGTATGCCTTGATCTTTCACACTTATGCACGAGTTGTTCCATGGGTAAAGTTACTCACATACATGTTTGCAGAATCAGGACCTTAGAGAGCTAACCGATTAATATTTTAATTGTATTGATTCAATATGGTCTACTAGTATTTTGATGCATAGCTTGTATTATAGCGTAAACCACACTATTTGTTACAACCAAGTTATCTGTCAGTAAAATAAACTGAAACAGATAGTGTAACTGGTATAATTACTTAATATAGTTATTAATGTGCCTTTCTTAAGTAACAATTGACAACCATGAATTAATCATTTTACAAGTTTGAAAGTAATATACTATTTCTTTGTTCTATAAATAAAGCAGTCTGGTAGTACATTAACAATTTCTGGAAAATGTTATTGCTCTAAATTTTATTTTCCTCTATTAAGATCTCATCTTTGTTATTTAAACCAGAAGAATGTTCAATATTCCACAAATAATTCCTTAGCCAAGAATACAATACTTTGAAGCAAATCTTACAGTGACTAATGTGCTGATCCACTGAACCAAAATTCACATGGAAAGCAGGTGGTGGGTGAAAGGGCGATAGCACAGGTTATGTCCTCTCACAGGAGGTATTTATAATGTACTTAGTATTGTGACCCAGATATGCAGGCACCCTGTCAGTCTGGGGTGAGGATTCCATCACCCAAGGGTTTGAGTTGCTGTGGTTTGTTTGTTTTTGTCAGAGCAAAGCCCTTTTACACAGGCTTGCAGCTTCAAAAGATCAGGACCAGATCTGCCAAGTGGTACTTCTGTCCTGACTTGCAGCATTTCAGGGAAAATATCATACTGTACATGAGTATCATAGATTATTAGTGTTGGAAGGGACCTCAGGAGATCATCTAGTCCAAACCCCTGCTCAAAGGAGGGCCAATCCCCTAATAGCCCCCTCCGGGATTGAACTCACAACCCTGGGTTTAGCAGGCCAATGCTCAAACCACTGAGCTATCCCTCCCCGCACATAGATATGTATGGCAGAGCGCCCCTAACAAAAAAAGATTGGTGTCAGGGGAAGTTGCACTAGACTGCAAATCCAAATACCAGGAGTTCTTGTCTCATTTCTTCCATAAGAGTGCTGTTAATATTTTTGCTGTTCACCGCCCTTATTGATGAACCATGGTCTTATGCACCTTGGAACCGAACTCTGGTCTATAATAAGGGACCCAAATTTCATCCCCTTTGCCATTCTACTTTTCAGAACAAACATGCCAAAGCTAGTTAGCAACGCAGTTGGCTATATCCTCTGCAAGCACAGCTGTAACCAGTAGATCACACTTTGCTCCCCAAGCGAGGATCAGAACCTAGGTATCATTATACTTAGTACTTCATTACTGTCTTACAAACAGAGGTGTAACGCACAGACAAAGTGTCTTCTCCCCCTCTAGGGACTGATCCACATAGAGGGTAACAGCCTACTTCTGCTACCAGTTCATTTTTTAGCAGTGGCTCAAGTGGAAGAGATCTGTGTCATAGATCTAAAGTCCGAGTTCAAACTCTGCTGAGGACTCGTGCAGAGAAAAACACAGTATGTGATTATTATGAATTTAGCTTTAAAAACAACTAGATAAATTCATAGAGGACAGGTCAATCAGTGGCTATTAGCAAGGATGGGCAGGAAGGTGTCCCTAGCCTCTGTTTGCCAGAAGCTGGGAATGGATGACAGGGGATGGATCATTTGATGATTGCCTGTTCATTCCCACTGGGGCACCTGGCATTGGCCACTGTTGGAAGACAGGATACTGGGTTAGATGGACCTTTGGTCTGACCCAGTATGGCTGTTCTTATGTAATTAAAGACTGTATCATGATGCAGATACACAAGGGGCAGAATTAAGATTGCCTAGATAACCCTAATTCTGATGCTTGTCTTTGGAAATTTGATGTTCCTTAACTTCTTTTAAGTCAGCACTTACTGGGTCCCCGGAATACCCATTTTTAATGAACTAAAGAATCTTTCACCTGCAAGCCTTTAAATCCAGCTTAGTGCTCTGTAGGGCTTGAGAGTTATTTCCGTCTAATGGCTATTTGGTGGCTACTCTACAGGTGAGTTTGGTGGGTCTCATTTCCAGCTCCTACATCATAAACTCACCACCGCACATTCCACTAATTGGCAGACTCAGCTCAGGCCAAGAACTGCAAAGGCCATGGAGATGAGGCTACCCCAACTGGACCTGGAGGAAGTTTCCCCCGTATCCAGGTTAAGGCAAGGTGGAAGCTTGCTGTGTACAGAAACAGAAGATTTCTTTAGCTAGGGATGAAACTAATGCCTTTCACCAGTACTAAATTTTTTAAAGCTGAAATTTAGTGATATGCAAATTAGTTCATTACATAATTTGCATAACGTCATATGGAGCTGCCAAAAACCCTAACAACTATGCTGGTCCTAATTAATAAAAGGAGTCTTTTCACTTACTTCAGTGGAAGTTGGATCAAGCCCAAAAGAGGGTAAGCAAACTTGTGTCTGGCCAAACTACATAAACTCACTCATCTCACACAGCTTTATTATTGCTGTGAACATATCAATGAAATATAAATATACAGCGGAACACACTGCAATACATTTTTTCTTATATATTGCCTACTTATAATCTTTTGAGTGCTTGCATTAACTTAATAGAAAAGACTACAATTATTTTATTTTCAGCATGAGGATTGGTAGTTATTGGAGATACTAAACATTAAATGAATGACAATTTTTTATAGCATACCTAGTATTATCATAGTAAGTGGCACATCTGTGAGGCACTAAATGTCGTTAGTCTGGAATATCCTGGGACCAACACAGCTACAACTACACTGCAAACACTAGTGGAACATAAGACTTTCCCAGATTGGTTTCCATACTATGGTCCTATATTGGGCATGAAATTCATGCATTGCAAGGATTGAAACACAACACTTAATGGGACTGAGTTATCATAATATACGCTTTAAGCAGAACATTCTAAGAAAATTGAGATTTGCACCCTCTTTCATCCCCACACCTCTCAAAAAAAAAATCTTAATTTTTGGATCGACAAAAATGCTTAAAATTCCAGATAGACTAGAGTTCTGTTTTTTTGAAAAATTACAATATCCCGACATTTAAAGCCCTTCAGTTTTTAAACATTTTTTCAAATAAATAGATATAACATCTTTATAGGATGCTGTAAAAAAGAAGTGTTCTCTCATTTTTCAGCCAAGGATCAAAATTCTCATTTTATTGCCCTACAGCATGTACTTTTAGTATAGTGCATCTGCCCAACTTGGGATACAGAACCTGCAGCATCAAAGTCAATGATAGACTATCAGGAATGCAGTTTATCTAATTAGATCACACTGTAAAACGTATTCATTTTCCTACACGTAAACCCTATTACTACTTATTTTACAGTGCTCCTCATCTGTGCACTGACTTTTTTTTTTTAAAATCATTAGCTTCACAATACTTTCCACAGTGTAAAACAAAATACAGCATATTCCCATTTATCTGAATAGCATGGGAGACATGGATTTTATTTGGATAATTGATAGTGCAGGAGCTATAAAACAGTGGGTAGCCTCTCCCAAAGCCAGGGCTTTTTGTCGTCATCCTCCTCCTCGCAGCCCAAGGGTCTCTGCTTTGCCCTATTGGGACCATAGACTCTCCCACCTGCACCTTGTGACCGCAGGGATCAGGTCTCACCGTCCCTATGGCAGTGCAGGGAGTCCTCTGAAACTCCACTGTCATGGCCCAACTCACTCACTCCAGTGTAATAGTATAGACTCTCCCACCTGCACCTTGTGACCGCAGGGATCAGGTCTCACCGTCCCTATGGCAGTGCAGGGAGTCCTCTGAAACTCCACTGTCATGGCCCAACTCACTCACTCCAATGTAATAGTATATACTCTAGGGTATCTCATTACCTTCATCCATCGCCTCCATTTTAGACCCAAATATATATCCATCCAGCACCGATGCCATTTCCCCTACTATTAACTCTTTACATCAGAACTTTTGTTTCAAAACCTTAGTTATATGATCTATCACCATTTATGTGAAAGAAATTAATTCAGTATCTCACTAGTAAGGCTGCGAGTCTGTCACAGATTCCACCTGGACTTCTGCAACAGGGGTTTGGGTGTGTGGGAGGGAGTTCAGGGCTAGGAGCAAGGGTTTGGGGGGTGGGAGGCCCCCCTGCAGCTCCCAGACGGCAGGGGGGTGGAGGGAGCGATCTTGACGCCGTGTGCTGCCCGCGCCCGCAGGCCCCACTCCTGCAGCTCCCATTAGCTGCAGTTCCTGGCCAATGGGAGCTGCAGCAGCCTGTGTTTGTGGCGGGAGCAGCGGAAGAGCCCCTGCCTCTGCCGCCTAGGAGCTGCAGGGACATAGAGCCTGGTAGGCAGCCCCTGCCAGACCCATTAACTCTCTCCCCCTGTACCAGAGGGGATCCTGGGTCACCTCCCCCAGCACCCACGGCGCCCCAGAGAACCCCTACCCCAGTTTTAGTCACGGCAGGTATTTTTAGTAAAAGTCATGGACTGGTCACGGGCCCATGAATTCGTGTCTAAGCCCGTGACGACCTGTCCATGACTTTTACTAAAATACCCATGACTAAAATGCGGCCTTACTCATTGGCTCTCCTCAACTATTTTTCTTGTGTAATTCCAAGTTTTTGTTCCACAACTGAGTCTTGACAAGATAACTGGAAGAAGGATAAGTTTACACATAGAGTAAAAGGTAAGCTTTATTTTGCTTCTTTCACAGATAAACAGGATTTAAAAAACTATACTTGTTTAGTATTAGCTTATGCCACAGTCCTGTAAACACATATGTACATGTGTAACTTGACTCATATGAGCAGTCCCCTTGACTTCCATGGGGTATTCACAGGAGTAAAGTTGCGTGCATGTGTTCGGAAGACTGGGGTTCCAGAATTTAGTAAACAGTATTTGTTGAAATTATGCTACAAAGTGAATTTGTAGCAAGTACTTTTGACAGGGAAAGAAGACTCAAGTATAAGATTGTTAATACATATAACTCAGCATCAAAGTCCTAAAGCTACTGCTAATTTATGATAGGCTGGAACACCACAGAGAAAGCAGTTAATCATAGATGAAAGGTTTTAGCATCTTCTAGACAAATGAAGTCTACATACAGAATATTTAAAACTAGGTCCATCACATAGTTATATATTTTCTCAAAATACAAATTAACATAACAGATGTATATTACTATCCCTTTTTATCCATACCAAGACTATCTATGTTTCAATATAAAAACAAAGTAAAAACAATTGTCTTTACAGAAAACTGCAGGATATAACAATGAAACATCTGTTTATTTTTAAGTTAAAGCTACGAACAATTGTTTGCAATACATGTTACGTATGAGCTCAAACACCAGTAACAGTAAATAAATGAGTCTCTTTTTCTACAAAGTACTCAAGCTTTCAGATGAGTGCTACTGTACTTTTCAGCAAATGAAACATTTTAATGAACATGTCATCCATACTACGTAAATCTACAGTAAGTTTCACCAATTACATTTATAGCATTGAAGATTCCTACTAAACCTGGACTCATCATTAACACTAGGATAAAGCACCAAAGACTAAACTGCAGAGAACAATCCTGGCACAAGCAATAGGATACTGTAGGTTGTTGTCACTCCCATCATTGATATGATTTCTGGAATCATATAAATCCTGCATTCCATAAGCATGGAGCTAGAAACTGAAAACATCCACACACCACTCCTTATCTGTTTTTAGCATTGTACAGTGCAATACTGAATTAGAGAGGAGCCCAAACCAAAATCCAGAGCTGAACACCAATCTGGGGGGACAGTTTTGGATCCTCATCCAAATATTATGGCTCAAGTTTATCTCATGTACATATTGTACTTATGCATTTCAGTAACAGTTCTTTGGGGTGGGAGTGTTACCCCATATTCTAATTTGTATATGTTATTCACTAACACTTACTAGATAGCTATATTTTATATTTACGCCCCACTTCTCGTAAAGGAATAGGCATTTTAGACCACTTCACCACACATTTCAACAGAATGCTGTATCTCAAAATATCAGTGACATTTTAAGGGACCACCATTATTACTCTTAATTGCAACAGGCTGTCATCCTATAAAATATCCCCTTGCAATGGCAGAGCACATACACTTCCATGTCAATACTGAAGAACAGCTGAACTACCTGTCTCACCACCGCCCGGCCTAACCCCAGAGGGGGTTAATATCCCCACCACCACTGCTCATGTGGGGAAATATAGAGGGTCTGGGAGGGTCTCATCTGTGGGGACCGTTGGGGGGGTGGGGCAAGGAGGCCAACAAGTAAGATCTCACCTGCAGGAGAGTTTCACCTTGGGGAGTGTGTGAGCATCTCACCTGGGGCACTGTATCTGGGTGGGGAAGCATCTCACCTGGGGAGCATATGAAGGGATGCAGGGGTTTCACATGGAGGAGTACAAGAGAGAAGCTGGGAAGAGTATCTCCCCGAGGGAGTGTGTGATGAGGTGGGGCGTTCTTACCTGGGGGAGTGGGCATGGGGGAGCATCCATTGCACCTGCAGGCGGGGTCTCACCTGGGAGAGTGGGGGGGCACCATACACCACACCTGCGGGGGGGTCTCACCTGGGAGAGTGGGGGGGCGCCATACACCGCACCTGCGGGGGGGGTCTCACCTGGGGGAGGGGGCGCCATACACCGCACCTGCGGGGGGGTCTCACCTGGGGGAGGGGGCGGGCGACACCTCACCTCTCACCTGGGGGACTCACGGTGGAACCTGCGGCCACAGCAGAGGTCACCCGCTGCGGCTGCGCCTGCGCCTGACAAAGGCCCGGTCTCCACGCGGCAACGGGGGTGGGCGGAGCGTGATACCGCTCGTGCCCCCGACCCTGTCCGCCCGTTTAAAATGGCGACGTGCGAGGACGAGCGTCATCCGTCCCCCGCCGAGAACGGGAACTCCTGGTGCTTCCTCTAGGCGCGCCCCGGGCTAAGGGCGGGAGGGGCGCGAGCCGCGTGCCGCTGAGGGGACGGGGCGCGCGCTCGGCAGGCCAGGAGCCCCGCGGGGAGGTAAAGGGGAGCCTAGCGGGAGGGCCCAGCACAGGGTGACATGGTCCCCTCCGGAGCCCCGCATTACACCCCCCCGCCCGAGCCGGGGGCTCCGCAGGAGCTGGCTGGCGGCGGGGGAAGGGGCATCACCGGGCTGGGGGCTGACTTGGCCCTTGGGTGTGACAACACTTTGAGCAACCTGGTGAGCCGCGTGACCGTCGGGAGCAGGCCGGGCCTCGTGCCCCAGTGTGGCGGGGCAGCCTGAGCAGAGCAGGCCGCACGCCCCTAAGGCTGCCTGGGGCCGGCCGGGCGGAGAGGGTTAGGCGAATCTATTCCCAGCTCCTGGCCTAGGTTTCCTGCTGGCTCTGCCGAGCCTTGCCCACCTGTGTTGTGGAGCACAGTTGTTATGGCCAGCGGGAGAGGGACTGTCAGATCACTGGTTTCCAAGGCACTAGAAGGGATGAACAGGTGCCTGGTGGTTTTCTCCAAGGAGAGAAGCCTGGAGAAGAGAGGCCCCTTTATTGTGACCTCACCAGCAAACTCAAAGATATGTCATGGTTTTCTGGTCACTTCAAAAACATTTGAATCAGGAGGGACAAGATCATGGGTAACAAATTTGATTCAGATTTTTAGACTCAGATTTTAGTCTAACATTCTTGTAATGGCAGATCATTGGATAGCTCATCTTATTCCTAAAGGTTTATTGCCTTTCCATAGAAATATAATTTGAATGCTTTTTCTTAGATCACAGGATGACTATGAGCCGCCAATGTGATATGGACGTGAAAAAAGCTAATGTGGTTTTAGGATGCATCAGGTGAGGTATTTCCAGCAAAGATAAAGAAGCGTTAAAACCGTTATACAAGGCACTGGGGAGACCTCATCAGGAATACTGTGTGCAGTTCTGGTCTCCTGTGTTTAAGAAGGGGGAATTCAAACTGGAACAGGTACAGAGAAGGGCTACTAGGATGATCTGAGGAATGGAAAACCTATGTTATGAAAGGAGACTCAAAGAGCTTGACTTGGCTTGTTTAGCCTAACCAAAAGAAGGTTGAGGGGGCATATGATTGCTCTCTCTAAATATATCAGAAGGATAAATATTAGGTAGGGAGAGGAATTTATTTAAGCTTAGTACCAGCGTGGACACAAGAACAAATGGATGTAAACTGGACACTAGGAAGTTCAGACTTGAAATTAGATGAAGATTTCTAACCATTGGAGTGAAATTCTGGAACAGCCGTCCAAGAGGAGTTGTGGGGGCAAAAGACATATCTGGCTTTAAGCCTAAGCTTGATAAGTTTATGGAGGGGATGGTATGATGGGATAGCCTAATTTTGGCAATTAATTTGGCAACTGATCTTTGATTATCAGCAGGTAAGTATGCCTAGTGGTCTATGATGGGATGTTAGATGGGGTGGGATCTGAGTTACTACAGAGAATTCTTTCCTGGGTGCTGGCTGGTGAGTCTTGCCCACATGCTCAGGGTTTAACTGATTGCCATATTTGGGGTCAGGAAGGAATTTTCCTCTGGGGCAGATTGGCAGAGGCCCTGGAGGTTTTTTGCCTTTCTCTGCAGCATGGGGCACAGGTCACTTGCTGGAAGATTCTCTGCAACTTGATGTCTTCAGACCACAATCTGAGGACATCAATAACTCAGACATAAGTTAGGGGTTTGTTACAGGAGTGGCTGGGTGAGATTCTGTGGCTGGCATTGTGCAGGAGGTCAGACTGGATGATCATAATGGTCCCTTCTGACCTTAAAGTCTGTGAGTCTTAGGATCATTCTTACTGAGAGAAGTATTCATAATTCAGTAACCTATCCCTGGTTGATGATTAAATTTTAATCCTTAAACTTCCACAGCTTCCTAGTAGGGTACAATTAGACCATAGTCTGGGTAGGGAGAGGGGAAAGAGCTAAATCGGTTATGAAACCTATATGGCTGTCTCATGTTACGTTGAGATTTTAGAAGGGATCGTATCCTGTGCTGTGTTATCACATAATAGATTGTATTGATCAGAGTTTTTTAACATAAGAACAGACATACTGGGTCCAACCAAAGGTCCGTCTAGCCCCGTATCCTGTCTTCCAACCACCGCCAGTGCCAGGTGCTTCAGAAGAAATGATCAGCACAGGCAATCATCTAGTGAGGCATCACATGTCATTCATTCCCAGTTTCTGTCAGTCAGCAGCTAGGGCTACTCAGAGCATGAGGTTGCATCCATGACAATCTTGGCTAATAGCCATCGATGGACCTATCCTGCATGAACTTATCTAATTATTTTTTTAACCTAGTTATACTTCTGGTCTTCATAACATCTCCTGGCAGTGAGTTCAACAGGGTGACTGTGCATTGTGTGAAGAAGTACTTCCTTTTGTTTGTTTTAAACCTGCTGCCTATTAATTTAACTGGGGCACTCCTGGTTCTTACATTGTATGAAGGGGTAAATAACACTTTTTTCCCTCTCCATACCATTAATGATTTTACAGACTTCTATCATATGTCCTCCCAATCTTTTTTGCAATCTGAAAAGTCCCTGTCTCTTTAATCTCTCCTCCTATGGAAGCTGTTCCACACCTTTAATCATTTGTTGCCCTTCTCTAATTCTAATATTTTAAGAAGTTAAGGACAACCTTAATGGAATAATTGATAGTTTATTAAACAACAAAAATCTTTTACAGAGCTAGGACTAAAGAGAGAAGATGTTAGCTGCAAAAGAATGGTGAAAGAACTGTTAGGCTGATTTGGGGAGATAACAGATGGTAGTGGAACTCTGTAGTTTAAGCTAAAGTGATGTTAAAATTCATTTCACACTACTGTCAAAAGAGTCTGAAGCTTAGGTGACAGGAAGGCAGGATCTGAAGTCCTGAAAAATTCTACAAAAAGCTGATACTCAGGCAGAAAAGCCTGAGGTTAATCAGATAAGTGGAGCAAGCAGCCCTGAGGTGGGGAAACAGCTATGTGCCTGCTCAGGACAAAACTGACCATTAGGCCTTCTGCCAATGGCAATGAGTGACAATTAAACAGACTGTGAGAGGGAAAATCAAATTGTTATATATTTATTTAGATTTCTACCGGTTTGTACCAAAAAGGCACCTAACCTTTGCTCTAGTCACCTTTTGACTCAAATTACAGTTAATCAATGTAAAATTATCATAAAACTTAGGCCCAGTGTAGACTAAGTAACCTGTCATGCTTCTGAGGTGTGATTGGTAGCAATATGTTTATAACAATGACTTCTATAGAATTTGTCTTATTAGTTCAATAGCCATTTTTACCTGATTTAGACTACTGTTTTCTTCTTCTTTAACTGCTCACTGCTGCTATATTTGAATTGTTCTTTAAATATTGCATGGTTACCAATTCTTCATGATGTATAAACATCAGGATTAGAAATTATGCCACTATACAGTATACATTGACTAGAACTCACAAAAAGGATGTGTTTAGCTTTGGGGAAGTGCTTGAAGAATTTTTTTTTAAGAAAAATTCAGATTTGTCTGTCTTACCTTCTGGTTCACTCCTACTAAAACTTAACCCAATTCACTTCACAACCTGTTTCACTGAATACACATTTTTTACCTTAATATATACAGCCGCTCCCTGGGTTACGCAAGACCTGACTTACGCAAATTCACACTTATGGAAAAAGTTCCCTGAGCCAGAAACAGGATTTTTGAGTTGCAGAAATTTGGGTAACATACAGGTATACATTTCTGACTTACGCAAAATTTGAGTTACACAAGGTTTTCTGGACCGGAACGATTGCATAAGTCAGGGGGCATCTGTAATAGGAAACACCAACATATGGACTCCTCTTCCTGATGGAAAGACCCCAGGCAGAATATGGGGTTAGTTCTCATGTCTTTTGAATTAAAATACAAATGTTAGCAGCATTATGTTGGGAACTGAATTGACTTAATTTAGATTATTCAGTGTGCTGCAGAATATTTGATGTGTGATATTAAAACAAGGCTTCTTTAGAGGCCTCCACTGATATATTGTGGCTCAGTATCCATGGGAATATTACTGTAATTTTCTTCACTCATTCCTGACTCAGACTTATTTGAGAGCATCAGTCAGGCTTGGAGCAGCCTGCCAGTTAATGTATGCCAAGTGGCCTCCCCTGCTGTGTAAAGCTCCATTTCAGCTGTAATGACAATTTGTCAGCTTGTTCTGTACTGCATTGTTTTGAATTGGCCCTGCCTGTGCCTTTCCAGACTTTCATCTCTTCTAGTCTGGGATTCCCTTATCTGACTGTTGCAATTTATCTCCTGTACAATGCCACATACACTTATATTGTACCATAACTAATAAATAGTAATCCTAATGACAAAGTAAGAAAGCATCTTGTCACCGTACAGGAGGTCCCAAAGCTCTGTGCTATCATTCCAGATTTACTTAGTCATTGGCTGGAGCAGAAGGGAGAGAGGGATTATGAGTTATAGTGGAAACTTCAAACTTTCTTTGAAGTAGTAAGTAAAAAGAAATTCCATCTGTGAATGGATTGAGTTATTCTTTTTGGATATTAATTTTTTTTTTTTTTTTTTTTTTTTTTTTTTTTTTTTTTTTTACAAAATCAAGAGTCATAGCATGTCTCTTATCACATAATAAAATCATAGACATGTAGGGCTAAACCACAGGAGGTCATTTAGTCCAGCTCCCTGTGCCAAGGCAGGACCAACTATACCTAGACCATCCCTGATAGGTGTTTGTCCAAACCTCCAGTGATGGGGATTCCACAACCTGCCTTGGAACCTTTTTGCCGTGCATAACTATCCTAGTTTTCCTAATATCTAACCTAAATCTCCCTTGCTGCAGATTAAGCCTATTACTACTTGTCCTACCTTCAGTAGGCATGGAGCACAATTGATCGCTGTCTGCTTTTTAAGAGCCCTTAACATATTTGAAGACTTATCAGGTTCTCCCTTAGTCTTCTCAAAACTAAACACGCCCAGTCTTTTTTTAACCTTTCCTCATAGGTGTGGTTTTCTAATTTTTTTTATCACTTTTGTTGCTTTCTCCTGGGCTCTCTCCAGTTTGTCCTAATTTTTCTTAAAGTGTGGGCCCAGAGTTGGACATAGTATTTTATCTAAGGCAGTGATTGCCAACGCATCAATCACGATTGACTGGTTGATCCCGGAGCCTCTGCCAGTCAAGCATGATTTCTGGGCCGCTAAAAGTCTGAGGGCGGAGCAGGGCTCAGGCAGGCTGCCAGCCTGCCATGGCCCCACACTGCATCCAGAAGCGACTGGCTGCTGGCACATCTCTGCAGCCCCTGGGGTGGGGAGGGGCGAGGCATCTCCATGCCCTGCCCCCATCACTGTGTGCAGGCAGCACATGGAGACCTGTTGCTGTTTCCCACCCAGGGGCCACAGAGATGTGCCAGCAGCCAGCTGCTTCTGGGAGCAGCATGAGGCCGGGGCAGGCAGGCAGCCTGCCTGAGCCCTGCTGCGCCACTGGAAAGGAGCTGCGTGTGGTAAATACTTCCCACCTGGAGCCTACGCCTTGTACCCCTTCTGCCCAGAGCCCCCTCCTGCACCCAAATTCCCTCCCAGACCTATCACCTTCTGTACCCCAATTCCCTGCACCAGCCCCGAGCTCCCTCCTGCCCCAAACTCCCTCCCACACTCACCCTCTCCTGGTCCTCGATCACCTGCCTCAGCCAATGCACGCCCCACAGCTGAGAATGTTACACTGATTTGTGACCACCCCTGAAGGATTTTGGATCTATTAAAAAGAATGTAAAATTCATGAAAGAATCCACTGGACATATGAGATTAGGTGCAGTCTGACCATATGACCCAAACTCCCTTTATTCCCTGCCCCAGGCTCAACCCAGAGCCTCCTGCTACACACCAAACCTTTCGGCCCCAGCCCAGAGCCTACAACCCCCGTCCTGCACCCCTGCCCCAGCTTGGTGAAACTGAGGGGGGAGTGGGTAATGGAGTGAGTGGGGCAAGGACTTGAGGAAGGGGCATGGTAGATCCTGGATTGATATTAAATTCAAAGTGATCTTGTTCATGGAAAGGTTGGAGACCACTGATCTAAGGCCTCACCAATGCCAAGTAGAGTTGGGACAGTTATCTCCTGTGTCTTACATATGACACTTAATACACCCCAGAATGATATTAATCTTTTTTACAACTGCATTACATTATTGACTCTCAGTGTGATCTGCTATAACCTTCACATCCTTTTCGCAACATTAATGCCTTGTTAGTTATTCCCCTTTTTCCATTGTGCGTTTGACTTTTTTCTTCCTTAGTGTAATACTTTGCATTTGTCTCCATTGACTTGAATCATAGAATCACATTGTTTTCAGACCAATTCTCCAATTTGTCATGGTTATTTTGGATTCTAATCCTGCCTTCCAAAGTGCTTGCAACCCCTCCCAGCTTCTTGTGACTCACAGATTTTATAAGCATACTCTCCACTCCATTATCCAAGTTAATATTGACTAGTACTGGATACAAGACTGACCTCTGTGGAACTCCCCCCACCACACACACCATTTGATAGTGAACTATCAATGATTACTATAAGGTGGGTGCAAAAGTGGTTAAAGGACTGTACTCAAGAGTAATTTCATCTAGACCACATTTCCCTAGTGTGCTTATGAAAGTGTCTTGTGGAATTGTGCCAAAAGCCTTTATAAAAAAAGATATCACATCTATGGCAGTCCTATCCAGTGGGCCAGTAACCCTGCCAAAAAAGGAAATTAGGCTGGTTTGGTATGATTTGTTCTTAAATAATAGCCAATATGAATTTGTAATCACCCTTTTATCCTATAGGTTCTTTCAAATTGATTAATAATTTGTTCCAGTATCTTTCCAGGTATCAAAGTTAGGCTGACTGGTCTATAATTCTCTGGGTCCTCTTTGTTCCCCTTTTTAAAAGTAAGTATTGTTCGACTTTCTTGACTGCAATATAAGCCACTCATCACAGGCAAGATTGGGTTTGGACCTGCTGCCTTTATCTATAGCAGAGCTGCCCCTCTGCAGCCCTAATACCCTCTAGTGGGCCCCTACTTCGGCCTGCAGCCTGGGGCTCTGCTAAGCTGGAGCTCCACAGCCCTTCCCCAGCACTGCTCCATTCTCAGTACCTTCCTCAGTTCCCCAGGCAGCCTGGTCCCTCCCTCTCCAAAGGCTAAAGCGAGAGTGTCTGTGTTTCTGGCCCATTGCCCTCTTATAAGGGCCAGCAGAGTCCTGACTGGGGTGTGGCCACAGCTGAGGCTACTTCCCCACTCAGCCTGGGAACTGCCTACTTCAGCAACAGCCCTCTCCTGGGCTGTTTTAAGCCCTTCCAGGCAGGAGGAGGTGACTACCCCACTACAGCTTACATGTGTATTCTGTTCTTTTGTTACTCAACCATAGCAATTTGTTTGTGTTTCCACTTTTTGTAGGATTCCTTGATTTTTTTTTTTCTGGGTCATTAAAAAGCTCCTGAAGGAGCCATATTGGCATCTTATTATTCTTCCTTTATTTCCTTTGCATTGGGATAGTTTGCTGTTGCTCCTTTAATATGTCTCTTGGAGAAACTGCCAACTCTGCTGAACTCCCTTTTCCCTTAGATTTTCTTCCCATAGGACCACATCTGCCAGTTCTCAGAGTTTTTTAAAGTCTACTTTTCTGAAGTCCATTGCTGCTCTCTTTCCATTCTTTAGAATCGTGGAATCGCCTTCCACCTGTAGATTCACTACCAATTTTCCTGCAAAGCAGAATCAAAATTAAAATGACTGTGCCTCTAGTTACTTCCTCCACCTTCTGAAACAAAAAGTTGTCCCCAGTACATTTCAAGCACTTAGTGGACATGTTGTGTTTTGCCTTATTACTTTACCAAGTACTAATTAAAGACAGTAAAAGTCCCCAATTACTACCAGGTCTTGTGTTTTGGATTTTTCTGTTTTAGAAATGCCTCCTCCATCTGATTTGGTGGTCCGTAGCAGAGCCTTAACATGACATTGCCATAATTTCTCCTCCCCTCCCCCCTTTTTTTATTTTTGCCCAGAAACTTTATTATGATCTGCCTCTCACCTTCTTCTGGACCTCAGAACAAGTGTGTATATATATGCAAAACTTCCCCCTTTTGTCTCTGCCTGTCCTTCCTGAACAAGCTGTATCCTCATACCAGTGTTCCAGTCATCAGATTTATCCCGCCAAGTCTCTGTGATGCCAATTAAGTCATAATTTAGCTTATGTACTAATACTTCCAGTTCTTCTTGTTTATTTCCTATACTCCTTGCATTTGTGTAAAGACATCTAAGATGCTGAGCAGATTCCAGATTCCCCCAGTCTTGTCCCTCTTGTTGTTCCTATGGCCCTCTTGTAATTGTCCAACGCCCCTTCCACCCCCACCCCCACCCCACAGCCCTCAGTTAAGGTCACCTTTTTTTATACCTCCTAGTGGGCTTTTGTCATCTGCCATCTTTGAACCTAATCTAGATTGCCAGGTCTGTGTGCAAAGATGTTCTTGGTTAGATTGACCCCATCTCTTCCCAATAGTCCTTCCCAGAAAAGCATCCAATGATCAAGGACGTCAACACCCTCCTATTAACATCATCTGTGTAGTCATGCATTCATCTCCAGGATGTGTGTATGCCTCCTGGGCCCTTACCTTCAACTAAGGATGGGTGAGAACACCTACATCCCTAACCCCTTCATTTTTGCTCCCGGAGCCCTGTAACCTCAGGTGATCTGCTTAGGGTCAGACCTGGCAGTATCATTAGTGTCTACATGGATGAGCAGTATGGGGCAGTAGTCAAAAGGACCCATGAGTCTCAGCAACCTTTCCATAATGTCTTGGGGGCTGGCTCCAGGCAGGCAACATGCTCCCAAAATATCTCTGAGATTAATATCTCAGTTGATCTCCTTGACTGATGTGTATCTAGTAACCAAAACTAATCCTCAGTTATTATGCTATGTACAGGTAAGCTATATTACACACACAAAGCTATCTTAAAAGAACGTTATTAAGGATGCAAATTCAAATACTCAAAAGTTAGGAAATGCTATAATTAAGATTGTCTGCAACCTTTATAATAGGCATCCCTATAATATGACTCTGGATTTGATTTAAAGAATTCTAGGACAAAGAGCTTTGAATTGTGGAAAGAAGTGACATCTCTAGGAGACAAATGGCAGTAAAAAACTAACGTCCAGAGACTTAGTCTCATGGAGTATGTAAATATTATTTCAGATAAAAGTCCTGATTTTTAGTTTAGAGTAGAATTACACATGTTTTACTACTGCAGCCAGGAGGTATTGTGCACTAAATATCTTTGTAATCCTCCAATGTGGAGCACAGTCCTAAAAAGCGTAATCGAGATCTGCGTATTATCAGACTTTATAGGGGTCCACCCACATATCAGTTTTCAGGATGAGGGCATATTTGCCAAATTTCATCTTAGTTAATTATTCAGCAAACTTTTAAACCTTGAAAACCAGGAGCTGCAAGTATTTAACAAGAAAACAGACCCTTTAGCCACAGTTGTTGGGGAAGTTTTCCTGGATGTATGAAAGTGCATTGAGCAATAAATACTAAGTTCCTCAATTATACTTGAGCTTTCATGGCTGAATACCCATTTCGTCGGATGCATGCATATTTACCCACAAAAGCTCATGCTCCAATACATCTGTTAGTCCATAACGTGCCACAGGACTCTTTGCTGCCTTTACAGATCCAGACTAACACGGCTACCTCTCTGATACTCATTTAGTTTAGGGCAACAAGTTTTTTTGTTTACAAGTATGTTGCTTAACAAAGTATGGAAATAGCTGATAAACTTGCTATTCTTAACTGAAAGAAGGTCTAACAGCTCTGTGCAACATTTGTGGTAATGAACTTTATCCCTTCAGAGCATTTCATTAATGTATATACCAGCATATGAGAGCGTCTAGGAAAAGTGGCAGCTTATCTTGTTTTACTGTTGTATGGGGGCAATCTATGCTTTGTTCTTGTAGTTATCTTAAAGCTAAGAGTTTTATTTGCAGCTGTTAAGATGCTATTAGAGTAATTATAGTCCTGTTCTCACACCACGTAACTATATTGGTGTATCACTAGTTTTATTTCAGCTTTTATAGTGTATCAGGAGCCGTATCATCCCTTTTAGTGTCTGTTAGCCCTCATTTAACTCAGAGTTTTGAAACTACTTCACTGATGTCAACTTGAATACTAAATTATGATTGTTTAGATTACTAAAAAAACCCATAATCAGTAGGAACTCTAAATAGCATTAGCTGCTTTTGTCTATCCAATGGAGACATTTTAATGCTATATGATTGATCTTTATATAATGCAGTTAAATATCCCATGATTTCTTTAGAAGTTGGTTTAGATTAATTTGTGTTACACAGAGTACATTGTCTATTGTAAGTTATACAGTAGAGTTGTCGGTCTGGAAATAAACTATTTTCATCTTACCTTCAATATTTCAGAAGGTTTTAGCCTTAAAAAGAATTGATAGCTTTGCCATAGAGCTTTTATCTATCTGATCACTACATGGATTTATATATATATACAATGTATTTATTTAATCTGTGAAATGCACTAATAGTTTAGCAAGCTTAAAAGGGGTTAGGCGTTTGTATGAAGAGAAATAATATTTGCAGTCACACTAGCAAGATTAAAAATCCTTGTACTTGAGGGCATAAACTGAGTACTATCTGGAGTCAAAAAGGAGTTCCTTCACCTTTTATGGCACAGTAATAAACAATGGAGAAGAGTGCAATATCAAGTATATCAGAGTAAGGATACTGGATTTGACAGCCCAAAATGGTCTGTTTTACGTGGCATTTCCTATGTTCTTTTGTGCTAAGACAGGATAAATTTTTGATTTTTGTCTTCTTTCCATCATACCATTTTTTTCACTGAAAAGATTTTTTAAAATGGCTAACATATAGTTTGGTTTAGTTCATCCATCTAACTTACACAATTCTAAAAACTAAGGCTATTTTACTTATTGTTCACATTGTTATGATTTAAAAGTTTCTCATGTTATGCACTACATATAGATGACTTGTGATATCTTTATCTTTTGAATAAATTTTGGTGAAAATATACACGCAGCATACAAGTGCAGTCAAATAACACACACACAGAAATGCAGATAAATATACAAACTCAAAGACAAATTTTGAGAAATGGTGAGCATCTGCACTCATTGGCTTCTTTGGAGTTAAGTGTGGTCAAGAACTTAGAATCAAGCCCAAGAAGAGCTAACATGGAATTGATATAAAATAAAATACAGTATGAAAATAAATTAAGAGTTTAAACCCAGTGTAACTTTTCATGAAATAATGTAGTGCATATGACACTAATACACTTTTTGATATAAATAGTTATATGCAAGCAATATCAGTATTCAAGTCACTTTTAATATGGTTCAATAAGTTTCCCTAAACTGCTTTGTGCTTTGGTAATTCACTTTGTATTTATAGATTACTCTTTCAGAAGATGATGGATGCAGCGGATTTTGAACATTCATGTACCTGTCTTCTCTCTCATAGATTTCCTCTGTCCCTCAATCCTTACTAACTGTATATTATTGATAACAGAAATTTGTGGATTTATAAGGGAAAGATTTTGTATAGCTGCAGGGGAGACTTGTGTTATTAAGTACCTATATGGTTACGGGGATTATCTTTTCCTGATAATGTAGGGCTTGAATTAAAGTCCTACACTAATATGCAATACATCGTTATGCAACATTTGTGTAAACATGTCTTTTTGCTTGTTTCTGTGGTATGGAATAAAAATTCATGTTTACAGTGTTACAGCTGAGTAGTCAGTCATCTAAGTCCTCTGAGGTGCTCATGGGTTGGATCTCTGTGCAAAACCAGTGCGGACTTCCTCTTTCAGACAGTCCGTTCTGTACTAAAAAGCAGTTATTGGTAAAAATAGGCCAAGGCACATGTATTATGCCCTTTTTTTTTTTTTTTTTACTAAGTGTGGTAGGGCCTACAGGCATTGGCTGTCCCCTTCTGCCAACTCCACTGCCTTGACACACCCTGCCCTAAGAAGGAACCCTGCTGGAAAGGAGGAGTAGTGAGTTCAGACCTCCGGGGTTGCTCAGAGAGGCCTCCCATGATCAACTGCAGGCAGAACCAATGAGAGTTGTCCTCTGGCACCTAGAAGGGCCAGAAACAGGTGGAGGCCAAACAGAGCTCAGTAGGCCAGATAAAAAGGGTGGACTGCTTTTATTAGGTGCCAGTTAGGAAGCCATTAGAGGCAAGGGTGTTCCTGTCCTTACCTAAGTAAGCTGGCCCAGTGAGGGACCTAACCTTGACAACACAGCCATGGATCTCTAGGAAGGGCTAGTGTTTAAATACTATAGAGCTTGATGCCCAGCTGGCTATTTTGAGTTGAGATTTAATTTGTTTTTTGTTAGCTGCAGAAGAGGTTTGGACTGAGAGGTGACTTGGGTGGAGGGCTTGGCCACAGTAACAGCAAACCATTGAGGAACCAGGAACAATAAGGAGGGCTGGAGTGGAAGAGTCTCTGCAGCCTGACATAAGGTGTACCCTGGGGAGTGAGTGCATGCTGTAAGTCGTGACTGCATGTGTTTTAAGCCAGAATGTACATGCCATAAAAATGTTTCTAACAGGAGGTTGGCAATTCTTCTATAAATGTACATGTCGTGGAGCATGAACAAAGGCCATACTCACTGAAACAATTTTTTCACTATATACTCTTTATAAAGCCACACATGCATGCACAGGCTGCTTAACAGCAGGCAAGATGACATGAATACACTGTTCACTTAGAAAACATGAATCAAGTGTGGCCTTAGATGAATTGCTTATGCTGTACAAAAAACAGTGTGAATAACATGGATTACTATAAGGCCCACTTTAAATTAATGAGTTCAGTGTTCTAGGTACTCTGCTGTTGCTATGCGTGAGTAGTTACCCTCTAAGAGATAATGCAGGTGAAGAAATACATTGCTTGCTTACCAGTTTACATCATTAGAGATAACAGCAACAACCCTTGTTTGTCTGGACTGATTATTTGACTTTTCACAAGGATTTCACAGATCTAGAACAACAAAGGCTATATTGTCCTGTCCACTAAGTAGCTTGAATGAGTGCAAAGAATTTGGATTTGAGGGCCAGTTAAAAGAGAGATGGCAGTTTCTTCCACCCTGTACTGATTTGTCACCAGCTCTGTTGCATTAATTCCCTATCTGCAGAAACTTGCAGCGAGGATGGGAATGGTTTGGGGGAGGGAGCACCTGTTCTGCACAGCATGCTTTCCTTGCAAGGCAGAAAACGTCAAGCTGCAAATTACTGTGTACATCAGTGCTGATATTTTCAGCATTAACTCCCCTGCCAGGAGATCCAGATATCTACTGGCAGGGGAGAATCATACAGGACAGGATGCTAGGGGATCTAATTGCAGCATAGTACAAGAGAGAAACATGCTCAAGGCTTATATATGGGTGAGGGGTGATTTGTGAGTTGTGCAGAGACATCATGATTATACCAAATGATCCAATTCAAGAACAATGTTGATAAATTGGAGAGGGTTCAGAGAAGAGCCATGAGAATGATTAAAGGATTAAAAAAAATGACATAGTAATCAACTCAAAGAGCTCAATTTATTTACCTTAACAAAGAGAAGGTTAAGGGGTGACTTGAACACAGTCTCTAAGTATCTACCTGGGAAACAAATATTTAATAATGGGCTCTTAAGTGTAGCTGAGAAGGTATAATATGATCCAATGGCTGGAAGTTGAAGCTAGACAAATTCACACAGGAAATAAGGCACAAATTATTAAAAGCGAGGCTAATTAATTGTTGGAACCATTTACCAAGGGTTGTGGTGGATTCTCCATTGCTGTAAATTTTAAAATCAGTATTGGATGTTTTCCTAAAAGATGTGTTCTAGGAATTATGTTACATGGCCCTAGTTGTACAGGAGGTCATACTAGATGTCACAGTGGTCCCTTCTGGCCTTGGAATCTATGAACTGACAATAGAATTTGGGCTAAGTTCTGTTAAAAACCTGTAATATTCTAATGCCTGGAAAAAGGTGAATCTGAAATAGTCCTGAAGAGAGTGTTGCTTGGGTCTTTTTAACTCACAAGGAGTGAAAGAAATGCAGAAAACGTCAAAGTGGTCAAAAGAAGATTTTGCTGTGTTTATTTTTTCATAATTTATCAGTCATTTTTTGGCCTGTAAAATCTAGTGTATAATGTTAATGCCACGGCCTGATTCTGCTGTCTCTACTCTTGGAGTAAATCAGGAGCAGATCCACTGAAGTCAGTGGGAATTACATTTGTGTAAAACCTATGTTGGTGAGAAAGGAATCAGGCCCAGTGAATTCCCAGACTTTCCTTTCATTTTTACATTTCATAATCTTTAACTTAGGGTTTAGGAAAGAGAGAAGACAGAGCAATGGAGTAAACTGCTTAAAAGGAGCAGATCTCACTGTGGAAATGGCATGGTGCCCTGGGATGCTTCGGGGAGCCTAATAAAATAAACATTGCTGCTGGCTGTGATGGTACCTTGAGAACAGCTCCATATGTTTCAGGCCCACTAGATAACAAATGGCAATATGACAAAAGGAAGAGAGCGAAAGCAGCATTAAATAAATATATTTTTAATTGGCTTGTACTCACCTCCCAGTGAGGCAGAAATTTGATTTGGCAGAAAAAGCAATATTTTTAATTGCCTTGTCCTGATCTCCTGTTGTGATGCTTTATCCAAACTGGCAACTTGACATCATCATGCATATGTTTTATGTGGTCCTTGTATGTTGTAGGCCAAGTTAACAGATCCAGGTAACAGCATACATCTTTCATAGCAATCCCCCAAACCATCTTGCTGTTGTCTTGTAGATTTACACAATCCATCATATTACAAAGTAGCAGGTCAAATTCTGCTGTCAGGCATATTGTTTTCAATCTGGAGTAAATCCATGGGGATAGAATGCTGTATACATTGACGATGTTGAATATGTGACTCTCTCTTTGTTGGCCTTAAAGGCTAATCTTACCTGCCAAATCGACTTTACCTAACAAGCATTTTTTAAAAAGATTTTTGTAATAAATATTGCTACCTGAAGGCACTAATCCCCGCTTCCCTGCACCCAAATTTTACATGTAGCCTGTATTAATTCTTGCAAAATTTCAAGGCAGGGTAACTAAACTGAATTTTATCTAAAAACAAATCCCCCAATAGCAGTGCCGTTTGCAAGTAATATGTTTGCTCTGAAATAGAATTTGAGGATTATTGTTACATTTATAAGTTTGTGTAATGTGTACCCCTGCCAGAGACCAAGAACGAAGCAATGAAGCATGTTTTATATATGTCAGGGTCAGGATGCCAGTGTGCAGAGATCACAGCAAAAGGAGCAGGACAAGCCAATACAAAATGCTTCTTGCTTTTGTAGCTATTTGGAGACATTCTTTTCATGCTTCAGTCCCCTGTAGAGGGTCAGATCCTCAGCTGTATTTGCAGCTGAAGGTGGGCACTGTAGAATCCTTTATACCACCACCAACTCGAGGCCATGTGACTGCTGTTCCAATGCCCTCTGTAAATTAGAGCAGCCTGAAAGCTGATCTAATATGTGTTGCCCCCCAGAGACTGTTCTGACAGCCAGGAATCTCAGTGACTTCAGGATGCACTGGAAATGCCCCCATTACTGAGGTGGTGTGAGATCTGCTGTAGAGGCCTGAAAGGAGGCGCCCTGGCTCCCCGCCGCGCCTGAGAGGGATGAGCCAGAGCAGGTGCCTCAGTGGTGGAGCCACTGCCGCCTGTCCCTGCCCCCTGGAAGTCAAGGGGCGGGGCAGGAAGTATAAAAGCCCGGCCCAACCGCTCAGTTGGCCGCTGGCTGCTGGAGAGAACAGACGCTGGAGCCCGAGCTCCTGCCGGGCCCAGCCCAACCTGTGCTCACTACCTGGAGGAGCGCTGGCCTGACCTGCCTCGCACTCAGTATCTGGAGGAGCGCTGGCCTGACCTGCCCCGCGCTCACTACCCGGAGGAACGCTGGCTGGACTTGCTTCATACCCGGAACCTGGAGGAACGTCGGCCTGACCTGCCTTGTGCCCGGTATCCCGAGGAGCGGCCTGAGCCTCCCTACGACCGGTATTTCGAGGAGCGGCCTGAGCCTCCCTACGACCGGTACCCGGAGGAGCCCATGGTCTGGGACCACACTGGCGAGAGACAGGTACCCAGAGAGGGGGAGGTTGGAAGTAGCCTCGGGGTAGCTGACCCTGGTTTGGCTCCTGAAGAGCTTGAACCCGTGTCAGTGTGTTTCGGCCAGGATCCCCACTGACAGCAGTGTGCCTTTGCTGCTGCTAGGGCCCTGGGCTGGAACGCAGTGAAGTGGGAGGGCCTGCGTTCCCCCTGCAACCCCCCAAGGGTGGCAGACTCCCCCTCTCCCTGGCCTGAGGAGGCCTTCTGGGCTGATATGCTGTTGCTCAGCCTGCTGAAGGCCTGAGCCTGAACTGCTACTGCCCCTCCCTGCCCAAGGGCCTGGGCTGATACTGTGTTTGCTCAGCCCCTGCCTGAGGGTATGTCTACATCTACAATTTTGCAGCGCTGGTTGTTACAGCTGTATTAGTACAGCTGTATAGGGCCAGCGCTGCAGAGTGGCCACACTTACAGCAACCAGCGCTGCAAGTGGTGTTAGATGTGGCCACACTGCAGCGCTGTTGGGCGGCTTCAAGGGGGGTTCGGGGAACGCTAGAGCAAACCGCAGGGAAGCAGGTCTCCTTCCCCGGGTTGCTCCAGTGTTCCCCGAACCCCCGTGCAAGCAGGTCTCCTTCCCCGCGGTTTGCTCTCGCGTTCCCCGAACCCCCGTGCGAGCAGGTCTCCTTCCCCGCGGTTTGCTCTCGCGTTCCCCGAACCCCCCTGCAAACCGCGGGGAAGGAGACCCGCTTGGGGGGGGATTCGGAGAACACCGGAGCAAACCGCGGGGAAGGAGACCTGCTTGATTACCAGAGAGGTATCCTCAGGTATGCTGGGATACCTGCTTATTCCACGGAGGTCAAGAAAAGCAATGGTAAGTGTCTACACTTGATTACCAGCGCTGGATCACCAGCGCTGGATCCTCTACACCCAAGACAAAACGGGAGTACGGCCAGCGCTGCAAACAGGGAGTTGCAGCGCTGGTGATGCCCTGCAGATGTGTACACCTCCTAAGTTGCAGCGCTGTAACCCCCTCACCAGCGCTGCAACTTTGTGATGTAGACAAGCCCTCGAGTCTGAGCTTGAACTGCTTACTGCCCCGCCCTGCCTCAGGGCTTGGGCTGATGTACTTTGTGCTTACCTGATCCTGGCTGGAGGGCCAGGACTCTGCCTTGTTTGCAGACCCTTTATTCCCTCAACGCTTGCTGAGGGGTTAAGCCTACCAGACTGCTGTGTGTGTAAGGAGGCGCCCTGGCTCCCCGCCGTGCCTGAGAGGGACGAGCCCTGACACCACCGGCTTACAAGGCCATATGCCAAAGACTGACCACATTGACTTTAAGACTGCTTTGAGCCACTAGAACAGTGCAAAGAAGCTGGCATGCGGAACACTGCAGATGGAGTCAGAAGAATTATCTTGAACTTACACCAGGGTGACTGACTGAAAGCAGAACTAGTCCACCACCTCTGCTGTGCTGGATACTGCTCATTTATGGTTCTGAGAGCAGCAGCTGCATCACAGGATGAGTAGGAATGTTTGAGGAGGATACCTCAGGGGCCGATCAACAAAATCAAATGCCTTTCAAACCATATTCTGAATATATATTTAAGGCCACTCATGCTGAGCTGAAATCTGAAAGGGATCTCTGTAAAGAGCTACAAAAGCAAACCGCATTTGTATTGGCTTGTCCAGTTCCTCTCACTATGATCTCTTCACATTGGCACCCTGGCACTGAAAATGCAAAGCATTTTTGATTCCTTCATTCTCATTCTGTGGCAGCAGTGCACATAGCAGACTCTGTACATCTATTATACAATTACAGTCAACCCTCTTCACTCCCCCAGTTCCTTTTCAAAGCAAGTACATTACTCACACTTATGGTATTGCTAATGTTGGTTGTTTTTGGAGGCAATTAGATTTTGGTACCTAGCCTGACCTTTTTAAATAAATCAGCAATAAAGATACCTGACAGCATGGTTGGTTGGTTGGTTTGTTGCTTGGATACACTCAGAAAGAAATATATTACTGTGAGTACATCTGTAGAAAACCTTTGGTGAGTAAATGGGTTAAGGTTGATGAGGCTGAATATTTGACCAGAATTATTGTATGGATATCAGGGACCAAGTTTTTTAAGACCAAGGAATGAAAAGTTACACTGGGCTAGATTCCATCACCTGCACTGATTGAACAGCACCTTAGTTCTGTGTAATCCCATTGATTTCCAGGGGACAACTCCTAAAGGAAGGCACTACTCAGTATGAGTAAGGAGTGGAAGAGTCTAGTCCTTAATCAATAGCTGGAATTTATGAAAGATCTTATTTTAATGTGGAATAATAGCAAGAATTCTGAAGACACAGGAGCAACACAAAGGTAGCAACACAATATAACAGTAGCATCCCTTACAAACATACCAGCTGTCACTAGAATATTGCTGGGTTCCCTCCAAGACCTTTTCCACTAGGCTTATCCAGATACCTTTTCCAGTTCTGGGAGAACACTTCATCCAATGCTCTGGGATCCAAAACACACACTTTGACTACAGATTTCACCACTTAAGTATTTTTTATTTAGCATGCAGCAAAGCTATGCTGAGCTGATTAGACTCAAGCGTAGAGGATGGATTCAGGACATTTCACACATTACTTTCCTTACTGCCAGGCCCACCAACTGTCCCTGGGCTCTGATAGTCAAGCTGGGTGCTTTCCATCTCATAGATCATCTCCAGTAGTAAAGGTTTTGCAGGCCAAATAATGCTCTCATTGACACCTGTGCAAACCCATTGGTTTCAGGTTACACCTTAAGTGACAGTCATTTTTACCCTATGTGTGAATAGGTGGTATATGTTCTCAGCCTATACAGTTTAAACTTTTTTTGTTTTAATTTCAGCCAAAACAATTCACCCATTTCCAAGAATTAGGTTAGTGAAAAATTGTTTTGCCCACAATAGAAAATTCTGGTGGCCATTTAAAAAGAAACTCCAGCAACCCTATGCTTTGGAGCAGACTCTTGAAATTTGACACAGAGTGGCATTTGTGTCAGGGATGTGCCTATTGCTGTCCCTGTGAAAATCTGCCCAGATCTAACTAATTTTGCAGCTAAAAACTCCAGTGATTCTATCTGTACTGAGCATACTGCAGCCTGGGGCTGAGTAGGACTTTCCCAGCAGTTACAGCTCGGTGGCTGTGAGCCATGCCAGATCTAGACACCAGAAATGAGAACATGGAGACTCTCTGCTGTCTTCTGAATGAACCCTGTGCAGAACCCAGGCAGCCTGAAGGAGGAAGTTGTCTGATTCAATGTAGAGGGGACAAGTGCCAGGCCTATGTGTGGGGGATAGATTGGTATGAGGAGTAGGGTAGGGGGAATCTGTGACTGGGAGCTGAGCAATAGGCTGGAACTTGCTGGGCAAGGAGACTGGGATGAGAAGCCTGAGGAGTGGAGACTGGGACTGGCTAGATAAAAACAGGACTAAGACAAAGAGCCAGGATGGGAAAGAAGTGGACCTGGGATAGAAAGAGGTTGGAGGAGAGAGATCAGAATGGGTCACATTTAGGGGATAATGGCAGAAGAGTGTGTGCCCACTACAGCATGCTCCCTTCCAGAGTCTGGAATCGAACCCAACATTTCTGAGTTTCACCATTCCTATGCTATCAGAAAATATATGAGAAAACCACTGGCAAAGTATATCATCTGCCTTTAGTGCTGGTCCATATAGAGGATGACAACCTACTGCTGCCACCAGTTACTGCATTAGCTCAAGTAGCAGTAGTCTGTGTGGTGAATCTAAAGATTCCAACTCTGCTGATGAGCCACATGGGTATCAGTATAATGCCTCATGACATACTTTCTGGGTTTGTCTTTTTTTTTTTTTTTAAAGCCTTGGAAATGACACACAAATATTACATTAAAATAAAAAAGTTGCAAAGTCAAGCACTCAGGTATAAGGAAATTCCACAACTTTGCATACACTTTGCAATAGCATCTTTAATTATGTGATCACATGCTATTTTTTGCACAGGATCCTTTGTCTTATCAAGTGGACAGGATTGACCTGTTCTGGAGATGAACTGAGCATAGGGTGACCAGATGTCCCGATTTTATAGGGACAGTCCCGATTTTGGGGTCTTTTTCTTATATAGGCTCCTATTACTCCCCACCTCCTGTCCCGATTTTTCAGATTTGTTGTCTGGTCACCCTAACTGAGCTTAGTGAAGGACACTGTTTGTAGGATCCCTGCATCAATTACTACAGGTGTCGGAAGGTGTGTAGAGAATGACGCAGAAGTTTACAGAAAGAGAAAGGACAGTCTCATGGTTAAGGGAGTTGAAAGCTGCCCTGGAGAATTGGATTCTATCCCTGCCTCTGTCACTATGTGATAGTGGGTATGTATGTTTAAACCACTTTCCACAGATGAACACTAACTGTGTGCCACATTTTCTGGGTGCCCAGTTTTATACCCTGGGGTCTAATTTACAGAAGTGCTGAACATTTACAACCGCAAATGAAGTCAGTGGGGGCTGTGCTTTGAACACACAAAGTGCTGTATAATACTAAGTACTCTGAGGAGAATTAATCATTGGAACAATTTACCAAAACTTGCAGATTCTCCATCACTGAAAATTTTTAAATCGAGAGTGGATTATTTTCTAAAATGTGATTTAGTTAAAACGGGTATAATTTTGGGGCAGTTCTCTGGCCCTTGTTATACAGGAGATCAGACTAGGTGATCATAGTGGTCCCTTCTTGCCTTGGAATCTATGAAAGAAATCAAGTCCTACATGTTTCAGATTGGGCACACAGATACAGGATATTTTTTACTTTAATCTGTCTCTGCCTCAAGTCCCCATCTGTACAATGGAGATGACTCCACCTCCTCACCTCACCAGGGTGACCAGACAGCAAATGTGAAAAATCAGGACTGGATGGGGGCCTATAGGTGCCTATGTAAGAAAAAGACCCTAAAATTGGGACTGTCCCTATAAAATCGGGACATCTGGTCACCCTACACCTCACAGAGGTATAGTGAAGAAAAATTAATGTTTGGGAAGCACTCTGATACTATAACAATGAGCACCATAGAAAAATCCATGAGGAAATTAATAATTCTGTCTTCAGAGCGGGGTTTGAAGTGTGCAGTAAATAAGGCAGCATCCACATATTGAGCAATGAGGAGAAAACAAAATATTGAATAGTGGCTCATTAAGTGAGCATTGTCCCTCCTGTACATGGAAAGAGGTCCAATGGAAAAAATAGCATGTGATCATGTAATTAAAGACTATATCATAATGCATATGCACAAGGCAGCTGAATTAAGGTTGCACAAGCAAATTTAATTCTTTATTTTCTGTCTTTAGAGTGCTTGACTCTCCCCCTAATGTTCTTTTTACATGGGGGAGAAGTGGATTTTTGTGTGATATATATGAATGATATAGACATTTTTACTCAGAGGAAATGTATTTTGATGGTTCTGAATGTATCAGGACTTTTATAACTCATTCAATAAAAATCAAAACATCTTAATTTTTACAGGACTGCTATGGTTGGAATGAAGAGTTCTCTACCCATCAATATGACTGTGACTCCCACTATATTAGGAGAGGGATGCAAGGCCCAAAATTCAGACCCAGAATCATCTCTTCTGCAGACTATACTTTATCTCTTGTGGTGTTTTCCCTTAGCCTAAAGTAAGTAATTTGAGTCTGAAAGTAAATAATTGCTCTTCATTTATGGCAAAACATAACTTGTATATAATGGTTTTGCTTTGATACATGTTATATTCCACCCTGATCTCCAGTATTTAGTAAACTAGCTGCTCCAGGTTTGCTAGAATTAGCACCCTACGGAGCTCATGCGGTGTCTGCCAGCATGGTTCATTGCTTTGATGTTCTCAAACCTTTTTTGCTTGATCTATCAGTTCCCTGTCTCTTGTGTTAGCTTAAGCTTTGTTTTCCTGTCCTTTTCCCCCTTGTTTCTTAGTCCTTACATTCTTAGCACCTTATCTTTTGTTTCTGGTTTCTCTATCTTCTCCTCCAGTATTTTAGCTGCAGTGTTGTCATTAGTAGGGTGCATCATATCTGTGATATAAGTAAGTAATCTGCTTTGTAGTCTGTACTGATGATCTCCTCCCTCCTTCGACATTATAATTCTTCTCTATGGCTGTTCTCAGCATACTTTAGTGGTTTATTTTCTTCTGAATTTTCAGCTTTAAGATCCTCCATTACAGAGGTAATTGGAAGATGCAGTTATTAGGTTTTATGTCTTTTTAATCAAAGTTCCATTTTTATTAGATTGTTGGTGACATTTCTTTTGCAGATATGTGCTGTTGCTTTGCAGATGCCTTCCTTTTCATGGCTGCTACATATGACAGTGGTTAACAATTAATGAATTATATACTGTATAGTGATGATAGATTAATTTCATACCAGAGGCCCTGATGGTATTATATTTACTGGTGAACTGTAATTTTGCACGGTCACTGTAGTGAACAGTCATCTTTCTCATTTCAGGAGGAGTCAGGAAATCCTTGTGTTTCTTGAGGAGCAATCAGAATCTGACAGGTATTTGGAAGGAGGTGACTTCTAACATACTAGTTATGTTCTATAATCCTTTTTTGGTTTAAATGAGAATAAGACCTCAGACTTTGTGGGATAGTTCCCCACCTTCAGTATATGTGGTATATATTTCAAAAACTACTGTCAGAGTGCTTCTTGAGCCTTCCATTGTAATGTCCCATCGCTCAGGAATCAGCTTGGAGTATAGTGCTGTGGAGTTCGAACAGATGAAAATCATTGTATAAATGTAAAATACTGATGGTTTTTTTTCACTGCTTCTCAAATAAGTGATAATTAGGAATCTTGGAGTTTGATTAAAAGATAAATTAACACAAACATTTTACCAGTATCAAACGATGAGATTTCCTATTCTTAAATAAAGTGTAGTAACGCAACACATCTTATGTATATGTTACTTAGAAATAGTAATTTGCAACACTTTGCTGTAATTAACATTTTTTCTGATGGAGTTACTAGGCCAAATTTTCTGCAGATGTAAATCCCTCCAGTTACTTCATTTGTATTCTACTTATTTATGTCACCAGAGCATTTGCCCCATGATGCATAGGCAGATTAGTTCCCCCAAATAATATATAGTATTTAGCTGAAACTGTGTAGTTAGTAGGGCTAGTCAAATTTTAAGAAATTAGTTTGCAAATATTTTCACAAATAAGCTTTGAGTTTGGTTTGTATTATTTTTGGTGACACAGAATTGTGTGAATATATGAAATACAAGGTGCGTATGAATCTTAAAAGGTTCATTATGTGTGACTATGTGAACAACGAGTCACAAGGGGGGAGGGATAGCTCAATGGTTTGAGCATTGGCCTGCTAAACCCAGGGTTGTGAGCTCAATCCTTGAGGGGGGCATTTAGGGATCTGGGGCAAAAAATATCTGTCAGGGATAATACTTGGTCCTGCTAGTGAAGGCAGGGGACTGGACTTACCGACCCTTCAAAGTCCCTTCCAGTTCTATGAGATAGGTATATCTCCAGACAAGGTGTTAGTGAATCCCAAAATTGTTTGTGAATCTTAAAACTATTTTTAGCACAAACTGATATGCACCCAAAAATTCATGCAACAAGTCCATTATTTGGTATTCCTCATTCTCTACATTAAAAAGTTTCAGTAGTCCAATCAGTAAGTAGTTACAATACCATATGACTTAAGTGACCAGTCATATACTATGAATAATAAATAGCAAATCCTCAAAGTGAACAGGGTGCAGTAAGCTAGGCTGAAAATTGTTTGTCCAAATGATGAATGTCTTTGTAGAAATCAGGATTGGTTTGCTAAGAAGAAAGGATTAAATTCACAACAAAGATTACAACAAATAATTTGACTAGCTATGCAAAATCATGTGGCATCTCTGTTCATTCTAGCACTTCACTTTCTCCATTGTGGAAAGTATCCATTAGATCAGGAATTTTCAACCTTTTTCTTTCTGAGGCCCACACAACATGCTATAAAATCTCCACGGCCCACCTATGCCACAGTAACTGGTTTTCTGCTGGCACTGGGGAATAGCTAGCAGGGCAGTTGCTTGGGGCCCCAGGCCACAGGGGGCCCTGCAAAGGTACATTGTTCACGCTTTGGCTTCAGGGTGGGGCTTCGGCTTTCTGCCTTGGGCCCAAAGGAGTCTAATGCTGGCCCTGCTTGGTGGACCCCCTGAAACCTGCTCGCAGCCCCCTAGGGGGCCCCAGACTCCTGTTTGAGAACCACTGCATTAGATCTCTGCTCTTGATGTTAATGTTAAATGATTACCGCGTGCTCTGCTGAATGGTTGTTTGAGTATATTGGACCTTTACACTCCTTTCTGGCTAATTTAACCAGCAAATTCATTGAAAAGTAAACAGTGTTGCCAAATGTGCACTGTTGTAATACATTTCTCAAGTCTTTACCACCATGTCTCTTCTCCACATTTATATGCATGTAAGGAGCTTTCAGTAAGAGACAATCTTTACTAGAACATGCAGCTTAATATGACCTTTATAAAAGCATAAGAGAGTTTTATACATTAATCAGTGCTCTGCTGTTATTGCTTGAAAAATTAATCTGTCAGATGAATGCATTCTAATCAGCCAGAGATAAAGTGCTCGTTTTTGCCTGGATGTATTTGTCCCTAACGTAAGCACAGATAATATTTTGGACAGTGCTCAAAAAAGAAATCCCCACTTATCACATAATTGCTCTAAAACAATTATAAATCTGCACTTTTTCTTTTGATTTAAAGAGACTTTGCACTCTTGCCTGCTTACTTTCCACAGCAACTTTAATGTCCTCCATAGATGGCCTGCTCCTGGCCCCATCTGTTAAGACCTGCTTAATTAGGAAGCCATATGGAGTAGAGCAGTGCAAATCACTGATTTTTGGTTTTTGTTGGTTTGATAGCCAACCCAGGGGGAAAATTTTGTTTTGAATCAACCTGAAAGGACTTTTTTTCAAATTTTTCAGTGAATCAAAAAAAATTCAGTTAATTTTCAGGTTAAATGAAATGTTTTGTGTGACCTGAAGCAAAATGTTTTGCTTTGAGGTTTATCAATTTAAAAACTACCATTTATAATGAAAATACATTTCTAGTTCAAAATGAAATGTTTTGATTTTTTTTAAAGTGTCAAAATGGAAAAAAAAAAATTCAAAATTTTTTGATCTAAATAATTTGGCAAATTTCTCACAAGTTTATTAAATGTTTTTGGTCAACCCAAATCTGTATTTTTGGCAGAAAAATCTGAAAAATTTTACCCTATACTAATTTTGAATGTATAACCACTTTATTAAACCTAGTGGTTTATGAACTATGCTACATATTATATGCCAATTAATGGGGCACTATTTATCTGCTCATATACATACTATGGAGGCACTAGTTGCAGTTCAATAGTTAAGGTGGAGTTTTGTACTTAAACTAGGGATTCAACCTCTTTCAGATATAAGAAAATTATAGCATATTCTTCCCAGAATTACAACACTTAATCTCTGAGCATAAACACATTTTCACAGAATTTACAATTAAATCTGTAAAGTATTTTAGGAGTTTAAATTAATTTTAAAACGGGTCTTTTAGGAAATTCCACACCCTGTGTCAAACTTTTTTTCTTTTGGTTCCAAATAGCAGAATACAGGTGCTTCACGCTTCCCAAACAATGTAAACTCATTTCAACTGTAGTCTTCCGATGCAATTTTAGAGTGTGTTTTAAGATTAATTGTGATGTTTCCATGTAATTTTTCATAACTGAGTGTTTCACCTTCAGCACAGGCTGACAAAGAATGTGATGCTCCAGAGACTTCCATGAAGAGCTGTTGTCTCCCACTGTTCTTGTGGGGGCTGAAGGAACAGGTTGCTTTCAGATGGCCCTTTTGAGAAGAACATTTCTTGTGATAAATCAGCTGAGCAAGTGATTGGTTAGCGGAAGTCAGATTCTGTTCTTTTTCTTCTGCTGCGGTGGGTGATAATTGGCCAGCAGGGGAAGATTTAATGGCCGGTAGTGGGAGTGGGTCTCTGAGACCGCGTGTTTGAGGCCCTGAGAAGAGCATCACACTTGAAGGCAGTTAGAGAGTTGTACTGAGGCCCTTAGCGGCTGAAGTGTCTGGAAGCTTCCAGCATGACTTTGTTCACCCTTTAATTAAGTTTGTCTACCAGGTGACTATTTTGTCTGGTTACTTTTGTTGTCACTACAGACACCTTTACAGATCAGAACACAGAGATTATGCTGGAGATTGTAAAGACAAGGGTAGGAGGATACTATGCCCTTTTGTGATTGGGAAACAGTTCACCAATTTGGGGCTAAATCATGACACAAATTGGAATATATTTGAGGCATTAAGTTATAGGTCTCTCTGGACTCAAGCCCAGTGCATCACACCTTAGGGTTAGAATTTTTATAAAATCTAGTTTAAAAATAGCTCATATGTCTGCTAAATGTGATTTGGAGGCATTGGAAAAGTGACACACAACCTTCTGTGGCAGAATGGATAATTTTGATGTCCAACTCAGTGTGTGAAGGAGCAATGTGTTGAACACAAAAGTAGCCATATAAATTGAATTGAGTTAATTTACTATTTTCAGTAATTTTGTATTATACCACCATGGGTTCGACTCTAGTGGGTAGAATTTTAAACTCAGAGTGAAAGTTACTTCTGTCATTCGTCTCAGATCTAGAATCTCTAGGAACACATGAAGATCAAGGAAAGTAACAGACATTCACAACGTCTTGTGTGCCTTATCAATTTTATTAAAGTTTCCATCAAGGTTGATTATCCAAGCATATATAAATCCTAAAAATATCCATGCACAAGTTATAGCTATAGTCAAACTCTCATCCTCCTAGATAGTCTTAAGGTCTAATGGGTCCTCCACAGATTGATCATCAATAGATAGGTGGTTCCTGCTGGAGTATTCCCAAAGGTAACTGATTTTTCCCATTCCAGGCATCCTCTTTTATAATGTGATTCTGACTATACCTAGTACCCTAATACATCGTGTACCCTATGGTTAGGGCATGTGTTAGAAAAATGTGACTACTGGGTATCTTGTAATAAAAAATTAATCTGGTGGTTAATTTTTAGCAATGCCACCTATTGGTGCATCTTTTCTCATAATCTTGTGGCATCGAGTTATTCTTTGGTCACTTACTTATGTCAAGCATTTCTTAAGCCTAAGGCCTAGTATGGCTAAGCTAAAATCTGACAGGCGTCAGCCTGTAAGCCTTGTGTTTCAGCCCTACTTACTTAGACACCTAATATATACTTATCACTTCTGACTACCAATCAATCCTATCTTATAATTCTACAATTTAGTTCTATTCAACATACAATGATTATATATGACACGACATGTTAGTTAATCATAACATCACACAATAAATGAATGATAAAATTAAGTAATTGGCTACACAAAGCAGAAGAGAAACTTTCTGTGACATTTGAATGCCCTTTATGACATACAGACATAGAAATCCCCTTGGGAATCTCAAATGGGGTAATAATAAAAGTACATTCTCTGCTTGGCTACTTATGTATTCTCTCTTAGAAGAGGTAGTGGTTAGGGTGGAGGCAGAAGACAGTCAAGCTTAAGGAAGTGAAGTTGCTTTGCCTTTGAGAGGTTAATTTGTAATTTTGAGGGCTGTTCTTAAGTTTGAAATTATACTTTATAAGCTACTCTGTACAGTATGCTTAATATATTTAAGCATGTGAAAAACTGACTGTATTGTATAAAACACAAAAAGGCATAAAGAAACCTTTCCACAAATGTATCTCTGGCTACATCCTTTTAAAACAGCCACTTATGTCATTTTCAGTATTCAAAGGGATTTTGTGGAGTTGTAATACCCATTAAAAGACTGAAATGTCTATGAAGTAATAAGTGGTAACACATTTCCACCTACATTAACCAATGTACATATTATACAGATCCATATGTATAGTTCTTCTTCGAGTGATTGCTCATATCCATTCCAGTTAGATGTGTGCGCCGCGCGTGCACGTTCGTCGGAAGACTTTTACCCTAGCAACTCCAGTGGGCCGGCAGGTTGCCCCCTAGAGTGGCGCCGCCATGGCGCTCGATATATACCCCTGCCGGCCCACCCGCTCCTCAGTTCCTTCTTACCGCCGTGTCGGTCGTTGGAACTGTGAAGCGCGGCATAGCTGTCCTCCACGTCCCTAGCTCTCCTTCGTTTCACTGTTCTCATAGTTGTAGATAGTTTAGTTTAATTAGTGTTAATTATAGTATAACTGTATACATTTGTTAGCGGGTTTGGGCTGTAGCCCTTCCCTGCGCCCGGCACCGGGCCCATGCCTGGTTCGCCGGGGTTCAAACAGTGCTCGGCCTGCAAAAAGCCGCTGCCGACCAGCGATCCCCACGACGCCTGTCTGAAGTGCCTGGGGGATTCGTACATTTCAGACAAGTGCCGCATCTGTAAGACTTTTAAGCCTCGGACAAAAAAGGAGAGGGACCAGAGGTTAAGGACTCTCCTAATGGAAGCGGCACTTAACCCTGTGGCCTCGACGCAGAGCGCCAGCTCTGTGCCGGCACTGGACCGCGCCGGCACCGGAAAGACACCCCGGCACCGACCTTCCCCAGCACCGGGACCCGACGCAAGACCCTCGAAGTCTGCGACTCCATCCTCGCAGGCTCGAGCGGAGCGCCTGGCACCTACCTCTGCTGCGGCACCACCAGCAGGGATTCCGTCGACTCTGGGCCCTGGAGGTCCGTCGAGTCCGGTCCCTCCTTGCTCCCCTATGAGATCTGGGGTTGAGCTGTTGGTCCCTTCGACGCCAGAGACATTCACTTCGGCGCGAGACCTAATTGCTCTCACGGAACCTACCCAGCCTCAACCCCCGGTACCCCCGGTGCAGGTTATATCTAGAGGCAAGCCTGCGACAATGCAAGCGCCGTCTCCGGACTCGCCCAGCCGGCATCGATCCCCTTTGAGGTCCCGGCACTGTGGACGTTCTCGCTCCAGGCGCCGCTCGCAGTCTCGGCACCGCTCCCCTTGGCGGTACCGGTCGCACTTGCGGCGCCGGTCATCTTCCAGACAGTCTCGCTACTCCCGGCACTGGTCTGGATCGAGTCGCTGCTACCGGCACCGAGACTCCAGGAACCGTTCCCGTCGGCGGTCAGCACCCCGGTCGACCTCCCGGCACCGAGCTGGTGGCAGGTCCTGGTCCCAGTCGACCTCCCGGCACCGTGCCGGCGGCAGATCCCGATCGACCTCCTGGCACCAAGCTGGTGGCAGGTCCCAGTCCCGATCCCGGCACCGGTACGATTCCTGGTACCGGTCCCTGGCACCGAGAAGATCGTCAACGTCGAGACCGAGGGAGCCCTACCAGCCACGTTCGGCCCCACCATGGCCCTCCTGGCAGCCGTCTGTCTCATCACAGACAGACAGCATGTACGCCCTTGATGCGGAGAGACCCGCGGCCCTCTTCCATGATCCTCCTCCGCAGGATCAGGGACCGCAGCAGTGGGGTTTCTGGACGCCCTGGGCATACCATCAAGCCCAGGGCCCTCAACACATTCCATTTCAACCTGTGGCGTCTGAGCGCAGGGCTCCGGAGGCCTCGTTGTCTCGCCCTCCCCACTCTCCGGCGGGGGAAGACCGATCTAACCAGCAGGGCCCTGAGCTCCCTCCAGAATCAGAGGCGCTGGTACAGATGGAGCCCCCCGTGGACCCGCTCCTACCAGGGGTCTCCTCGTCGTCCTCCCCCGATGAGGCAGTGGTGGGAACGTCATCCTCCAGTCCTCCCCCACTCGACCTCAGGGTGCACCAGGACCTCCTCAGGCATGTAGCGCAAAACTTGAACTTGCAGGCTGAGGAGGTTTCGGAAATCGAAGCTCCTGTGGTGAGCATTCTCTCAGCGGATGCTCCTACCAGAGTTGCCCTTCCCTTCATCAGGACTATTCAAGCTAATGCTAATACCATCTGGCAATCACCGGCCTCCATCCCTCCTGCTGCACACCGGGTGGAGCGCAAGTATATGGCACCCTCCAAAGGATATGAGTACCTGCATGTACACTCAACCCCGTGCTCCCTCGTCGTGCAGTCTGTGAATGAGAGGGAGCACCACGGGCAGCAGGCCCCAGCACTGAAGTCCAAGGAGGCGAGGCGCATGGACCTGCTAGGCCGGAAGGTCTACTCAGCGGGCGCCCTCCAACTCAGAGTTTCTAACCAACAGGCCCTCCTTAGCCGCTATGCCTATAACTCCTGGGTAGCAGCGGATAAGTTCAAGGAGTTGTTGCCTCAGGATGCGCGTCAAGAATTCGCGGCAATTGCCGGAATTCGCGGCAAGAAGGTCGCAAGAACTTAATTGCAGGCATCCTTGGACACAGCAGACTCGGCCTCCAGAACTCTGGCTTCAGGGGTTACAATGCGCCGCATCTCCTGGCTACAGGTTTCTGGCCTTCCTCTGGAGCTCCAACACACCATCCAGGACCTCCCTTTTGAAGGTCAGGGCCTCTTTTCAGATAAGACTGAAAAGCCTGAAAGACAATAGGGTCATCATGCGCTCTCTAGGGATGCACATGCCCGGGACACAGCGCAGACCCTTCTGGCCGCAACAGCAATAGCAGCGCCGGCCCTATGCCCAGTACCGCCAGCGGCAAGACTTTAGTAGACGCTGAAGCAAGAATGGCCGGCGCAGACAATCGGGCAACCAAGGGGGGCAGAATCAGGGCTCCTCTAAAGGCCCCACCTGGCCCAAAACCTTCATTTTGAAGGTGCACCCGAGGACGCTGTACCAGTTTCCCCCGCGGATCCGTCCCCCCCATTTTCCAACCGCCTTTCGTTCTTCCTCCCGGGGTGGACCCAAATAACTTCCGACCGTTGGGTCTTACGCACTGTGCAAACGGGATACAGTCTGCAATTTATTTCATGCCCTCCCTCCCGCCCCCTACCCTCGTCCCTCTTCAGGGACCCCTCTCACGAGCAATTCCTCCTTCAGGAGGTGCGGACGCTCCTTGACAAAGGAGCCATAGAGGCGGTTCTGGAAAACGAGAAGGGCAAGGGGTTTTATTCCCGCTACTTTCTGATCCCGAAGGCCAAGGGAGGCCTCAGACCCATCCTCGACCTGCGGGAACTCAACAAGCATATGGTGAAGTTGAAGTTCCGCATGGTATCCCTGGGGACCATTATCCCATCTCTGGATCCTGGAGACTGGTACGTCGCCCTCGACATGCAGGACGCTTATTTTCATATAGCCATTTTTCCGCAACACAGACGCTTCCTTCGGTTCGTGGTCAACTGCCACCATTATCAATTTGCGATCCTCCCGTTTGGCCTCTCCACGGCCCCGAGGGTATTCACGAAATGCATGGCGGTAGTCATCGCATATCTTTGATGCAGTCGCATACACGTATTCCCCTACCTCGATGACTGGCTGATTCGAGGCACGTCAGAGTCGCAGGTCCACAACCACGTCCGCAAGATCAGCAGACTCTTTGGAGCTTTGGGCCTCATTATCAACGTGGACAAGTCCACTCTGCTCCCCACGCAGAGGATAGGGTTCATCGGGGCCATTCTGGACTCCACCTTGGCCAGGGCTGTTCTGCTGCTGTCCAGGTTCCAGACGCTGTCAGCCATCATTTGGTGTCTACAGACGGCTCCCTTGACCTCTGTAAGGATGTGCCTAACCCTCTTAGGCCACATGGCGGCCTGCACCTTTGTTACGGGTTATGCGTGGCTTCGCATGAGGCCCCTCCAGTCCTGCTTATCACACAATACTGTCCGGCCAGGCATCTGCTGGATGCGGTTATCACCATCCCCCAGGAGGTATTGGATTCCCTCCGGTGGTGGCTAGACCAGTCCGTAGTGTGTGCTGGGCTCTTGTTTCATTCGCCCCAACCCTCGGTATCCCTAACAACGGATGCCTCAGACCTGGGCTGGGGGGCCCACCTCGGAACCCTGAGGACACAGGGCCAGTGGTCTCCTCAGGAAGTGGCCCTCCACATCAACATACAGGAGTTGAGGGCGGTCTGCCTTGCTTGCCAAGCATTCTCCCGTCAGCTTCAAGGTCGCTGTGTCTCTGTGTTCACCGACAACAGGATGACCATGTACTATATCAACAAGCAGGGCGGCACGAGATCCTCTCCCCTATGTCAGGAGGCTCTGGGAATTTTGTATAGCCCACTCCATTCACCTCATGGCTTCCTTTCTCCCCGGAGTACGGAACACGCTGGCAGACCGTCTGAGCAGATCCTTCCTTTCGCACGAATGGTCCCTTCGCCCGGATGTCACCCTCTCACTCTTCCAGAGGTGGGGTCGTCCCCAGCTGGACCTCTTCGCGTCCAGAGGGAACAGGAAATGCCAGATGTTCTGCTCTTTTGAAGGGCGGGAACCAGGGTCGGTAGCGGATGCCTTCCTTATCCCATGGACGACGCACCTGCTCTATGCGTTCCCTCCATTCCCGCTTGTCCACAAGGTCCTTCTGAAGGTGCGCAGGGAAAGAGCCCGCTTGATTATGATAGCTCCAGCATGGCCCAGACAACATTGGTACCCGATGTTGCTGGACCTGTTTCTGGCCGACCCAGTCCCCCTGCCCCTTTACCTGGACCTGATCACCCAGGACCACGGCAGGCTCCGTCACCCGGACCTCCAGTCTCTACACCTCACGGCATGGCTCCTGAGTGGCTGACCAGGTTGGAACTACGGTGCTCTACCCTTGTATGTCAAGTACTACTGGGCAGCAGGAAACCTTCCACTAGAGCTATGTACTCGGCCAAGTGGAAGCGTTTCTTCTGTTGGTGCACGGAGAGGGGTTCCCTCCCTATGGAGGTTTCTATCGCCAGTATTCTCGATTACATCTTGTCCCTCAAGCAGCAAGGCCTGGCGATATCGTCCCTTCGAGTTCACCTGGCAGCTATCTCCACCTTTCATCCAGGGGGAGACAGCCGTTCAGTTTTCTCTCACCCTACAGTGACTAGATTCCTGAAAGGACTAGAACGTCTCTACCCCCAGGTTCGACCCCCTGCCCCTACCTGGGATCTCAACCTGGTTCTGACTCGGCTCATGGGCCCTCCATTTGAGCTGTTAGCGACTTGCTCCCTGCTCTGTCTCTCCTGGAAGACTGCTTTCCTGGTGGCCATCACCTCAGCCAGACGGGTGTCAGAACTCCGGGCCCTCACGGTAGATCCCCCGTATACGGTCTTCCATAAAGATAAGGTGCAGCTGAGACCACACCCTGCCTTTCTCCCCAAGGTGGTCTCAGCCTTTCATGTCAACCAGGAGATCTTTCTCCCCGTCTCTTTCCCAAAGCCCCATTCATCCCGCAGGGAGCAACAACTCCACTCGCTTGATGTCCGCCGGGCAGTCGCGTTTTATGTGGAGAGGACCAAACCGTTCCGCAAATCCCCCCAGCTCTTCGTGGCAGTAGCGGACCGAATCAAAGAACTTCCCATTTCCTCACAGAGGATATCCTCGTGGGTGACGTCCTGTATCAGGACCTGTTATGACTTGGCTCACACCCCTATGGGCCATGTGACTGTGCACTCTACCAGGGCACAAGCATCATCGATGGCTTTTCTTGCCCACTTGCCCATCCAGGAGATTTGTAGGGCGGCGACCTGGTCCTCCGTCCACACCTTTGCTTCCCATTATGCCCTGGTCCAGCAGTTCAGAGATGACGCGGCCTTCGGCTCTGCAGTGCTTCATGCCGTGACTTCTCACTCTGACCCCACCGCCTGGGTAAGGCTTGGGATTCACCTAACTGGAATGGATATGAGCAATCACTCGAAGAAGAAAAGACGGTTACTCACCTTTGTAACTGTTGTTCTTCGAGATGTGTTGCTCATATCCATTCCACACCCGCCCTCCTTCCCCACTGTCGGAGTAGCCAGCAAGAAGGAACTGAGGAGCGGGTGGGCCGGCAGGGGTATATATTGAGTGCCATGGCGGCGCCACTCTAGGGGGCAACCTGCCAGCCCACTGGAGTTGCTAGGGTAAAAGTCTTCCGACGAACGTGCACGCGCGGCACGCGCACCTAACTGGAATGGATATGAGCAACACATCTCGAAGAGCAACAGTTACAAAGGTGAGTAACCGTCTTTTTTCTTTAATCTGCTTTAGTTAAGAGGATATGAACTTGTTTACTAGGAGTTTCTAATATAAATGTAAACCGTTTAATGTAATTTTTTCAGGGTGAAATCTTGGCTCCATTGTAGTCAATAGCAAAACTCTTATTGACTTCAATGGGGCAAGGATTTTACCCGCAGAACATATGAACATGGGTACACACACACACTCCCTCTGTCTCTTTCCAACTCCACCCCCCGATAATACTATTCATTTACTTAACCAGCATTGTTAAGCATGTTCTTATGTAACTCATCAGTAGCAAATATCAGAGGAAAACAACCTGAGTAAATAGGTCAATCACAGGGTCACTATGAACCACCAGCATATTGCTGCCATAAAAAGATAAAGGTGATCCTAAGATGTATCAGATGAGGCATTTCCAGTAGAGATATGGAAGTATTAATGTAATTGTAGAAGGCACTGGTAAGCCTCATCTGAAATTTTGTGTAGAGTTCTGGTCCTCGTTTTCAAGAAAGATTAACTCAGACTGGAACAGATGCAAGAAGAGCTACTAAGATGATCAAGGGAACAGAGAGCCTGTTTGTGAGCAGCGTCCTCGTTTGTCCCATGGTGGTCCCCTACAAAACTCAATTTTGCCACTGTTGCCTCCCATCATGCTGGGTGGCGTTTGCGTCATTGTGTCATCATGCTGAGCAGATGCATTTCACTTTGGTTTTCATTTTGTCACCAAGGACAAGAACCTGAGTTACTGTGTTTGGTGGCCCCATCGTAGCTTTGTGGCTCTCTGCAATTGCATGGGTTGCAGCTGCCTAATACCGCTGCTGCTTATGGGAGAAGACTGAAAGAGCTTGGCTTGGTTAGCGTAGCAAAACAAAGGGTAAGAAGGAATCCGATTGCTCTCTATAAATAGATGCTGGAGGGGGAACTAATGTAAACACCAGGGAGGGAGAATAGCTATTTAAATCAAAGGACAAAGTTGGCAGAAGAATGACTGACTGCACATAGTGGCAGAATTATTTGACAATTATTTTCCTCCCCTTTTTACTCCAAGACACCTCATGGTCCAATATTTACAGGTATGTGGATGAGAGCTCTGCAGAGGGTATCCTGATTCAGTCCCATGTGACAAAGTTCCTCCTCTACCTTGGTGGGTCCTGAGCTTATTGGCAGATTTGCTCAGCTCAGTGATCTCCCCCACAGTCTGGATCAGCTCCTCCTGTGTCTGATCAGGAGTTGCCCTCTACCAGTACACGAGCCCCGCCCCAATAATTGCATGCAGGATTTGCAACCACTTCTCAAGCCCATGGGAGATGCACCTGCACAGCAGCCACAGAATTGCAGTCAAGGTAACAGCTTGTTTCACAGCATAAATAAGGCTTGTATCATTGAATTGTCTGCACATTGTGGTTCAGAGCTTGTAATATCATACACATGGGCATCTCCTTGGTTAGAAACAGGAAGCATGGCCTTCAGCTATGTTAGGAGAGGGAACATCCTGTATATCTTTGTGTATGAGCCACTGCTTTATTGTGTTCCCCTGCAGGTTCACTGAAAGATGCATAATCAAGGAGCAGATATTGAATGAGGGCAACTTCTACTAGAAACTATGCGGTAAATGGGTGTGCTACTAGTCAAGGACTACTTCTGCACAAAGATATATGGAATATTAGGTAGATACCATGAGCCCAAATCTGTCTTAGTGACATTTTATTTATGAGTTAGGGCTAATGCCAAGTGGGCTTAGAATGTACAAAATACTTAAACAATATGGCCCTGATTCTCTATGCCTGTGCAGGAATGCAGCAAGAGAATGCAAAGGTGGCTCTAAGTCCTTTGTTATTGAGACAGTCATGGGCCTGTTGGGTCCCTATGAAATCAGACACTTCAAGGTTGGTCTGACATGCTTGGGATGCCCAGGACTCCCTAGGGTATGTCTACATTGCTGCTGGAAGCGTATTTCCCAACACTGGTTAACAGACTTGTGTTTGCAGGACTCATGCTAGAGCACAAAACAAAAAAGCAGTGTGGATGTTCTGGCTCAGGCTCTGGAGCTATGGGGGTCAGGTGGGCTTGAGACCCCAAGCTACAGCCCGAGATGGAATGTCCACATTGGTATGTTCAGAGCACTAGCCTGAGCCTCGCTAACACAAGTCTGTCAACCAGTGCTGGGAGACATGCTCCCAGCAGCAGGCCATATTGTCTCCCTTCCCCAGTGTGCTCTGGTATTCTCCTTATGCTGGAGGGAGCAGGTATAGAGCCATCACACTCTTTGCTGGCCAGAGAATCTCCTTACAATGAAGGCACTTGAAAGGGCACTTTATGTATCATATGAGCAGTGTAACGGGGCCTTACGGAAATGGCAAAGTGGGCCCTAAGAAATAATCCTAGGAAATTTTCAAAAGAAACACTTGGGAGATCTGCAGCAACTTCTCTTTTCCACACCTGGAGTGTTTTGTGGCACGTCTGTTTGGAAGATGTTCAGATTTTTATTTCCCTCGTCTTCTTCCTGCTATTTATGACCTGTAAGCACTCTATGGAGCTGAAAACACTTCCATGCAGTTTGTATTGCTGGGTAGCTGGGACTGATTAACCTTTGTACGGAGGTCAAGGTTTTGTGAGTACAACACATGGACTCTTAATGGGCATCTATTAGTACAGTTAAATCCCCCAGATTTCCCAAGAACAGAATGTGTAAAAAAGGCACATAAAAGCCACCTAAACAAGGCTTATCACTTTTATTTCCAATCCAATGTACTATTAATAAATCTCAGGTTTTTGGCAGAGCAACACAAAGCGTGGCTATTTTCATTATTAATTGCTTTCCACTAACAGGTACACTACCTTTTACTGTTGGAGGTCAATGCATATTTCCTTGACAGGCAGGTTAGCCAGAGCGCTTTGAAAAGTGCTGGAGTAGCCAGTACAAAGTGAGATGTAAAGCCAGTGCAGATCAAGAGACATGAATGGTAAATCTTTAAAGGGCCAGAATTGTGGCTCAAGGCTCTTTGGAGCAGGGTCTGCCCTGTATTTCATACTTGTATGTTGTCTAGCACAATAGGGACCAACCTGGTTATGGCCTCTAGGCGCTACCACAATGTCAATGTTAAATAATAATAATAAAGCCTATGGAAATGGGGCTTTTCATCATGAAACTTCCCTCCCCGTGGAACTTGGCAGGATACGAGAGGGTTCCCAGTCAGAACTATGCAAAGCTGATGTCAGAGTAAAGAACAACATTGTCTGGGATGTCTTCATCCCGGATATGCCTCTGGATTGAAATGCAGCAGATGCTACTGCCAGAAGTCCAGATCCTGCAAAGACTAATGCACATGCCTAACCTTAGACTGAGTAGTCTCACTGAAGGCAACGTGTACACACGTCTTTGCAGAATTGGGGCCCAAGATGTGTAGAGCTACTTAGCAATTATATATTGATTTATATTTTCAAAACAGCAGAAGAACAGTAATTAATCCTCCCAGCAACCAACTAAGGTAGATGGTAGTACAAAAAAGAAAACAGCGAGCACGTAACTTGAATTTGATAACAGAACTGAGAACAAGAACAAATTGACGTAACTCTCCAGATCCATTTTTCTAACTCTCTCATTTAGTGGTGTGTTATAGTTTGCTAAAATTCTGGGTTTCACACATCAACTAATTTTCTTCCCTGAACCAAGTTTACAACTCATTAAAAATACATATGTAGGCAACAGTACAGGATGTAGCTGAGGATTTTTGGTCTGTGGGCTGGGATGTGAAAGATAAAGGCTCACTTTTGGGAATAGACAGCAGAATGTTGGTGGGAGTTTGTCAACTGCAGACGTATAAAGCAGGCAGGGAATATCAGATTTTTTTCTTTGTGGTGATTCCTTGCATCAAATCTGCAAACAATTTAATATTTTGCAAGTTGGAGCCCTTCTAGGAAGAATCCTTACTGAAAATTAATGGGGGCAGCTTTGAACCAAAGCCTGTGGTTTCAAGGCACTTGACTGCTGCTGTTCCCAGATCTCCCCTCTCTGCCACTGGGGAAGTGGTTTGGCAGTTGGTCTGAGATATCTAACCCCTGGAAGGGGAGAACCAGAGATGGTGACATGGCCGGAGGCATGACAAGGATGCTGCAGTTCCTGGGCTCAGATGGGTCTGTGTTTGGAAAAGGTGGTGGGAAAGGCACCACAAGAGAGGGTGTGCCAGCTGAGAGAGCGGTGGAGGAAAACAAAGTCCTCACTTTGAATTTGGAGCAACAAGCCAGAGGTAGGTTTATTTCAAGCAATTGCAATATGCACAGGAGAGTACTCATGGCAGGTCTCCGTTAGATAAACAGGGCAAGCATTTATACCTTTTGTTACAGACAATAATGATCAACAACCGCATCTTGTTTATACATATTCCTTCCCGATATCTTACTCTTTCTCAGCAGTTCCTGCTACAATCTGTATTCCATTCTTATCTAACACAAGGTCGAAAAATAGTATCTCTTACAGTTTTTCCCCCCCACTCGCTTTCCACTTGCCTAGGTCTTCAAGTCTCGCATTATTAGAGTCAGAGTCAGCCTGACTTTGTTAGCCTGACTCTTGCTCTATTCCTAGAGACTAAGAGCTCTATGTTCAAATTCCCTTTATCCTTTTCTCTACTTCCACAGAGCTAATCCCTGATATGACCAGCAGGAGGCTCTGCTCTGGTGAGTGAACCCTATCTCAGACTTATCTTCCATGAATTTATCTTTTTTGAACTCAGTTGTACTTTTGGCCATCAGATTATCCCATGGCAATGAGTTCCACAGGTTAATTATGTGTTGTATTAAAGAATACTTCTTGTTTGTATTAAACCTGTTGCCTATGAATTTCATCAGGTGATCCCTGGTTCTTATATTGTGGGAAAGTGAAAATAACATTTCCTTATTCACTTTTCCCACACTTTTCATGATTCTATAGACCTCTATCATATCCCCCCTTAGTTCTCTCTTTTCTAACTTGAACTGCCCTAATCTTTTTGGTGTCTCTTATATGGAATGGCTTCCATATCCTGGATCATCCCTGCCCTTCTCTGAAACTTTTCTCATTCTACTCTATCCTTTCTGAGATGGGGTGTGCACAGGAATTTAAATTTGACTGCTTTTGGAGGGGAACGTTAAACACACACAGTATACACATGAAACCATATCAACACACGCACATACATCATATGCATAGAAATAAACAGCACTACACTCGCTCTTTCCATGAAAATTCATGCGCCGTGGAGCCATCTGAATAAATGTAGCCACAAGTACTTGGCTGTGGCAGAAGAGTTCTGTGCCCCCAATTATTGGGGCGGGGCTCGTGCCCCTGATTGCCCCCCTTATACACGCCACTGCTGCTATCCCATGACTATTTTAGCTTCCTTTAGAGCTTCTGGCAAGGGAACTAATCAAAGGCTATCTGACAATCCAAGTACACTGTATTGAGTGGATCACCCTTATCCGCCTGCTTGCTGACACTCTCCAAGAATTCTGATAGATTGGTAAAGCATGACTTCCCTTCACAAAACTACTCCAAGTTTGCAGGCCTTCATTTCATGTAATTCAGTGTGAACTCTTTAATTTCAGAGTCACTTCAGTTAAAGGGTTGTTTTTTTTTCTAGCTAAAAGGAATATTGTGCTAAGGTAGAGCTGCCTCCTCCCCAAAAGATTTGGATTGCTCAGAACATAACGTCCCTGGGTCTGGTCAGACAAATTATCAAGGGCTTGGGCCAGAGATCACCATACCATACTAATTATTTACCATCTAATCTCAATATCACACGCACTCAGCTGCCTCTTCCTGTGTTAAATAGGGCAGCCCTCCAGTGCAGCAGGGACTCTCCTTGATTATATGCAGATGGCTCTGATTGTGGCTCCTGTGTGGCCCTTAAAATATAGTACGCTCCATCTCCGTGTTCTAGCTCAACCACAAGTTATTGGGCTCAATGCAGGGATCAGTGGGTGAAATTCTGTTATCTAGTTCCTCCTAGAGTATCACAATGGCCCTTCTGGGGTTAATCTCTGAATCGCTGCAGTACAAAGCTCTAGCATGAGAACTAAAGGACATGAGCTGGAATAAGTAGCAGATTTGTAGATTGCTCACCAGAGGGGGGACATATTGCACTTGATGAGGGTGTTGTATGTGATAGTTTTAATGTATCTACATTTTCATTAGAATTTATTCTTTCCTCCCATGTTCCATTTTTATCCTGTTTCTTCTACTGCATCTTTCTCCCCCTGTTCTTTTATCACTTACTCCCACAAGCCCAACAGCATTCAAATTCAAACTGAACTTTTGAACTCACAGGCAAAAGGAGTTTGCCCATCCCTAATCACAAATGTTAACAGCGGTATTCCACTGCAGGCCAGGAATAAAAATCAGACACTGAAAAACTGAAGGAGAAGGCAAGTTTGCGAAGTGAAGATTGCTTAAAAAAGAAAATTGAAAAAAATCACAATGACAATAGAAAATGGTCTAGTCCATTCATCAGTGAAAACCTACGACAGCTCTCAAAGTACTCTGGAAATGAGGAGCAGGGACAAAGGAAGAACATAAATGGGAGACATCTCTCAAAGTGTTTCTCTCAAGCAAACATGATTATTGAGAAATTCACTCAGATTCTTGTGGTTGTAGAAGAATCAAGAACAAATGGTATTCTGCATTAAGGACCTTTTTACTGTGAAAGCATGACACGAAGACAGATTGTTTTTTCTCTACCATCTCTGTCAGCTGGGAAATGGGAGGCTGAACATTGTACCAGATTAGTTTTTCACCGACACCTTCTTTCTTTTCATCTCTTATTCAAATATGTGAATTTTGTACCAAAGAAGTTTTAAAGAAGGCTTCGCCTTCAGGCCCTATCCCCACCCTACCTTTTGTCCCTCATTTGCTGTCAAAATGTCAACTCCTGCCTTTGGTTGGGTCCTGATGCCAGCCTCTCACCCACTTATTACAGTTTCAGACAAGCACCTTTGTGTCTTCTCCTACACTGCCCCTTGCTCTTGGGAGATTCTCCACACAACTATCTGCAGAGCACCCTCCCATTATGCTTCTTCAAAACCCTCCTCACAACTCTCCTTTGCCATGACCACCTACAAAACACTTGATAATGGTTAGGCTGCTGGTGTGCTGAAACCACTGCTTATCAGGCTGACTAGTATTGTTTCCTTTACTCCCCATCGGACTGTCTGTATCCATTTGTTGTTGTCTATCTTTGGAGTCTTAGACTGTAAGTTCTTTGGGGCAGGGACGGTCTTTTTGTTCTGTGTTTGTATAGGGCCTAGTGCAATAGGGTGTGGGTGCATGACTAGCATAGGCACCGACTTCCTCGCTTTCCTGTGTGTGCTCGACCCCTCCTCTGCCCCTGGTCCTGCCCCCACCCCTTCCATGAGGCCCTGCCTCATTCCAGCCCCTTCCTTCCTCCATTCCAGCCCCTTCCCCAAAGTCCCCACCCCAACTCAGCACCCTCCCTGCCCCTATTCCAACTCCTTCCCCAGATCCCCACCTCCTTCCCTGAGCACGCCATGTTCCCACTCCTCCTCTTCCCTCCCGGAGGGTGCTAATGCCTCCAAACAGTTGTTTGATGGCAGCCGGGCGGGAAGCACTGGGAGGTAGGCAGAGGAGCAGGGACGTGGTGCGCTTGGGGGAGGAAGTGGAGGAGGAGGTGGGGGGGGTTAGGGGAGCTTGGCTGCTGGTGGATGCAGAGCACCCACTAATTTATTCCTGTGCGTGCTCCAGCCTCAGAGCACCCACGGAGTTGGCACCTATGATAACTAGGGCTCCTATGTAGTATGATGATACACCTCTACCCTGATATAACGTGACCCGATATAACACGAATTTGGATATAACATGGTAAAGCAGCGCTCCAGGGGGCAGGGCTGTGCACTCCGGCAGATCAAAGCAAGTTCAATATAACGTGTTTTCACCTATAACGCAGTAAGATTTTTTGGCTCCCGAGGACAGCGTTATATCGGGTAGAGGTGTAATAATAAATAGTGCAGTTATTGTGGCAGCTACTAACCAATCAACATTTCCCACAGCAGTTTACCTGAGGTTTCTCATATACTCTGCTGTGGTGACAGTAGGCAGATCCCGATTTATTTTAAATGGGATCCACTGTATAGAATCCTGATATTTCATATTTTGAAACTCCTTAGCAGCAGTAACAGCACTGTTTAACTGTGAACAATAATGTTCTTGTTCTGATTGTTAAAGTAGGATGGAAACTGGATTACAGTCTCCGTCACTGGGCCCCAGCATTTTGTCACTGCTACAGATGAGGTCACTTGTCAGCCGTTATGGGACTGCCACAAAGAGCCTCAGAGATGCTGATTCAAAACTTTATTCTCCAGTACAATTTATGGTTTGTAAAGAACTTCTCACTACGTGAACTGTGAAGATGGTGATCTGAGTAAAATGGGTGCAGCTTCTTTCTGAGTAGTGCCTCTCAGCACTGGATTGATTTCCCCATCCACGTATTGTATTTCTGTTCAAGCTCTATGAGTGAATGCAGCCCTTCATTACTAGTGGAGTTCCTCAAGGATCAGTTTTGGGACCAATCTTATTTAACCTTTTTATTGCTGACATTGGCACAAAAAGCGGGAATGTGCTAATAAAGTTTGCGGATGACACAAAGCTGGGAGGTATTGCTAACACAGAGAAGGACTGGGATATCATACAGGAAGATCTGGATGACCTTGTAAACTGGAGTAATAGTAATAGGATGTAATTTAATAGTGAAAAGTGCAAGGTCATGCATTTAAGGATTAATAATAAGAATTTTAGTTATAAATTGGGGACACATCAGTTGGAAGCAACAAAGGAGGAGGAGGACCTTGGAGTATTGGTTGATCACAGGATGATTATAAGTCGCCAATGTGATATGGCCGTTAAAAAAGCTAATGCAGTTTTAGGATGCTTCAGGCGAGGTACTTCCAGCAAAGATAAGGAGGTGTTAGTACCGTTATATAAGGCACTAGTGAGACCTCATCTGGAATACTGTGTGCAGTTCTGGTCTCCCATGTTTAAGAAGGATGAATTCAGACTGGAACAGGTTCAGAGACAGGCTACTAGGATGATCTGAGGAATGGAAAACCTGTCTTATGAAAGGAGACTCAAAGAGCTTGGCTTGTTTAGCTTAACCAAAAGAAGGTTGAGGGGGGATATGCTTGCTCTTTATAAATATATCAGAGGGATTAATATTAGGGAGGGAGAAGAATTATTTATTTAAGCTTAGTACCAATTTAGACACAAGAACAAATGGGTATAAACTGGACACTAGGAAGTTTAGACTTGAAATTAGACGAAGGTTTCTAACCATTAGAGGAGTGAAGTTCTGGAACAGCCTTCCAAGGGGAGTAGTGGGGGTGAAAGGCATATCTGGCTTTAAGCCAAGCCTTGATAAGTTTATGGAAGGGATGGTATGATGGGATAGCTTAATTTTGGCAATTGATCTTTGATTATCAGCAGGTAAGTATGCCCAGTGGTCTGTTGTGGGATGTTAGATGGGATGGGATCTGAGTTACTGCAGAGAATTCTTTCCTGAGTGCTGGCTGGTGAGTCTTGCCCACGTGCTCAGGGTTAGCTGATCGCCATATTTGGGGTTGGAAAGGAATTTTCCTCTTGGGCAGATTGGCAGAGGCTCTGGAAGTTTTTCGCCTTCCTCTGCAGCGTGGGGCCTGGGTCACTTGCTGGTGGATTCTCTGCAGCTTGAGGTCTTCAAACCACAATTTGAAGACTTCAATAACTCAGACATAGGTTAGGGGTTTGTTATAGAAGTGGATGGGTAGGATTCTGTGGCCTGCTTTGTGCAGGAGGTCAGACTAGATGATCATTAGGGTCAGAAGGGACCAATGAGTCTATGAGTAACATTTATCTTCTCTGGAGCCCCCTTCACTTAAATGGGACCTTATCCTGTAGTGAAATACATACTTTGGAGTTTTAATTCAGGCACAGCAAGAAAATCCCCAAGTGCCACCATCACTCTGTTCTGAAGCAGAGGAAGTCTCCTTGATGTATCTCTACCATCCACATACTGCAGACAGGGGTGAAACTTGGGACTGTAGAATTCATACTAGCAGCCATAGTAATCTGCAGGATTTGATTTTTAAGCAGTGGGGAGGAGACATGGATTTTAGCTGAATCCTCTCTGCCTCTGCACAGGTACAGACAGCAAGGCAAGGCAAATTAGTTATAACAGCTTAGAAACACCCAGAAGTATGGGGAGGGGCAGTTACCAGACATGCTCTTTAGCTGCATCTAAAGCTGTGTAGAAGGTTTCTATTCAGGGCTAACAATCTCACACAGCCACCATCTGAGAGCTGAGCCAATGGGGGAAATATTATAAATAGGAGGGCTGGAGACATCTTGGGTACTTAGTGGCTGAACACTGCAGGACTAAGATGTGCCTGTTGTATGCAGAGTCTGCCATGGTGCAGCCTCCCTGTTCTGCTGGACAACGAGGAGATGGCCAATTTTTGTCTCTGGGACTGGAATCATCTATATGTGAAGATGGTGTGAGCATTTGGGGGGGAACTGTAGGGCTGCCATTCTCTCTGGCTCTGAGGAATCCTGGTGACGCACCTGCACTTTTCATGCCATCCCTCTACACCTCAGTCAATGAGGCTTAAAAGAACTCTATGATCCCAATCAGCCACACCCTGCTGCACCTGTCTGGCTAGCCAGGCCTGGGGGCAGCCCTTAAAAGGGAGAAATTCAGCCCAGTGAGAGTGTGTGAAGGGGAGTCCTTCCCCTTTAAGGGATAGGTTGGGGTGTAAAAAGGGAGGCAATACCTTGCCCCACTTGAGGGTTGGGCTATTTAAACAGGAACACGCAGGCATGCTAGGGAGGAGGGAATAGAAGCCATGCAGGCTGCAGTAGGTAGTTTCTCTCTCAGGCTCTAGAAGACCAGCCTAACCAGATTCAGAGACTTTGCTTTGGGGACTTTAAGTTTCGGGAGCTCTGAACCAGGGCCCTGAGGTGAGGTCCTTATGAACTGTGTGTTATAACTGCTCCGGCCCTGAAACCTGACGGAAAGGGACATGCTATTTGTTAGCTTCTCCTTGCCCGTGGCTGTTAAAATGAACCTATGGCTGCCCTGCGGGGGGAAACTAAGGTGGAGCACACCTACAGTGACACACTGGGACACAACAGGGTGCATGGGGCTGCCCCAAGACTCTGAAACTAGGAGAACCTGAGCTCAGGGCTCCCAGAGCATGGCACTAGGTTACTTTCTGAGGAGTGGCTTGGGGGTACCACTAGCCTGAGCCCTCTTAGGCAAGGAGTTGGGCTGGTGTGTTTCATTGTTGAAACACTCAAGACTAACTTAGCCTTTAACCAGAAGAAGGATAGGAGCCAAGACTCCTGGAAAGCCTGCTTTCCTCTTGTTTGTGTGAGGAAAGGGGCCTGGCCCCTCTTGGACCTTGGAATACTTTTCTTTCTTGTTTGGACTGTTTTACTTATGCAGAGCTGGCTTTAGGAAGTGCGGGGCCCAATTCGAACAGTTTCAACGGGACCCCAGCAGGGATGACTTAAACAACAACAACAACAACAAAACACATGTAAAAAAACACATGGGGCTTGTACTCACCGGGCAGTGCTCCGAGTCTTCGGCGGCACTTCGGCGGCAGGTCCTTCACTCACTCCAGGTCTTCGGTGGCACTGAAGGACCTGCCGCCGAGGTGTCACCGAAGACCCAGAGCAAGCGAAGGACCCACCGCCGAAGTGCCGCTGAAGACCCGAAGCGCCGCCAGGTGAGTAAAAATTAAAAAGGTGCCTCTAGCCAGGGAAGGGATTCTCACTGGGCGTGGGGCCCTCTTAGGCGTGGGGCCCGATTCAGGGGAATTGGTGGAATAGGCCTAAAGCCGGCCCTGTACTTATGCACACTCTGGAAGTGGGTGGACTTACTCAGAAGTACAGCCACAGGGCTATACTTCATACCCAGGGACTGGCCCACAAGATTGCTGTCGCAGGGAATGACTTAGGAGGTAAGCGAGGTGTCTGCCTATACCCCAAGGGGATGGCCTTGAGATATAGCCTTTGGTACTGCTACACTGCAGAAAATGAGAAGTCATCTCTATGAGAAGAGAGGAAGAGAGGGTATTTGTGTGTGTACTAAAACATACTTTGCACTGAAAATGATCTAACAGTCACAAACTGGGGAAGTCTATGTGGGGAAACAGCCAATAGTTACTATTGAACAGTTTTGTTTATGAAACTTATTCATGTTAAATATGATTTGTCCCTGTCTACACTGCCTGCTGAGTTCTATTAAACACGGTCCCTCAGGCCCATGTTCTAATGGCCTAGTGCAGGAGTTCTCAACTGTTTTCTTTCTGAGGCCCCTACAACGTGCTCCATGGTCCAGCTGTGCCACAACTGGTTTTCTGCATATAAAAGCCAGGGCTGGGGCTAAAGGGTAGCAAGCAGGGCACCTGCTTTGGGCTCCCAAACCACAGGGGTCCCCACGAAGCTACTTTGCTCAGGCTTTGGCTTCAGCTCCAGGTGGCAGTGTTCAGGGCCCCAGGCTTCAGCCCCATGTGGTGGGGCTTTGGCTGTCTGCCCTGGGCCCAGCGAATCAAATGCTGCCCTGCTTGGCGGCTCCCCTGAAATCTGCTTGCAGCCCTGGGCCCCTGGTTGAGATCCACTGGTCCAATGAAGACAAGCCTGGTATTGGAGAAGTCTTTCAAGTCCCTGTTACCTCACCAGCACCCCCTCCCTGCTGCCTGCACACAGATATGCACAATGGGGAGTTGAGCATTGACCAGAAGTTCTACAAAACCTATTGCAATTCCACCCTTGGCCCTTATCCAGCAAAGTACTTAAGCATGTACTTAATGTAAAGCACACTCCTAGTCGTACTAAAGCCAGTGGGAGTTCAAATGTGCTGAAGGTTCAGTATGTGCTGAAGCGCTTTACTGGAGTGGCGCCCTTCCAAATGTGGGATGAGCAAGGCTTCTATACAGGGGCCATTGCCTGGGAGCCAGAGGGCTAGTAGAAGAATGTCCATCCCACTGATTTTGTCCACAATGTGCCTAGCTAAAGCCAGCGATGATAGCCCTTCACACTCATGAGTAAAAATATCTATAGAAACTGAAAACAAACATATTAAGAACATCAAAGTTGCCTGCTTGACCTTCTTCTGCTCCAGGGACCATAGCTGTGATAATTGGGTAAAAAGCAGGAACTTAGTGAAAGCCAAAATTACCAAATAAATAACAAAACATGGAGAAATGTGATCCAAACAGAAGTGTGGAAATTGTGCACTGTAGTAGTGATTACTTTGAATAAATAGTTTACATGTGCGTTAGCTACTTGGGCTTTGCTCTACATTGCAATGAAATATCTCTCTCAAAAGAACCTTTCCACTGAAAATAATGGGAGTTTTGTCTCCATCATGACTGCAGGATTGGGCCCCAATATTATAACAATCTGCAGTCTGTTTATTGTACTATGTATTTGCTATGACCTTTCGAACCTTACTTGTCATTCATGCTTGATATAAACTAAAACGGGTGGATTTTAAAAATCTCATACATTCTGCCTGTAATTATCCTGGTGGCATAGTGTGACCTGCTGATTCAATCCTTATTGAGATGAATATGAGCAGTTAGCAGAGCAAGGTTCAGTGAATACATTAAATCTTGCGGCCCCAATCAATCACCCATATTCTTCTGGCAGCATCTGGGATGTCTGCAAAGCGGGAAGTCTCATGGGTGATTACAAGAAAGTTGGATGCAACAAGTCACAGAAAACTTTCATCTAAATGTTGTTGGCGTCCCCTGGCACTTCCCTGGATTGAATTCTATTTTTCACTATTGTGAGGCAACAAAAGAAAATGAGAATTTTGCTATTGACCATATGTTATCTAGACATTGGAGAAGGTATGGCATTTTGATACAACATGCTTTAGCTGCTAAACTCCATGGCTAATAAACAAGATACCTGATCCTGCAAGGCACTGAGCACCATGTCACGCTAAACTCCCTCATCAGTGGGGAGTAGGGTGGGACCCAGGACTTGTCTGAAGGCAGAACTCTGGGAATGCTGTTGCCGTGCTCACAGTTAGAGAGCTTTGTTGGAAAGGGGAGAAACAAAAGGGCAGTTCCACTCAATGACTGTTGGAAAGCATGCTGTAGCCTTGCCCAAAGAATAGGTCATGTGACTCTTGTCTGCTCTGTCATGAGACTAAAAACATTGGTTCCAAAAGTTCTATTATGGTGCTTGTTGTGACTGATGCTGCTAAAAAGCAGAGGGGTCTGCAGTAACCTGTGAATGACAATCCTTTATCTGTGTTCCTTTTTCTTCCACTGTCTCCTTCACTTTTCATGTTCTCATCTTCCTCAGTGGTTACCTGTGTGTACCCTGTGGCTAGCTATAGTCTCTCTCTCTCTCTCTCTCTCTCTCGTATTCACCCATGCCTTCCTTTCCATACGAGTGTGCAAGTGTGCACAAATGAAAACAATCAATGACTACACTGGGCACTGTTCAGTGGGTCTGTGCAAAGCCGAATCCTTCACTCCATTAAAGCACCATGATAGTGCTGGAGAAGCACAGGGACAAACCATGAAGAGGAGCTTGCTTATCCCTCCAATAAGGTCTAATGTCTGGAAGTACCTACGGGGGAAAGGATTTCTGGTTGTAGAGAACTTTTTAAGTCTAGCAGACAAAGGTAGATGAGATCAAATGGCTGGAAGCTGAAGCTAGACACATTCAGATTACAAATAAGGCACACATTTTTAACAGGGAGAGTAGCTAATCATTGTTCCAGTTTTCCTAGGGTTTGGTGGAGTCTCCATCACTTGAAATCTTACATTCAGTTTTTATTTCATCTCCAGAAGATATGCTGTAGCTCAGACAGAGGTCATAGGCTTTATGCAGGAGTCAGTGGGTGAAATTCTGTGGCCTGTGTTATTCAGAAGCTTAGAATAGATGATCATAATGGTCTCTTCTGGCCTTAAATCTATGAAAACTCTGTGGATCCTGGTGGGAGAGTCCTCCCTATCTGCAAATAGCATGGAGCACCTGGAGCCATTTGGAGTAAGGCCTCTGCCACATCACTTTCTTAAAGGCTTTGTCAGGGGGCTCCCCCAGTACAGGATTCTGGGGACTGCACACATTATATAAGCTCATGACTGGAATAGGGGTATAAGTTCAGCTCAGAGGGATGCCTCAGGGGTTTAGAGTGGATTCTCTCCCCCTGTCTCCCTTTAATGCTTGGCACAAAGTGTTATGCAAGAAGGAATGAATTTCAGCCCAGGTAACTCTCCACAAAGTTGTATATCATTTAGGTACATTTGTGTACCCGATTCAAGCTTCCTGTGCTTGTCTTCATGGCCCTATACTGTGCAGGCCTTGTCTGTATTTGAGGACTAATCTCCTGTCATATTCCGTATTACTATTCATATGTATATTTTTTTCTGAAGTCCAGAATGAGATGAGAGACAGACCAGCTGGCAAGTCTCAGAGTAAAGATGTAAAAGGAGTCAAAAGAGGGGTGATGTCATGGTAGAGATCTAATATAGACCTTCAAATCAGGAAGAGGAGGTGGATGATGCATTTCTAGAACAAATCTGATGAGATTCAACAAGGACAAGTACAGAGTCCTACACTTAGGACAGAAGAATCCCATGCACTGCTACAGGCTGGGACCAACTGGCTAAGCGGCAGTTTTGCAGAAAAGGACCTGGGGATTACAGTGGATGAGAAGCTGGATATGAGTCAACAGTGTGCCCTTGTTGCCAAGAAGGCTAATGGCATATTGGGCTGCATTAGCAGGAGCATTGCCAGTGATCATTCCCCTCTAATCGGCACTGGTGAGGCCACATCTGGAGTACTGCATCCAGTTTTGGGCCCTCCACACAAATTAGAGAATCCAGCGGAAGGCAACGAAAATTATTAGGGGGCTGGGGCACATGACTTATGAGGAGAGACTGAGGGAACTGGGCTTATTTAGTCTGCAGAAGAGAAGAATGAGGGGGGATTTGATAGCAGCTTTCAGCTACCTGAAGGGGGATTCCAAAGAGGATGGAGTTAGGCTGTTCTTAGTGGTTGCAGATGACAGAACATGGAGCAATGGTCTAGTCTGGATATTAGGAAACACTATTTCACTAGGAGGGTGGTGAAGCACTGCAGTGGGTTACCTAGGGAGGTGGTGGAATCTCTAGCCTTAGAGGTTTTTAAGGCCTGGCTTGACAAAGCCGTGGCTGGGATGATTTAGTTGGGGTTGGTCCTGCTTTGAGCAGGGGGTTGGAGTAGATGACCTCCTGAGGTCTCTTCCAACCCAGATATTCTGTGATTCTATTATAAGTAACAGAAATATCCAGACTGCAAGGCCTGGTAGTAATGGAGGACACTAACTACCCAGATATCTGTTGGCAAAGTAATATGGCAAAACACAAAATGTCCAATAAGTTGATGGAATGTATTGTGAACAACTCTCCATTTCAAAAAGTGGAGTGTCATAGCATTCTTTCTCAATCTGAACCTTAGAGTCCAGGAATGAGATACTAGCATGAATTTCCCTAAGCTTAATTACCAGCTTAGATCTGATAGGCTGCCACCACCCAAAAATATAGTGTTTTGGGGCACTCTGACCTCCCCAACCTTCCCTGGGGACCCCAAGAACCCAGATCCCTTGGGTTCTTAAAACAAGGAGAAATAAACCATTCCCCCACCTTCCCCCTCTCAGAACTTCCCTCCCTGGGCTATCCTGAGATACTGATCTAAGCTTTTAAATCACCATACAGAGAAGCATCTCCCTTCCCTTCCACAAAGAGGCAAACAGATTCAAGGAAAACAGAGAGAGATTTTATCTCTCCCCTTCCCGTCTCCTCACCCATCCTGGTGAGTTATCCCAATCCCCTGGGATAAAACAAGGGAAACAGAAAAAACAATCAGTCAGGTTCTCTAAAAAGAAATCGTTTAATAAAAGAAAGGAAAAAGTAAAGAATTATCTCTGTAACTTCAAGATGTAAATATTACAGGGTCTTATAGCTTACAGACACCAGAAAGAGACTTTCCCACCAGTACCAATACAAATCAAAATATTCCCAGCAACTACACATATAAAAGTTAACCAGCCAGATCCACAAATGCGAATAGAATAAAACAATTAAAAAGCCTAAACTGCCTGTTTTACTTACTATATGAAAAGAAACTTAGAGGGCCTGTAGTAATGTCTGGTCTCTCTCAGAGCCTCCGAGAGAAGAACAAAGAACAAAGAACTCACACCCAAACTTCCCTCCACCTGAATTTAAAAGTATCTTGTCTTCTGATTGGTCTTCTGGTCAGGTGTCCAGTTTCCTGCTTGTAACCCTTTACAGGTATAAGAGACATTAACCCTTAACACTCTGTTTATGACATGGAGGAAGTAACAAAGGAAAAGGAATTTTAGACTTGATTCTGACCAACATGGAGGAATTGTTAGTGAACCTGAAGGTGGAAGGCAATTTGTGTGAAAGTGATCATGAAATGATAGCTTTCATGATTCGGAGGCAAGGAAAGAGTGAGAAACAGAGTAAGGACAATGGACTTCAAGAAAGCACACTTTAACAAACTCAGAGAGATGGCAGGGAAGAAAATCTAAGGAAAAAAATTCAGGAGAGCTGGTAGTTTCTCAAAGAAATGATATTAAAGGAACAACTGCAAACTATCCCAATGTGAAGGAAAGATCGGCAGAATAGCAAGAGGTCAATATGGCTCCACCAGGAGCTCTTTAATGAGCTGAAAATAAAAAAGTACCTATCTTTAAAAAGAGGAGCAAGAAGGACTTGAGGCATTATAGATCAGTCAGCCTAATTTTGGTCCCTGGAAAGATATTGCAATCTATTTGTAAGCTACTAAAGGATAATATTGTTTTGAGGAATAGCTAATATGGATTTGCCAAGAACAAATCATGCCAGAACAACCTAATTTCCTTCTTTGACAGGGTTACTGGCCTAGTGTATGGGGGAAACGGTAAATGTGATATATCTTGCTTTTCAGTAAGGCTTTTGATAAAGTCCCACATTTCATTTTCCTAAGCAAACTAGGGAGATGTGGTCTACATGAAATTCTTATAAGGTAGGTGCAAAACTAGTTGAAGGTGCAAAACTGAACTCGGAGTAGTTTTCAGCAGTTCACTGTCAAACTGGGATATCTAGTGGAGCCCATCAGTGGTCATTCCTGTGTCTGGTACTAGTCAATATTTTCATTAATGACTTGGATAATGGAGTTGAGAGTGTGCTTGTGAAATATGCAGATAAAACTGAGCAGGAATGAGTTGCAAGCACTTGGAGGATAGGATTAAAATTCAAAATGACTGTGACAAATTGGAAAATTGGTCTGAATTAAAACAAGATGAAATTCAATAAAGACAAGTGCAAAGTACTATACTTAGGAAGGAAAAATCAAATGAACAACTACAAAATGGGGAATAAATGCTGAAAAGGATCTGAGGGTTTTAGAGGATCACATGCTGAGTATGAGTCAGCAATGTAATGCAGTTGTGGAAAAGGATAATATTCTGCAGTGTATTAACAGGAGTGTCATGTGTAAGACACAGAAGATAAGTGTTCCACTGTACTTGGCACTGGTGTCTTGAGGCCTCAGCTGGAATACTGTCTCTAATTCTGGGCACCACACTTCAGGAAGTTGGATAAACTGGAGAGAATCCAGAGGAGAGCAACAAATGAAAACATGACTTATGAGGAAAGGTTTAAAAAAAAAACCAAACGGGGCATTTTTAGTCTTGGCGAAAAGAAGACTGAGGGAGCACCTGACAAGTCTTCAAATAGGTTAAGGATTGTTATTAAAACGGACATAAATCAATTGTTCTCCATGTCCATGTAGGACAAGACGTTATGGTCTCAATGTACAACAAGGGATATTTAGGCTAGATATTAGGAAAAACTTTCTAACTGTAAGTATAGTTAAACTCTGGAATAGGCTTCCCCATCATTGGATGTTAAGAAAAGGTTGAATAAACACCTGTCAGGAATGGTTTAGGTTTACTTGATCCTCCCTCAGTGCAGGGTCTAGACTTGATGATTTCCCAAGGCCCCTTCCAGCCCTACATTTCTATGATCTTCCTATCCTTTCTGCTCTGCCAATGGCAATCACTAGTCTTAACATCTCATCTAGCTGCTTCTCTTGGCATCTCTGTCCCCTTTTTCTAGTCTGTTCTTTATATTTGGAACATAATCTCTGAACTTATTTACCAAAGCCTCCCTCACTGCATTCCTATCCCTTAAATTCTGCCTCCAAGCCCACAAGAAGTGACAAAAGGAAGGAGGGAATTAAAAAAATCCAGCAGAATAGAATCATCACAACTTGCATGTGCCTTGCTGAGTAGCTGTCTGATCTTCCTGACAGCACCCTTTTCCTTTGTCTCCATTCCCCATTCTTGTCTGTGTATGGCCTTCACTTGTAATGTCATGACACATCAAGAATCTATGCCCTGTGGACATAGACTATGTATTCTCCTCTTTCTCAGGCTCCAAGGGGTATCCAATAACAAATTTTTCATAAATAAACATGGTTCTAACTTTCATAATATGACCAAGTTCATATAAGTTCACAAGGCAGATTTAGGTGGCCTTTTTCATTTATAAAAAGATGTCTTGTCTGGGTGGTTCCGTGTGCTAACCCCAAGCCTACTGACGTCGAAGTGCCTCTGTGTAGGTGCAAGGTTCTGATTACAAAGAGCCAATTGCAAGGTTTATAACATGGACTGTATAGGTCAAATTCTCTGCTGGTGTACACAGGTGTAATATAGAGGGCACCACTTTATAGGCATCTTATGCCAGTGTGGAATTTGACCTCTTGTCTCGTGTGATCTCTCTAAACTGAGCAGAGATTCCTTCACACCCTACAACTTTTAAAGCCACACTACCTCTTGATCAAAGAGAGGAATAGGTGAGTGTGATTGGGTGTATCAGGCCCTTTGAGGCCCCCTGCTGGCGGCCTCGTGGTCCTATTACGCCATGCCCCAAGAAGGAACAGGAGAGCTGGGTCCTCCAGGTTGCCTAGTGAGGCTGCAGGGAAGCAGCCAATCACAGCCCAGCAGGCTCATATAAAAGGAGCTGCTGGAGAGAACAGAGCAGATCAGTTGCTGGGTAGAGCCAGAGGAGCAAGGAAGGTGTTCCAGGCTGATGACTTGGACTCAAGCAAGACTTCAGCCCTGAGGTAAGGGTGAAGCTGAATGTGATGGGGCTGAGAAGGGAAGTGGTCCAGGGAAATGCAATAGCAAGTAGTTAAAGGGAAGCAGTCAGCAGCTGCTAATTTTAGGGTCCTTGGGTTTGGACCCGGAGCAGTGGCCAGACCTGGGTTCCCCCCTGCCCTGCCACAGGCAGAGGGACCTAAGCCCAGAGAAAGAGCTTAACCAAGCCCAGAAAAGGGGACAGGAGACCCCAAACAGGATCAGCATTTAATTGAACTGTGTTAACCCCTGAAGGGGATGGAACTGAACTAATGCCTCAGCTAGGGTCAGGAAAGCTCAGAGCAAAGAGTCTCCAGGGAGGGGCACAGGGGCACTGCTCGCTAACAGAGCAGGTAGCATCGGAAGCTCGCCCAGGAGGAGCCAAGGCTAGTCAGGGTGCTGTGATAGGCCCTGTTAGACTTACTGAGAACCGAGCCTGGAGTCAGGGCTATGGACCAAGATGTTACAGAGGGCAACGTGAGAGGCCCTGTTGGACTTGCACCCTGGAAAGGGTCTGTTTTGTTTGTACACCTATAGGCATTGTGTGAATCAGCCAGACGGCCGAGGCACTGAAAACCTGCTTTAGAAGTTTAACTATCAACAGGGATTCCCACAAGCAGAACAAAGTTGAGAGAGTACAAATGCAGGCAAACCTGGCCCATTGGGGTGCTCACGTGAAGTCACAATGAGATTTGAACTAATGCTACCCTGGTTCATATCTCAGTGTGCTTTCTCTGAAGCTAAAGGGAATTTTGATTAACAGTCAAATAACTTTTTCCTTTTTTATGGGGAAAATAATCAGAATCTACCATATGCAGTGAGATAGGAGAAAGTCTTACCCTCTGAAACATGCTACTTCCTTTAGAAATATTTATTTACATTTTTTAAAGTGATTGCTCCCTGTTTTCAGAAAGCAACTCTGTAAATTAGACTATTAAACTGCTTTTTCTGGATAACATTTTATCTGCCTGTTCTATGCTAATATAATCAGTCATGCTGTACATCTCTTTCGCACCTCTTCTTCCCCATAAATTTATTCAAAACTATTATAGCTAAAACTGAGTGGATTATTTCATTTGCCTACTGAAATGCTAGGAGTTATTTGGCTTTGAAGAAAGGTGAAGACCCCTGTTGTGTTATGCTAGAACATCTCCTTGAGGAATCAGGGACGTGTTGTGAACCAGTAGGCTATCTCCAGGAGGAATCAGGGAATATGGATATAAAAGCTGCTTTTCCTTTGAAAAGATTAAAAAGGGAAATTAAACAAAATACCAAAATCTACCACAGGACAGTTTAAGTAACTCCCCATCAAATACACTAGCATGTGCAAGAAAGCTTATGGTTCAGAGTCAGTCCTCTTCTGCTGCTATGTTCTCTCCAATCCTATTCAAGCTTTCCCAAGCGGAGCCTTCCCAGACTGGGACCCATAGCTTTCTAGTTCAGTCCACTTTATAGGAAGGAACTACCCATAATCCCTAGCCTAAAGAGAAGTCTCCTTTTTCATTCAGAAACACCCCACTTTACTCTCCCATGATGTAAACTGATCAGATAACTTATGACCCCTTTTAAATCTGTAAAATCACATTCCTTAATTGTGTCCGTTGGACACACCAGGAACAAAATGATCACCAACTCCATCAAAAACACATTTCCCAGGAGAAGTTCTCAGAGTTCTCACCCGTTTCGTAGACACAAAACCTCCAGCCTTTTGCTGTAATATTAGGAACTTGTATTGGGGGTGGAGAAACTTAAAGCAGTGGTCACTCGGCTTCCCATGGCAGAATCAAACACCTATCTGGTCTCCAACACATCTAGGTCCTTCTTTATAATTACTATCCTTGTCCAAAATATAATTGGCTTCCTGAATATTTACTCTCCTCAGACAGGGCTCAATAAATAACGTTGAACAGCAAACCTCTGTGCAAGTACCGGTCTTTCAAAGCATTCTTCTTTCCCTATGCTGTTGTCTGTGAGTCAAATCTGCACATTTCAGGAATTACCCCAGATCACATCAAACTACATAAGTCAGTAGCTCATAAAAGGAGAAACAAACAGTCTCCTGGTCCCTCACATGGTGACCACAATGCAGAGTGTATCCCACAGAGACCCTTCTGCGAGTGTTTCCTGACCCCTGAGGGTTCTTTGCGGGTACAGGGCTCTATCAGTGTCTTGTTGGAACTGTATCTAGCTGAACCATCATGGCTTTTGAGTGTGGAAGTCTGTTTGCTTTGCCAAAGCCTAAGCAAATCTTCTTCTTGGAGAATGCCCCCATGTTTCTTGTCATGTCCCCCTCCTGTGAGGAAGTAGCACTTCTGCAGACAGTTCCAGTGACTAATGGTGAGGTGGACACTTGGGTTTTCTTGGAGTAGCTATTAAACAATGGCTTTCGTATATGTTTTAATACATTGTTAAAATCTTAAAGGACTCCATGGAAACCCAGCTTTCAGTCTTTTGAATCATGTCTCTCTAGAGCAACAAATGCAGCACAGCACACACAATGCGATGATGATGCAGCTGGCGTCAAAGCACTAATATAAAATATTGTTAGAAATGGCAAAAATTGCAACACTCCAGTCCTTATATGAACATTTAATCCTTTGCTTAGTCCAGGGAGCTCTCATTTCTACTTTGCCATATTGGTTTTATTCATTAATACATGGCCAGATTAGAGGTCTCTTGTTCTATTGAAGATTTTTTTCCCATGCTTTCCTACCTCCTACTAGCAATGATGTCATTAACCTGTGCAAACCCCTTGTGCAACAAAATAAGGAGTTGCTGTTGTGTATAACACTTTCTTATTTGGACTGATTATTATATTGCAGTGATTTCTAGGAGCCCTGCTCATGAACCAGGGCCCCATTGTGCAAGGAGCTGTACAAACACAGAACAAAAAGATGGTTCCAGCTATGAAGAACTTACACTCTGGGTATAAAACCAGAGACACCATTGGAAATGTAATAGGTGAGCAAGCTGGCATCAACGGCAGGGTGGGCCTAGGCCATGAAAGGCCTTGGAAGTGAAGACAAGTTGTTTGATATAATGAAGGAGGGGTGCAAAGAGACAGGTGACATGATGAAAGCGACGGGTCAGGAGAATGCTCTGCATAGTAGTGCTTTGAATGGCTATGTTTGCATTTGCCAAGGCTAGAGAAGAGGAGTTGTCTTAACGTTAAGCAGTATATTCACTAAAATCTAATACTGTAGCAACAGAGCTAGCTCATGTTTATGGTCTCTGAAACATGCTCTGGGTACAGTAGGTGGCTGTCCTAACTAGTGATGATCTAAACCCTAGAATTTGATGTAGATTTTGTACACCCCCAAGTTCATGGATGCTCTGTCCTGCATACCAGTTGAGACGAATGTGAAGGTAGGAGCACTAGCAGAACATGCATCCAGATCTGGGGTTAGCTGCTGACTCACTCAGCTGAGGTGAGAGGTGTTTGAATCCAAATATTCCTTAGTTGAAATCTTAACTCTATCTACATAAAACTTTAAACAGAACCAAAATCATGAGAACAGAAACACGGCTGCCAGCAGAAAACGTGACACGTTTTTCACAGTCATATTTGTGGGAAGTTTCTCCCTCCCCTTTATTTTTTTTTGGTGCAAATGTAAAAGAAATTAATCCCATGGTGACATATAATTTGTCCTCATTAGCAGGAAACAGAATTTATTTGTGCTGAAAGGCGATTTGTAAGACTTAAACAGGCCAGCTCAAAATTTCAGCACCCCTGATTGAGCATTGTTGACTTGACAGCAAAAGTAACCGTAACTTGCACTTAATGAATGCTTTCATGCAGTATGCACAGTCCTCCAAGAGTCCTTATTTCAAAGTATTTAATGCTGTACTGAACATTTGAGTTTGATAGAGGTTGACACAGTCAGGATTATGCTTTCATTTGAATTTGAATTTTTAAGGGTGGGGGAGGGAGCAGATGCTATTGTTTCGTATGGAGTACAGCCCAGCATGCTACTCTAAAATATTACAAGCCAGCCTGATGTTGGGCTTTGAATGCTGAACAAATGGGTGCCTGCCTATTCCTTTGTTCACATACTCCTCTGATTGCATATATTGATTCCTTTCTGTAAGGGTAAAAAAAACACAGGAAAATAATCAGCTGTGTCCCACATCAGTCACTGGAAACTTGAGAGGGAGGCACTTGCTTCAAAATTACTGGACAGCTTCTGTATATGACATTGTGTGTGAGGGTGACCGATGTTAGTGCCAGAGACTGTAGAATGGACATTAGTTTAAAGGAGAGTGCTAATTCACAGCGCTCGGCAATTCATCTGTCTAGTATGCAGGAATTGAATTATTTCCTAATTATTACATGCTATAGGCAGCTGGTCTGTCTGCCCAGCTGAGGAATGATTAACACCACACCCACGGACTGTTCAGGCCCTTTCTTTGGGGCACGCTTTAATGGCTGCACTGCCAATCTTCAGCCCCCCACACTCCCAAAATTAAAACAGTCTGATGTAAACCCAACAGCTAACTTCAGCTTCCCCTGGGGCTTCCATGCCACAGCCTCTCTGCACCTTGCAACTCTTGTCTCGATTTTCCTCCTTCAGGTCATCTGCCTGGGAGTCCCTCTGCTCCAAGGCTGGCCCTACAAGCCAATCCACTTCCTGTAGCTCCTGCCAGCAGAGCTCTTTCCATCCTCAGAGGAATGAGGTGCTCAGGCATCCATCTGACCCTTCTCCAGATGGGTCTGACTGTCCCCCCGCCACCTGTTGCCAGGCCCAAATGGCTATCCTTAAAGGGGCAGTTTGCCCAGCCGCTCCCCTCCTCTCTGGGCACGTCTACACTCCAAAGAAAAACCCACCATGCAGAGTCTTAGAGCCTAAGACAATTGACTGACTTGGGTTCGAGGGGCTTGGGCTGCAGGGCTAAACATAGCAGTGTAGACATTACGCACACAGGCTGGAGCCTGGGCTCAGAGACCCTCCCTGTCACTAAGTATATGAGCCCCAGCTCCAGCCCGAGTGGGGATGGCTACACTGCTATTTTTAACCCCACAGCCCGAGTCCCAATGAGTCTGAGGTGGACACTTGGCAGGGGGGATGGGAAGAAAACCCAATTCACGCACATGCCTCATTTTCTTGACCCTTGCATGTTTAGTAGATACTTGGATGTCTCATAAAGAAAGGTGGCATTTGTGCAAAACCTCACTAGCATTGTTAGGCACTGCTTGTATAACGCCGACAGACCCAGTCATCAGTGAGCAGGATCGAATCTGGGATCTTGAGAGTTAAATGCAGGAGCCTCTACCACATGAGCTAAAAGCCATATGGCTGTTGGTTAAGGCTGTAGAGCAGACTCATTAAACTCTCTACGTGGTCTCTGTGCCACTAGATGGGACAGAATACCAAAGCCAGGAGGTGTGTTGGTTACGATTGCAAATGTCTTCCACTAGCTTTTCATAACCACGTACCTCATGTAAGCCATCCACTGCTCTGGAGTCCAGAGCTCATTTTCGTTCAGAAATTGGATCACATTGAGCTATAGTAAGATATATGGTGAGATTTGCAGCTGGGGCACTTGTAATATGAAGATATACACAGCACACTGGTTTACAAGATATGTAATGCAGCATTATAAAACAGCTTGAACTAAAGCTGTGATGATTGCTTGGTGAAGATTAGACCTTGGCAGTGAAAATAAGCAGATAAGAAGCAGACCTGTAGACATAATTTAGTGAAAGAGCAACATCAAAAGTTCCTGGCAATCTGTGCTGCAGGCTGGACACTTGTCTTCATGTAGCTGTTCATGTGGAGAGGGGAAGTGTTGGGTGTCTTGCAATAACTGTAAGAAGGGTTTGAATGTCAAGTTGCTGGATGAGATTGCACCATTACAAAGCTCCCAGTTCTCCCTTGGGAAGAGCTGCTATCTACCATGTCAGACGTCACATGCAAATTATTAAAATGGCTAGTCTATATTGGACAATTTACCGCTGCAGCTTATTGCGATGTTTTGGGGTTCACCCCGGCCAGTGAGGGATTCTGCCACCGTCTGTCTTGTAACCCTGGGTGCCTTGTGGCTGTATGACTTTAGTTCACAGCTCTGATCCCCGCAGTCTGCAAGAAGCTCACAAGCCTCTGTCTGTTTTGCCCAATCTTGTTACACCTTGCATGCTGACCTTAAAACTCTTCCAGCCCTGTATTTGCCCCAAACTCGTCCTATTGCAGGGACCAGTCCCTCTCTCTGGACCCTCACAGAGATGGTGTTAAGTGTGCTGTTTCCACAGTAAAACTCTCCATGCTGTCAGCCTCCTGGAAGCCCACATTCTAATCAACTTGCACAGCACCGATCATAGGTGCCAATTTTCTCCAGTGCCGGTGGGTGCCTGTCCCCCCCCCCCGCCTTTCCCCACTCCTGGCCCTGCCCCGACTCCAGCCCATCCCCTCTCCTGGCCACGCCCCCATTCCAACCCCATCCCCAAAGTCCTAGCCCCGCTAATCAGCTGTTTCATGGGGCAAGCGCTGGGAGGGAAGAGGGAGAAGCAGGATGTGGTGGTGCGCTCGCAGAGGAGGCGGAGGTGAGCTGGAGCAGGGGGTGGGGCCATGGGAAGCTGCTGATTTTTTTCCATGAGTGCTCCAGCTCTGAATTGCCTTTGTCTTACAAGTCAGGATTCAATCTCCTGTGTGTCTCTGTGGTACAATAATGTTGGCATCCTTTCATCTGTGAGAGATGGTAGGAATTGCAGCCTATGATGTAGATGGTTTGCAATGTCTCGTGGGACTGAATAGTCCAATTTGAGGTTTGCGTGATCTTTGGCTATTATTACAAATGTCTGTATCTTAGTTGGGAGCTGCTCACTTCCTACAGGCTCTTTTCTCTTCAAGCTGTAGGAGCCAGGTCCTGTCATTGACTTTGATGCCCTGATGGAGATGATAGTGCCGCTTGTTATGATTATTTGCCAAGATTTCCCATTGGTCAGGATAAATTTCTTCATATCTCACTTGCATGTGTTTTTATAGCAAAGCTTGGGATGTACTGTTCTCTTGGATAGCTCTCCGTATAGCATGTCCTTGAGTATACGTCCATCTTCCAGCCTACTCAGGTGGCCCAGCTAGCGCAGTAGTCTTTGCTTGAGCAGGGCTGTCATGCTTGGTGAATTTGCCCTTTGAAGAACCTCTGTGTTGGTGACTTTATCCTGTCATTTGGTGTTGAGTATGTGGCGTAAACAACGTAGGTGGAAACTGTTTAACCTTTTCTCCTGATGAGCTTAAGTTGTCCATGTTTCCCCACCATACATGAGAATGCTGAGGTTTGATACACTAGCATTTTGGTCTTGATGGTCAGCTCTGAGTAGTTCCGTGCTCTTTTAGTTAGTCTGCTAAAGGTGGTAGCAGCCTTTCCAATACAAACATTTAGTTCTTCATCCAGTAAGAGGTTGGTGGTCACTGTAGAACTTAAACAGCTGAACTTTTGGACTGCTCACCCCGTCTTCCATAGAGCAGGGGGGACAGACCAGGACTTAAAACAGCTGCGTCTCACTAATTAACAAGGCAGTGTAGGGAAATGCACATATCTCCCTCCATTCCTGCGGCTTTGTGTGGAGAGAGAGTTAACCCTTGAGGGTTCAGCCAATTGCTAGTTCATCATTTAGCAGTAAGGGAAATATCCCACCCTCTGACTCCTCCACCTCAACCAAGCTTCACAATCATCATCACTGTGTACCAGTATTAAATTGTTTATTTAAAACTTATACTCTGTGTGTGTATGTATGTGTATGTGTGTGTATACTTTTGTCTGGTGGGAAAAAAATTTCCCTGGAACCTAACCCCCTCATTTACATGAATTCTTATGGGGAAATTGGATTCGCTTCACATCGTTTCGCTTAAAGTCACTTTATTCAGGAACATAACTACAACGTTAAGTGAGGAGTTACTGTACCTAGCATCACGGGACCCCAATCTCGACTGGGGTTTGTGTGCTCTGTAATACAAATATAGAGTAATATAAGCCCTTGAGAATAAAGGAGGCTCAGGTTTGTATCACGTAGCTAAGAGCCTAGTGCAATTCACCCAGTAGGAACAAGATGTTTAATCACCAATGAGGATTTAGCTGGAAGAAATCTAGAAGTTGCATTTGTTTGATTAAATATATGAAAGGGATTGTATGATGGGGTTGCCTGTGACAGCTGGGGACTGGACTCTGTGGACCAGAAGTCTCTTCCTCGCCTATGTCCTATATATGAACTAACTTGGACCAGTTTAGTCCTTCTAACAAGAATATTGTCATGGGTCTTGAGATTCAGTAGAGTGGTGTGAAATTGAACATTTAACATGGCAGAGCTTGAACGCCTGCCTCAGTTTTACCATAAAGAGTTCCAAGTAACTCCATCCAAGCTTATCCTGTGGCTTATTACAAAAACTAGTTCAAATAGTCCTCAGCAAGAATTCCAAACGTAGTTCATTTCCCACACCCAGTGTATATAGTCCATAAAACCCCATTCTTCCCAGCCAGCACAACCATCAGCCTCTCTGCCTTGCCAGGCTCCGGTGTCTTCTGTGACAGTCAATCCTCTTCTGTCCTTCTGCCAGGCCAGTTGCTCTAGCCCCACTAACTGGAGTGCAACCCTGCTCTTCCTCTTCACGCAGCGCACAGTCAACTTGTGGAATTCCTTACCTGAGGAGGCTGTGAAGGCTAGGACTATAACAATGTTTAAAAGAGAACTGGACAAATTCATGGTGGTTAAGTCTGTAAATGGCTATTAGCTAGGATGGGTAAAGAATGTTGTCCCTAGCATCTGTTCATCAGAGGATGGAGATGGATGGCAGAAAAGAGATCACTTGATCATTGCCTGTTAGGTTCACTCCCTCTGGGACACCTGGCATTGGCCACTGTCGTTAGACAGATACTGGGCTAGATAGACCTTTGGTCTGACCCGGTACGGCCGTTCTTATGTTCCTCGCTGGAACCCTAATGGCTTCTCTGCTGGGAGATCTTTACCTTGGGAGTATTGTTCACACCCTGCAGCCCTCTCACTGGGTCTAGCTGTCTGGCATGGAGACATCAGTGGGGAAGCTTCTCTGCTGCTCCCTGCTTCAGCCCTCTGGCCCTGCTCTCTGGCTTAGGGAAGTCAGCAAACCCCACTTGCTGCTCTTCTTTACATCAGCCTTCCCCCAAGAAACATCTGCTTCTTTCTGGGGCCTGCCACTGACTCCCACTCAGACAGCTCTAACACACCAGGAGTCTCTCACTTGGGCTCTCCCCCTAGCTCTGATTCTCCCTTATCCTTGATAGCCCCAGGTGCCATCCCTCCCTCTGGATCGGCTAAGCTGGTACTGGAGCCAATCACCCTAGGGCAGTGGCGTTGTACTTTCAGAGACCTGTTGCCTGGGTTTTCTGCTAGAGCTGGGCTGGAAATTTTCCATGGAAAAGATTTTTTTTTGACAGAAAATATGATTTCAGATTGAAATATGACTTCAAATTGAAATTTTCCGGTGAACTTTGTTTTGCAGAAATTTTTAAATACCGTTGAGGGGAAAATCTCCACAATATTTTTTGTTTTTGGCTTATGGAACCCAAATCAAAATATTTCAGATTTTTGAACTGAACCAAAATGTTTAGCTTTGAGTCAATTCAACATAAAATTGCAGCTCTGTATGGTGCCTCATTGAACTAACACCCATGAGGCAGGCCCATTCGTTCCTATGGATTGGCTCTTTGTGCAGACTACATCTGCCATGAAGTAGCTGGGTCTCCTCCTCTCTGACTGAGCTGCCTGTATACATCCGGTAGCGTGTATGTTCTTTCCTAGCCTGGCTGTGCAGTGAGGGCAGGGTTCTGCTTCTAGTTGAAAGATCCATTGACTTCAGTGGAATTGCTTGAGGAATAAGGTGCTACTCAACATATGGGGGCAGAATTGGAGCCTTCACATTTAATTACCATTGAACGAGTGCAGGTATGGCCCCCTCTGCTGAGCGATAGCCTATTTCAGGACTTTGTAGGTTGGCTTCCTGTTGGAGGAGATAAGCGATGCAGAGTCTGCGTATATTCTTAGTGCAACTTGTTCTGTTTACGTGTGCCCACCAGTCCTGGAACAGAGGCATTCACAAACAGCACACACCAATTCCCTCTTACAGGGCTTTCAGCCCAAACACTAGCTTCTCAGTGTTACTCTGCCCCAAGAATTGACTCTAGTTACAAAGATTAAAGCAGAGAACAAACTCTTCTGCTGTTTTCAACAGCTCCTTCAGAAAGAAACTTAATAGCAAAACTAACATAGAGTTTCTTCAAAACTGACCAGTGGTTGCATGCCAATGTAACCCTTCTGCCTCTCTGAGCTGGCAGCAACAAGGGCCGGGTTCAGTATCCAGGGGTTCTGTTTCAATAACACAATGCATAACAGACTCGAGCCCCGACCCTGTGACCTGGGACACTTACATACTACACCCCCCTGGGCACCTCTAAGAGGCAATACTTCCCCTCTCGCAAGCATGGAGTCTGAGTGTAGCAAAATCCTTTTAATAAAGGAAGGAAACAATGCTGCATCCTATTGGAGAAACACCACAAACAGGATTATAACACAAACCATAAGCAAAAACCCACCTCCAAGTACGTTTGGCAATATCCTTTCCCCCTTAGGGTCTTAAGTCCAATCACCCCGAAGTCCAACAACCCGAAAGTCTGGTCAGTGCCACCCCAGAATTCAAAAGTTTATCTGCAGAGTTTTACCTCCCCAGTTTGGGTGGAAATGGTGAGGGGAAGTCCACACAAGTTGTTAAGGGGCACCTTACGTGGGCCAGGGGCCAACTGCTCCACCTCTCCGTGGAGTTCTGCTGCAGCCTTCACGATGACCTGCTCCACTACACCAGCTGTGCTGCTCCTCCAGCCGACCCGTGACCCACTCCAGCTGTCCCCACAAACCACTCCACTCCACTCACTGTTCCATGGGTTGCTCCAACATGCTGCAAACTGCTCCGCTCTGCCAACCACTTAACAATAGGTCTTCAGGCTCCCCCACTAGTTAACACAGCACTCAGTGATTTCAGCTCTTAGTAGGGGAGACCTGGTACTGGTGCACCATTGGCCCAACATGAACTCAGCTTAATAGTCTCTAGATGGACTCCTAATGGAATCAAAATTAGCTCTACTCTTTTATAGTGGAGAGAGGAGGCTGTGCAATTGGTGTTCCGGGCCCTCAAAAGGGACCCATACCATCAGGTACACACACCAATCCCCAACCTCCCAACCCATGTCCCTTGTTTAGCAAGTGTCACTTAGGTTATATTGAGACATCTCTGTCATAAAGCAGTCTCCTAGTTCCTCATTCACATAATCAGGTGGCAACACTTTATTTATCCTGCCCCAATAACAAAGAAATTGGGGATCCCAGAGCTGTCAAAATAACCATCCCAGGCTGCATTGGGCTATGCTGGGCGTGCCCATACAAATATCTGAGAATTCACAATTCCTGAAATTCTTTCCACACTTCCCATAATTCACCACCAGATGTCAGGGTAGAACTCATCCTGACTCTGCTTACACCAAGAAAATGAAACTCTGAAACTATGCATACCAGCACCACGTGGTGATGTCTGCTATAACACAGCTATACTTGAAGGGCGTTTTTCTCCTTCAATACCAATATCCTCTGTTGCAACACTTAGCTATGCCATGTCTTAGCGCACACACTGTGTCCACATTGGTGACATTGCACTCCGTAATGCTTTATGGAAATATGCTTGTGAGTGTAAATATGACATAGCTGTGATATGTTTTATGCTAGATATGCCATGTAACATATCTTTGCAAAGACTATGATCTACTGCAGTGTTCCCAAACTTGTTCTGCCGCTTCTGCAGGGAAAGCCCCTGGTGGGCTGGGCCGGTTTGTTTACCTGCTGCGTCTGCAGGTTCAGTCGATCGTGGCTGCGGTTTGCCGCTCCAAGCCAATGGGAGGTGCTGGAAGTGGCGGCCAGTATGTCTCTTGGCCCGCGCTGCTTCTGGCAGCTCCCATTGGCTTGGACACTGTACACATTCAAGACTAGATTGACTTTGGGGCCTTAGTCCAAGCTCCACCCGTGTGCACACCCTCCCCCCCTGTATACACTCCTTGGTGCACTCCTCTACAAGATTCCAACACCTGCATATGCCCATGACAAAATGTTCATATACAATCCTCACTGGCAGGATGGCACTGAGGGCCCGATCAAAGGCTTGCTCAAATAGTGGAGGATATTCACTGACTTCAGTGGGTATTGAACTGGGTCTTGCAAGGTTGCCCCCTCCAGCTCTGCTCTGAAGTTTTGTCCTGCAGAACTTTGTCTCCAAGACAGTCAGTTCAGGGAATGAAGCTTTGCTGTGGGTATGTCTACACTATGGGATTATTCCGATTTTACATAAACTGGTTTTGTAAAACAGATTGTATAAAGTCGAGTGCATGCGGCCACACTAAGCACATTAATTCGGCGGTGTGCGTCCATGGTCTGAGGCTTGCGTCGATTTCTGGAGCGTTGCACTGTGGATAGCTATCCCGTAGCTATCCCATAGTTCCCACAGTCTCCCCCACCCATTGGAATTCTGGGTTGAGACCCCAGTGCATGATGGTGCAAAAACTGTGTCGCAGGTGATTCTGGGTAAATGTCGTCACTCTTTCCTTCCTCCGTGAAAGCAACAGCAGACAATCGTTTCTCGCCCTTTTTCCCTGGATTGCCCTGGCAGATGCCATAGCACGGCAACCATGGAGCCCGTTCAGCTTTTTTTTACTGTCAATGTATGTCTACTGGATGTTGCTAACAGACACGGTACTTCAGCGCTACGCAGCAGCATTCATTTGCCTTTGCAAGATAGCAGAGATGGTTATCAGTTGTTCTGTACCGTCTGCTGTGCCATTGTAAATTGGAGATGAGATGATGGTTATCAGTCATTCTGTACCATCTGCTGCTATCATGGGTGCCCCTGGCTGAGGTCGGCCGGGGGCGCAAAGACAAAACTGGGAATGACTCCTCGAGTCAATCCTTCCTTTATGGTATCTAAAAATAGAGTCAGTCCTGCCTAGAATATGGGGCAAGTGTACTAGAGAACCAGTGTATCAGAGAGCGCAGCCGCTCCGTGTCAGATCCCGCAGAAATGATGAGCTACATGCCGTTCTAGGGGGTGCCCCTGCAACAACCCCACCCGTTGCTTCCCTGCTCCCCCAACCCTCCTGGGCTACCATTGCAGTGTCCCCCCATTTGTGTCATGAAGTAATAAAGAATGCAGGAATAAGAAACAGTGACTTGTTAGTGAGATAAAATGAGGGGGAGGCAGCCTCCAGCTGCTATGATAGTCCAGGCAGTACAGAATCTTTTCTTTACACATGAAAGGGAGGGGGCTGATGGAGCTCAGCACCCAGTTGCTATGATGAGGACAGTTACCAGCCGTTCTATACCATCTACTGGGAATGACCAGGAGTCATTCCTATTTTTTACCCAGGCGCCCCCAGCCGACCTCACCTGAGGCCAGCCCGGAGCACTCACAGGCTGATGACAAGGATGGTTACCAGTTCTACTGCACTTTACCGTCTGCCACTGGAGAAGGGAGGAGAGAGGATGCTGCTGTTCATTGCCCCAGCACCGTGTCTACCAGCAGCATGCAGTAGACATACAGTGACATTGAAAAAAGTCAACAAACGATTTTTTCCCTTTTCTTTCACGGGGTGGGGGAGGGGAAGCTATACCCTGAACCACCCCGGACAATGTGTTTGACTCTACAGGCATTGGGAGTGCCAAGAATGCAAATACTTTTCAGAGACTGCTGGGGACTGTGGGATAGCTGGAGTCCTCAGTACCCCCTCCCTCCCTCCATGAGCGTCCATGTGATTCTTTGGCTTTCCGTTACGCTTGTCACGCAGCACTGTGCTGTGGACTCTGTATCATAGCCTGGAGATTTTTTTCAAATGCTTTCTCATTTCGTCTTCTGTAATGGAGCTCTGATAGAACAGATTTGTCTCCCCGTACAGCGATCAGATCCAGTATCTCCCGTACGGTCCATGCTGGAGCTCTTTTTGGATTTGGGACTGCATCGCCACCCGTGCTGATCAGAGCTCCACGCTGGGCAAACAGGAAATGAAATTCAATAGTTCACGGGGCTTTTCCTGTCTACCTGGCCACTGCATCCGAGTTCAGATTGCTGTCCAGAGCGGTCACAGTGGAGCACTGTGGGATACCGCCCGGAGGCCAATACCGTCGATTTGTGGCCACACTAACCTTAATCCGATATGGCAATACCGATTTCAGTGCTACTCCTCTCGTTGGGGAGGAGTACAGAAACCGGTTTAAAGAGCCCTTTATATCGATATAAAGGACCTCATAGTGTGGACGGGTGCAGCGTTAAATCAGTTTAACGCTGTTAAAATTGGTTTAAACACGTAGTGTAGACCAGGCCTGTGAATGAACACTGCCACTGACAAACCTTGCAATCAGTCGGGCTTGGAATATAATGAAGTTGGTGGGACTTGTGCCCAGGAAGCTGTGGGCAGAATTGGCAAAACTTTCAAGTGTGCACATCCTAATTTACGTCCCTAAATAAAAGTGGCTCTTTTTTAAATCCCAGGAGTGTGATGCCCATGTGACTTCAGTGGAGGTCGATAAGAGCTGTGGGTACTTAAAGAAAATAATTTCAGTTAGCTGGGAGCCCAAACCTGGATTTAGGTTTTAGCATCCATGTTTGAAACGATGGGCTTAAGTGTCTAGAAGAGCTTGGGTTTAGGTAGAAAAGAAGTTTTAAAGTAACTGCAGAGATTATTTAGCCCACTTGTCACCCCATGGTATGAGCCCATTCTCATTGAAAGAATCCTAAACATAAAAAGATGCATCACTGTTTTTCCATTTCCTGCCTGAGCTCTGTGGTCTGCCTCCTTGTTTCTAAGCGAGGGGATAGGGATGTTGACAGGAATGTAAATGAAGCAGGACATGCACTTCACAAAAGGTGACAGCAAAGGAAAACCAATGACTTTGTTCTATCAAGAGACCCACATTTCCCATCCTTGAGCATAACATTCAAAGTATTCAAACTTGCAGGGCCATTTTCTCAAAGTATGTTTTCTCTATTGCTCAGTTTGCATTGATTTAATTTTTTTTTTGTGTGTGCAAATGCTGGGTGTTTATTGCTGCAGTGTTGTAGCAACTAACTCTAACTGAAATCCATGCTCCTGGAGTTAATTTTCTGAAACAACAATGATTCAGACTGGCTCTGGATGGCAGCAGTGGCACAGAACAGAGCATGTTTTCCTTAAGTCAGAGTATGATGCAAACTGAGGTGGAAAGTGACTGCAGAAATATCTGATAAAAGTGCAGAAGTATCTGAACTCCCTTCCATGGCAAGGCTGCTGTAAGCTTTGGTCTGACAGAGGCTCCGTAATCCTAGGTGCAAACAGAGGATTTTATAACCTAATTTTGGAGAACTATCCCTAGCATCTCCACCTGCTCAATTTCTATTGCAGTTACAGGCTTCTGCATGTTTGATAATAGTGCTAATATGGTAAAATATTTGTTAAATCTCCTTAAAGGAGTAGAACATGGCTAGGGAGGGCATTCATTCTTCATATGGCTTTAACACCACAATACATATGCTAACAAACTTAAATTTAGGGTCAGGCTTTGTTTAAGTTTGTTAGCATACGTATTTTGCTGTTAAATTGGTCAGGAGCCCTCCAGAGGGGAGGGGTGGGGGGATGGATGGTGTTTAAACAGTGTTTTTTTTATTCTTTCTCCCCATTGGTCTGAATTATCCATGACATCCATACTGCATCACCTCAAGTCCAAATCATTACGGGAATGCCTCTGCTTGCACTGACCAGATGATGTTTGGATTCTGATGTCAGCCCAGTTCTTCAGCCTGATGGGAATCAAGTGTTGTCCCCAGTGTACACAGAATTCTTCTTTGCAACTAGTCTAATATGCATTTTTTGTTATCTGGAACTGGAGCAGCAAAACAAAGAAAACAAATGCCTTATTTTCTGACTTTGTGGGAGAGAACTATAAGTGAAGATTATAATGCCAGACACTGACGGCCTTAAACCGGCTGCCTCAGGAACCTGCCAAGAACTTTGCTGAAAATATGTTCTTCATCTTAGCAACGGATCTAAGACTTATCACACATCTGCCCACCTTATATTCGAATGAAGCTCCTTCTGATCTGACAGCTCAGGCATTGTCAGTTCATCCAGAACAATTTACAAACTTGGAACCTAATTTTGTAAACTCTTAATCATTTGATCAGTCCTACTGAAGACAATGGGATTGATTTGCATGACTATGGACCACTTTAGTCAGTGAGGGCATACTGGCTGGCACACATTCAGGTTAATGGTTATTCAGTGTTCCTTTGCTGTTACTGGGTTTACGAACATTAAAAAGTTATGTGCTTGGGTGGTGTAAAGCATAACACAGGTTTTTAGGTTTGCAAATCTGTGAACCTCTGCCTCTTTCAGATTTTTTTTTTTTAAATTTCAGAATCTCTTTTGGGAATAGTCATGTATGGGAAATAGCTGGTACTTATGATTATGCTATTTTTATGCTTGTATATTCATCTTGGTATCTAAAGTTATGAGTTTAACATGTAGTAAACATAGCTAACGCCCACAAAGTATTTAGCCAGCACCTGAAGGGATAAGTCAAGTTGAATGGCCCATTAAGGAGCACTTAGCTGACAATGAACCCTGGAAAACGCCTGTCTACCCTTAATGGACTTTTTGTGAACGTGCTAACTAGAATACAGGTGGGGGTGATGGACATGTAACTTGCCCATGTGACTCCAAACACCATCTTTCACAGTGAGAACAGATTTCCCTTTACTTGGCTGAAACTAAAAAGTCCTGACCTGGAAACATCTCCATTTTGCCTCTTTGCTGCTCTCCTGCTCTAGCATTTGGACTATGAAAATATACTAATGGCGCATTCTAACCAAGGGACTGAGGACTTTAAGGTAATCTGGAGCCTTCATATTTCCTTGATCCTTTGCAGATGGATTTATGAGTTGGATCTGGTACAGAGACTGTTCTAGCTTCATTGATTGCTGATTTCTCCCTTGCAATGGACAAAGATCAGATGTCTGCTGACTTTCTCACATGAGCCAGCAGCCTTTGATACATGTGGTATAAGCAACACAGTCCTTGCTTGAGTGGTTTTCTTCTTTCCTCTCCAAATGTCAAAGCCTGTTCCCATTGAATTCAATAGCAAAACTCCTTCTGATCTCTTGGGGTCAAATCCTGTTCCCATTGAGATAAAAGAATGTGATTTTGATCAGCTGCTCATCTGTCCAGAGACAGTTCTCATGCACGTTCTGCCAGGCTGATTTTGATTGCCCATCCTTTATGTCATGCTGAGGAAAATAACAAAACAATTTAGGCTGTAGTTCTATCAAGAGGTACATGGCACACACAGTTCTATGCCTCTCTTCCATCAAACCCAGATGGGACAGCATCTTTGCTTTCTTCTTGCCTGGCAGAGAGCAATACTTAGATAAAGGCAAGCTGGCAGAAGCTTAGTTTGGATGTAAGGGAGGCACTGATAGTGTGTTAAGGGAAAGTGGAGTGATTGTCCATCCTATCCTTCTTTCATTTAAGAAGTTTTCAATTTGAGGTGCTGCTGGGTCCTCAATGACACCTGTAAGCATCATTTTACAAGTGCATCTGTTTAACAGATGCACTTGTAAAATTTTAAACAGGTAAGAAGGGTATCAGAGGGGAAGGGGAAGAGTCACATGGAGAGTCACATGCCCCCCCTTGTGTCCCTCCCATGAGTGCAATACTGGCAAGAAACGATTTCTACTTGCACCACTGCTGTTGACCACCCTCTTAGGCCATGGCTACACTAGAGAGTTGCAGCGCTGGTGAGGGGGTTACAGCGCTGCAACTTAGGATGTGGCCACACTTGCAAAGCACGGCCAGCGCTGCAACTCCCTGATTGCAGCGCTGGCTGTACCCCCGGTCGAGCCTCGGGTGTAGCGATTCCAGCGCTGGTGATCCAGCGCTGGTCAGCAAGTGTGGACCCCACCAGCGCTTTTATTGACCTCTGGGGTATAAGGAGGTATCCCAGAATTCCTGTCCACAACAAACCGGAAGAAAGGGGGAGCTCGGAGTTCAGCCAAACTGCTTATTTAAAAAACAAACACAGCTCCTGTTTGCTGAGCGAGCGGAGGCAGGCAGGGGAATTACTTTGGAATGTTCACAGCTGTTTGCTTGAAGAGAGAAACAGCACGCTTACACGGCAGAGGGGGAGGGGGAAGTCCGTGTTGAGCTGATGCTTATCTGGTCTGATGGCTATTTAGGAGTGCATAATTTGCATTTAGTGAATGAGAGAGGGGTGGGGGAAGGGGTCAGAACTTTTAAAATGATTGAAGGTAGGCACTGTGTGTCTTCCAGTCCTTAGAACTTGCAAGGCAGGGAGCTGAGAAAAAAGCTCCAAAAATCCAATCTCTCTGTCTCTCCCACGCTCCCTGTCACATTCCACCCCACCCCCCCTCTTTTGAAAAGCACGTTGCAGCCATTTGAATGCTGGGATAGCTGCCCACAATGCACCACTCCTAACACAGCTGCAAATGCTGCAAATGTGGCCACACTGCAGCGCTGGTAGCTGTAAGGGTGGCCACACTGCAGCGCTGGCCCTACACAGCTGTATGAACACAGCTGTAACTACCAGCGCTGCAGAACTGTAAGTGTAGCCATGGCCTTAGCAGCTGTTGGAGCCTCACGTGGGGACAGCTGCAGCTTGTTAACTCCATCTGCAGTATAAGGGGCTCTCTAGGGAGCAGGGACTAGGGATGGATGGAAACTGAGAAACAGCTAAACTCCGGCTGAGACTTGTTAAGTTACCAATAAAAGCAACACCAGGAAGAAGGGTGAGTTTGGACCGTGGTTCAGGGGTCTGAAAACTTTGTGCAGGATGGAGACAGAGGGAGTGCTTGTTCACAGCACAGAAAACTCCCTGGACACTACAAGGGAAAACCTGCATCCTTTTTTCATTGCTCAGCAATGCCCGTTTGTAATAGCTGGAGCAAACTGCCCCGGTTTGAAGAAAGAGCTATTGAAATTTGATGTAACAAGCTCCCTCAGTAATACTGACATGAAACCAAGTGCACAGGGCTCCTTGGGAGCTGTAAAACCTTCAAAATAACCTTCAAAATGATGCCCAATAGTTTTTCCGCACATACGTCTGAGATCTCAGAATTTACGGGGTTAGAGGCAGGTGCTGTGTATTTCAATAGGAAGCTAAGAATCTCCCCTTCTCAGCATTCTTCAACTCCCACTTCTAGCTTTGCAGTTGTGAGAGTGACTTTCAACTTACCACAGGGCTATCTTTGTGTGTTGCCCGTCTCGTCCTGAATCAGGTCAGTTTCCCTTTGAGAGGAAATCTCTAGGTTTGATGAAAAGAAGGAAATGCTCCTTTGGCAGCTTGACTGACGCAAGATCTCTTTTGTTTCATTATTTTTTTCCCCCAAATCTGCGTGTGAGTTTTGATGCCAGTGGAGATGGTTAATGGGCAGACAGCCAGTGTTCCTGGGGGGACTGTTATTGACGGTACACCAGGGAATGTGGGGAGCTGGGCTGGAAGCAGCTCAGCCACATGGACAGAGCAGCGTAGGATTTAATAAAATTTCACTTGTTCAACTTAAAGTTCACTCAGCTTCACGCTAGTGAATGAAACACGGTGCCAGTGTTAGAGCTGAGTTTTCTGTAGGGCAGCCTCTGGCACCAGGACCCGTGGATCTCCCTGTAAAGCAGCCCAAGAGCCCTGGATTTCAGACATAACCCAGCCCCAAAGTCCACCACCTTCAGCCTCACAGCAGTCCTAGGAATCCTGGTGAGCTATTGCTTCCCAAAGCAGAACAAATGTGTGGAGCAACACATGTTTTGCATCAGAGATCAGCGTAACCTAAGAGCATCCCGATGCCAGAGGGCAAGGGGCTCCCTGATATCAGTTCCACCTGGCCTGACCAGTTCAGTGCACCCCTATTCAGTAATGCCATGAACTGTATCAGATTTGTGTCATGTAAAGTATCTTTGGAAAATGAACACCATGCTGATCATTCATATTCCTGTGTGGTGTATGTATGCTAAATGCCCAAGGGACCATACAAATATGAAGGAAATGTGAGAGTAAAACATGTTCTACAGACTTGCATGGGGAGGAGGAAAATGGGTTTCTCCCAGACAAATGACAAGCCAGCATTTCCAGCCAAGATTCACCAGAGTCCATTGGCAAACATGGCAAGTGGCCATTCATTTGCAAAGGAGTGGGCAGGAGCAGATCAATTAGGGGTATGGAACAGCTTCCATATGAGGAGAGATTAATAAGATTGGGACTTTTCAGCTTGGAAAAGAGAGAGAGGTCTATAAAATCATGACTGATGTGGAGAAAGGAAATAAGGAAGTGTTATTTACTCATAGCACAAGAATTAGGGGTCACCAAATGAAATTAATAGGCAGCAGATATAAAATGAGCCAAAGGAAGTATTTCTTCACACAACACACAGTCAGCCTGTGGAACTCTTGCCAGAGGATGTTGTGAAGGCCAAGACTATAACAAGGTTTTAAAAACAACAACAACAACAACTAGATAGCCATTGATGGACCTTATCTCCCATGAACCTATTAGCCAAGATAAGAAGGGATGCAAAACCATGCTCTGAAGAGTCCTCTTGTTTGCTAGAAGCTGGGAATGGGCGATGGGATGGATCACTTGTTGATTCCCTGTTCTGTCATTCCCTCTGTGGCATTGGCCATTGTCAGAAGACCAGATACTGGACTACATGGACCATTGGTCAGATCCAGTACAGCTGTTCTTATGTTCTTATCAATTTGCATTATAGCAAACACCAGCAGGAGAAGAAACCGGCTTGGAAATTCCTTCTCCATCAGACTCCGTGTCTCTTTCCTCAAAGCTTGTATGAACTGTATTTCGGGGGCTAATCTTCAGAAGAATCCACTTCAGATGTTTACTGGACTGTAAAGGAGGAGCAAAGGGAAAGTAAAACAAGTTTGTTTAATTACAAAGAGGTTTTAAGTGAGATCATGTATAAGGATTAAGACTGAAATTATTACAAATAAAAGTGAAACAGCAAAGAATCCTGTGGCACCTTATAGACTAACAGACGTTTTGGAGCATGAGCTTTCGTGGGTGAATACCCACTTCTTCAGATGCATGTGGTGGAAATTTCCAGGGGCAGGTATATATATGCTAGCAAGCAAGCTAGAGATAACAAGGTCAGTTCAATCAGGGAGGATGAGGCCCTGTTCTAGCAGTTGAGGTGTGAAAACCAAGAGAGGAGAAACTGGTTCTGTAGTTGGCAAGCCATTCACAGTCTTTGTTCAATCCTGAGCTGATGATGTCAAATTTGCAGATGAACTGAAGCTCAGCAGTTTCTCTTTGAAGTCTGGTCCTGAAGTTTTTTTGCTGCAGGATGGCCACCTTAAGGTCTGCAATAGTGTGGCCAGGGAGGTTGAAGTGCTCTCCTACAGGTTTTTGTATATTGCCATTCCTAATGTCTGATTTGTATCCATTTATCCTTTTCCGTAGAGATTGTCCAGTTTGGCCGATGTACATAGCAGCGGGGCATTGCTGGCATATGATGGCGTATATTACATTGGTGGATATGCAGGTGAATGACCAGTGATGGTGTGGCTGATCTGGTTAGGTCCTGTGATGGTGTCACTGGTGGTAGATATGTGGGCAGAGTTGGCAATCGAGGTTTGTTTGCATGGATTGGTTCCTGAGCTAGAGTTATTATGGTAACCTACCGACCGCTATGCCTACTTCATGACTCCAGCTTCCAATCCCGGACACATCACACGATCCATTGTCTACAGCCAAGCACTGAGGTACAACCGCATCTGCTCTAATCCCTCAGACAGAGACCAACACCTACAAAATCTCCACCAAGCATTCTCAAAACTACAATACCCGCATGAGGAAATAAGGAAACAGATCAACAGAGCCAGACATGTACCCAGAAGCCTCCTACTGCAAGACAAACCCAAGAAAGAAACCAACAGGACTCCACTGGCCATCACATACAGCCCCCAGCTAAAACCCCTCCAACGCATCATCAAGGATCTACAACCCATCCTGGACAATGATCCCACACTTTCACAGGCCTTGGGTGGCAGGCCAGTCCTTGCCCACAGACAACCTGCCAACCTGAAACATATTCTCACCAGTAACTGCACACCGCACCATAATAACTGGAACCAATCCATGCAACAAACCTCGATGCCAACTCTGCCCACATATCTACACCAGCGACACCATCACAGGACCTAACCAGATCAGCCACACCATCACTGGTTCATTCACCTGCACATCCACCAATGTAATATACGCCATCATATGCCAGCAATGCCCCTCTGCTATGTACATCGGCCAAACTGGACAATCTCTACAGAAAAGGATAAATGGATACAAATCAGACATTAGGAATGGTAATATACAAAAACCTGTAGGAGGAGCACTTCACCTCCCTGGCCACACTATTGCAGACCTTAAGGTGGCCATCCTGCAGCAAAAAACTTCAGGACCAGACTTCAAAGAGAAACTGCTGAGCTTCAGTTCATCTGCAAATTTGACACCATCAGCTCAGGATTGAACAAAGGACTGTGAATGGCTTGCCAACTACAGAACCAGTTTCTCCTCTCTGGTTTTCACACCTCAACTGCTAGAACAGGGCCTCATCCTTCCTGATTTGAACTGACCTTGTTATCTCTAGCTTGCTTGCTAGCATATATATATATCTGCCCCTGGAATTCCCACACATGCATCTGAAGAAGTGGGTATTCACCCACGAAAGCTCATGCTCCAAAACGTCTGTTTAGTCTATAAGGTGCCACAGGATTCTTTGCTGCTTTTACAGATCCAGACTAACACGGCTACCCCTCTGATACCTGAAAAGTGAAACAGGCTTTCTAATGCTAAAGACTTTACAAATGATTGCCTAGGCACCCGTTAAGATTCAGACTCCTGGGGGACACCACTATTGACCTCTCTCCATTCTGACAACTGACCCTTTATTCCTACCCTGTGTGCCTATCCTTAACCAGTTACCAGTTCCTGAGAGAACCTTCCCTCTTATCCATGACCAGTCTTCATTATTTACTGCTCCCTCTATTTTTTGTGTCATGCAAACTTGTCAGTGATTTTTGTTTTCTCCCAGGGACACTGATTTAAAAAATGTTAAATAGTGTAGGGTCAAGAACAGATTCCTGCAGGTCCCCACTAGAAACACAGTGGTTTGATTATTCTGTTTCCAGCTACATTTTGAGACCTATGGTGGGTAGCTTTTAATCCCTTTAAACGTGTGCCATATTAGTTTCTTTCTAGTGTTTTTTTAAATCAAAATGTTATGCAGTATTAAGTCAAATACTGTACAGAGTCTGTATATATTACATCAGCGCTATTCACTTTACAACTAAACCTGTAACATCAATGGGGAAAAAAAGATATCAAGTTAGTTTGACAGAATCTGTTTTCCATAACCCATGCTGACTGGCATTAATTATATTACTCTCCTTTAATTAACATTGCTTGCTTTTCTCTTAGCTGTAATGAGAGTAACTTCTGTTAGCCATAGGGGTCTATTGGCAAGTCATTCTTTCAATCTTATTTTGTCACACAACATATTTAGCTAGACTGGTGGGGCAGGAAAGGGAATCTTCCAATAGACAGGGTTAAAGGGGCCATTAATCGAACAGTCAGGACAGAAATTAAAAACACAGCTTGCCTGCAGATTGGCATCTTGATACCCAAACTCCAGCTCCCAGCTACAGAGACTACACAAAATAATCCCATTGCATTTAAAACGGCAAATGAGAAGATGTTCGGGAGGCAAAACTTTACTGAAATTAACATAAAGCCTCTTAATCAGCAAGTGTAATCCTCAATAGGAAAAGAATCCAAAATGTATTTAAAATCTCTGAATGTCTAGTCTCTCTAATGTGAGGCAAGAATCCAAGTAAACGAATTGATTTGCTTAAAAATTCTGACTAATCTTTGGAACATTAAAATTAATATAAACTTGTGATCTCAAGTTCTATCCACTTTAGATCTGGTTTCAGTAAGTACATATAATTTGGAATGGGATCTGCAGCTGTCTTATATGCAAATACTCAGGGAACACAGCCCCGTGTTTTAATCAGGGAATCTTTAGGGACGTCTGCTGCACCATTTTGTGGTAATCCATAGATACATTTTAAGTGAATTAAAATAGAAAGAAATCCTATTTCAGAAGGGCAACTGCAACTGCGGAAACATTTTAAACAGGCCACCTTTCCTAAGCAAACAGTATTATAATAGATTCTTGTTACATCTGCTAGTATTTTGAAAAGTTGCAAACCTTGTTCTGACATGCTTGTGACTTTCCAAAATATCCCCCTATTGTGTTGAAATTTCCATTGGGTTCTATGGGCTTTTGTTTACTTTGCAAAATCACTTCAGTCCTGTAAGTTATGAGAGAGAAGAAAACAAGTGAACTTTTCTCACTTAAACAATGCTCTGGCCATCTTTTTAACACCCCCCCCCATCACCACAACGAAAGCTACAGCAAAAATGCCTGTTGAAACTTGGCAAAGATCCAGGCCCCCAGTGGGTAAAGGGTCAGAGCAGCATCATGGGATCCTAAAAGCCCCATAACCAGTCAGAGAAGGGTCCTCCAGTCCCCCCATAAGACTGTCTTCCAAGGGCCCCCTTTCAAGTCTTGGCGTAGCAGATATGCAGGGGGATGGAGGGGCATGGTGGAGCAGAACCCCAGGTGCTGTCAAGTCCCCAGCCTGGTTGTAACTAGGCTCCAGGGTGATCTAAGATACACTGAGGGCCTCTCTAGCCCCCCAAACAGCCCAGGGTCAGGTTGCCTACAACATCCAGTGACCAATTATATCGCTGCAATTGCTGTGATAAAAATATGGAGATCAGCTATATCAAAAACCTTGGGTAAATCAATAAATAAAGCGCCATAAAGCTCTCTGGCTTGTACCTAGAGAAACCCCAATATTCCCAATGCACAGAGCTATACTACTATAATTACAATGAATCCAGTGGGTTCTAAATCCAGAATTAAAAGCAGTAATTTCAGTGGTATATACATCTACTCTGGGGGCATGATGTGAGTGGTATCTGCATTGGTCATTCTTCCGAATGTTTGCACAGGTGTTTGAGATTGGCTGGTAATTGTTCAGATTGCACAGTTTACCTAATTTAACTCAAGGAGTGGCGTGTGCAGCTTTGCTGAACGATGAGAAGCATTGTGTTTAATAATGTCAGAGATGAAAAGCACATAGAGGAATGAGCTACAGTATTGAAACACCTGCTACACGATCCGTTTAAGAGCTGGGGGGTTTTCAGTATCGTCTCCTTTCTGAAACTTCATTATTTCCTTCCCTGTAAATTACCTAGAAATAATATTCCAGAAGATTTTAGCTGACTCTAATGTAGAGATTGGAGTTGAGTAATAATTTATGAACTCATAATCGTAGGCAGTCAGCCAGAACTGTTTATCGTACACAATTCATAATCCTGTTCTCAGGGCACTTTTGCATTACCAACTTTCACTTCTCAGAGAGAGTGAGGCCTGTGACTAATCACAGTTCACTTTTCTGTGGTTTCCTAAAATCAGCTGAGAGTGATAAAGACTCTGGGGTGAAATCCTTCCTCCACTGAAGTCAACAGCAAGTCTCCTATTCACTTTAGTGGGGAGCAGAAATTCACTAAGGAGTCCAAATCCTCCATCCTTTGTGTGGTGTATTTTTCCCCTCTGTGTCTGATCCACAGAGGCTGTGACTCTGTTAGTCCTAGCGATGGAGCCTGGTTCTTTAGCACAAGCTGTAGAGTCTTTAACTTTCAACGTGGAGGTTCCTGGACGAGTCATCATTCACGTGCTGCTACACTGGAGCCTGAGCTGGGAGCTGTAACCGACTCCATCCTCCGGATCAGGCACATACTGACCAGCGGTTAACACTTGCACACCGAAATCTGCCTCGCAGGTGCAGAGACCTTTGGGGATGAATGAGAAACCTCAAACTGAGCCTCAATAGAAAAACTAGATGGTTCAGTGGTTTAATCATTAATACTGACTTTCCACCTAGGACCTTTAAGCCAAGATTTTAACCTGAAGGCCAAGTGTAGGCAGAAAAAGCAGCCTGCCGATCGGTGGCAGCCCTAGAAACATGGAGGATCACAGTGCTCACTGCATTGCAGGGAGATAGGAGGAAGGGCCCAAGTTGCATGCGTGACTGCTAAGCTCTTGAGTGGCAAGGATTGCAGTGGATGGTGGACAGAAATGGGTGATTGGTAAATTCAATAGATGGTCTGGGTGATATGTGAAATGTGATTGTATGGGTCACTTAATGGTGCAGTTCCCTAGATTCCCCTGGCCAGAGGCTTGGCAGGGAGGCAATTAATTGAATGAGCTGGACAAGGATCTATGTTACCGCACCTTCCCCAGCTAGGCATCAGCAAGTACATGCAACAACTAAATTGCTTGTGATTGGCAGGGATTGTAGTGAAAAGTGACATGCTCCCTGGCCAGAGGCCTGCTGCGGAGACAATTAAACACGATGTGCAAGGATACATGATGGCACCTGTTGCAAATAGCACTGCATGTGCACATAGTGAATGGGAGAGGAGACAGTTGAATGTAAAGTCTTCTAAAAAGCCAGTAAATCTGGGTTGTGACTTTCTCTGCCCCTCAGAAAGGAACCCCAGTATTTTTAAAGCAGGGATGCCTATGCATTCCCAGATATAATGCTGTTTTTGTGCAAAAGAGGCCAGGAAAAGATTTTCATTGTCTTAAAATGTCCTGGGCCTGTGGATCTTTTGCATGCCTGAGTGCATGCTCTCAAGTGGTTGAAAGCGATAGCCCAAATTTAATCTAAAGCCCTCTGACTAATCCCAAATACTAAATATGTATCACACTCACAAATGTGTGATACCAGCCTTCAGATCACATAATATATGAGCTTGAAAATGGATAATCCACCACCGACAGCTGATGTAATTTGACAGTGTGCTAAGACATGACACATTGGTCCAGTCCAAATGAGTGCTGAGCTGAAAACAGTCTCCACCAAGCTTGTGACAGACTGCCCCTTGTGTGGGAAGTGATCTTATGACCATAGGGCCTCAAGAACGGCAGCGATGAATTCCCCCTTCAGACATACCTGGCTCACTGGCTCTTTTGCTGGGATATCGTTTCTCACACACCGCAGAGTATTTTCCCCTCGTGATGTGCTGGGCTTAAAGGTGAACTGTGAAGAGATGAAAAGTAATTTTTTAAAGGAGAAAAGCTATTAAAATTCAATTTGAGACGCCTTGCAGTTCAGATGCTTCCCCCCAGGCTCCTCAGCTCAGACACTAAGGACTGCGCAAGGCTCAATGCACATGATGCAATGGTAGCTCAGCCTGCTTGTACGCTGTCCTAGCCAGGCACCAACCCTTGCCAGCTTGGGGGACAGTCCCCAGGCCCTTACGCAGAGGAGGGCTGCAGTGCTCTGCTCCTGTCCAGAAGCAGTTCCTCTATGCTGCCATGGCAGGACTGACCCATGACCCAGATGCCTGCAGTCCACTCTGTACTGCCCCTGCTGCTGTGCCAGGGCCTACCTCCATGTGCCATGCTGATCCTGCACTTATTCCCCAGCCCAACTCTCCCTTGCCATTAAAAGCAGCCTCTGATCTACCTAAAGTGCCTCTGCTACCGGGCTCACATATTTTTTAACATTGCTGTTCAGGTCCGACCGGCAGAGAAGTAGATGCCCAGTTCTGTTGCCTCCAATAGAACCCGGGGCAAAACTCCTGTTGATGTCAGTGAGTCAGGGTTGGGCCCATTGCTGTGGAGTCGTGTTTGAAAGAGGAGAACTGTGAGCATCTGAGAATTCCGGTGCTGGAGGGATCACTATGTGAGGAATGAGAAAAGGTGAAAAAGCTCATCGCTCACTTGTGCAAATGATGACTAAGGGAGATGCTCACTATTGAGGTGTAATTCAAGGGAGTAAACCACAGGGCTGAGGGATGCCCATGATGAAACAGTGTAAATGGGAGTTATGGGTTGAAACTGAGAAGATTGATCCAGGAAGAATATCAGCAATATTTCTCAGTGGGGAGGTCTGATATACTGGTGGCGGTGGGGAGTTCCCCAGAGGTGTGGTAGAAGGCTCCGTTTGTCGTCTAGGCTGGACAAAGCAGGTGAAATATATTCTAAGGAACAATCCAGCACTGGCAGGGAATATTGATGGCTTATCTCTAATGCCCATGGGCCCAATCCCTTTTCCCATAAAGTGAATGGGAATTTTGCCATTGGCTTCCATTGAAGTCCATTGGGAGCTGTATTTCTGAAAGTCTGTGCGCTTTTCGGTTTATACTATCAAACTGGGAAAAGGCATTGTTTGGAATCTTTCATACGTGCCTGTAAAGTGTAATGGGCTTACTTCATAGAAACCCCCATTGATCAGTGCGTGGGCAGTCAGCAAGGCAGTGGAATATTTCAACCGAGGAAAAAGCCAGTATTTTTATTCTTAACACTAATGTTAACTCTGAAGGGTTTTTTTAACTTTTAAGATCTTTCCCAGAGACTGGGGAATGCTTTCCTTCGAGTGACGGTTCTGAACAGTGTTTACAAACTTCTGGGTATTTCACATTCCCTTACGTGGTAGGCAAAGCTGACGGTGCCATTACTGTCACTTACAAACACTTATTATGGTCTGTGTTACAATAGTGTGAGTGGTTCCATCCAAGATCAGGGTCCCATTGTGCTCAATGCTGCACAGACTGTCCCAGTCCCAGGGAGCTCATGGTCTAGGACTATGACAGGACAATATCATCTCACTTCTCTCTTTCCTACTCGTAGAATGTGTGTGTCACAAAGACCGGCCCCTTTCTGTGCTCTCCTGCTCTGTCTGGGACACGTTTTACTTTTTTTACTCCCTGCCAAGGCAGGCTATTTTTAGGAATGGTGTCACTAAATTTGCCTGCTACAGCAGTAGCACTCCTGGTGCCATTGTTTCTCCACTGTGTCTCTTTGCTGGGATCTCTGGCACTACTCCCAACAGGGGTTTCTAGGTCACAGTGGGTGTGAGGTGGAGGGCATTGGGAACAAGGTGGAAGAAGGAGATGGTATTGCTCCATGCACAGATTCACCTTCCTGTTGCTCATTCTGTTAGCCAGGAGGTGTTGGTTTCTCTGGCACTGCTCACTTTCCCCCTGGCTCATTCCTTGTTTGCCCTTTTCTCATGTCATAAGACTTCTTCCCTGTCCGTACAGGGTGCTGTAGCTTTGTGACGTATTCTCCCCTTGGATCCCTGGGAACTGCATGGGGGCCTACTCCTTCCATCAACAGCCTTCCAACCCCCTTCCCCTCGAGGGCACAAAAACACACCCGCTGAGCATCCCTGCCTCTCCTCCGCTCTGTCAGGAGACGCCATAGATCAATGTCGGTGTCCCTTAAGATAACATCTTTCCTTTGTCCCCATCCAAATGGGGATGGATTTGTTCAAGATATGCAGGGGAACGTACATTATATCTTGGCATTTACAGCTCTGCCAACCTGTCTAATCAGTCATCTAGCGGGACCTGTTGGCAGGTTCGCCTGAGCTGAATGCGTTGTTTAGATTCACTAAGCCAGTGATTGTACTGTTGCCTTTCATAAGGGGGATTTGAAATCTAGATTGCTGATTGTTTATCAGGGACTACCATGTACTTGCTTTCTGACAAACTGAGAAGCTGAAATTAACTCATTCGATCAGGGTTTTGTCACAATGGGGAAGGTAACTTCAGCCTATTTCTGACCATTTCAAAAAGACTTCTCTTGTTTTTTTCCTCCTGGTGCCCATGTTGGACCTTTCCCCTTGCAAGTGGTATGAAAGTGGGGGCTGGTTCCAATCTGGAGAAGACTCAGTTCATGACCAGTTTGGTCCTTCTTGATCGTTGTGCCACAGCACCTTCCATTTAGCTGGTAAACAAATTGCTGCTTGATGACTGAAATGTAGTGGGGTCCTTTATTCAGGTATTCAATACAGCTGCCACAAGAATACTGTTTGCTGCAGGTATTTGATATTATTTGCACCAGGGAGAAGGCAAAATTTCTCCCTATTTCCATAGAATCACTAAAAAATAAAAAAGATGTAATGTCCCTGGTCTTACAGTGTGTGTGTACACTTCCCCAGTAGCAGCAGGTTTTCATCTGTGTGGTCTGCAGTGCTCTTATTCCCAGCCTCAGCACCTGGCTGATCTGAGATGCAGACAATGACCTTTCCCTTCATGGACCCAGGTTTCATGTGGGATCAGCTACCTTCTCCCAGCTATTGATGAAAGTGCAGGAGACTTTCCTTTCTTTTGCAATCTTACAAGTGTGTGAAAGTCACTACAAGAAAAAGCAAAGCGATATTGTGAACTAAAATGATTGGCAAACTAGCTGACAAACGCTATGGGAAAATGATCTTTAGTATATACATTAACAGCATGCAGTTTCAAAGAATTCCTTTTTGAGTTGAAATGAGTAGCACTTTTGTTCTCTTTGCAGAGATTCATTCCCACAGCAGGGAGAGCATAAGAAAAGGCGGAATGGTACCCTCCAAATGACAGTCTGATCAGTTAATTTCAACCTCAACTTAAAACGCATCATTTCACATGTGATTCCTCACAATCCTCAGTCCATCATTTGCAGAGCCCCAAAGAGAGCAAGAGACCATGTGCCCTCAGCCCCAACCACTCCCACAAGACCAAATGCATTATCCTCTCTAGTGCCCCATCTGAACCACGGCTAGGAAAAAAAGAACCAGAATCAGTTAACTTCCCTCCCCCCCCTTAATAAAACATAAAAGTAGCAACAAAGAAGGCTGCAGAGAGCAGCAGGAAGATCACTGAGAACAGAAAGCAGCTGAACTTAACACACACAAATGGAGGTTTGTTCTCATTCCTGCCATGCAGTTTTCTGTAATGTTGAGATGGAAGACAAATGGTTTGGCTGCATCAGCCGTTTGGAATTGGACAACTATGCGATCACTTGGATTTTTTTGTTTTTAAAAATAGCCACTTTTGAATTATAATTATTAAAAGCAAACAGTATTAACCTGCCTGTCATGCAAACAGATAAAACGCAGTGCATGCACTGTATGGAGAAGGATTAATAAGAGTGACAGCGAAATGGAATCACACTGATCTAAAGGATGCACCTACAAATACACACTCCAAATGAATGGGGAAATGAAACCTGAGCCCAGCTGGCACTGGGAGAAGAGGCAGAGCTTGACAAATCTCTCACTGACAGGGGAGTGGGCTAGATGACTGAATCGAGCTTTTCTGGCTCTGACTGTGTTCTGTTAGTCTAGGCACAGATTCTGTCCCACTAGGTCCCTCCGCAGTGATGGGTGCAATAGAGGAACTGGAGCAGAACCGAATTGACTGCCATTTACTGAGATCTGTGGTGGACCTGTGTGGAGGGAGAAAGGGACAAAAAGAGATGCTCCTTTATCCACCCTCCCAAACATCTGTTTCCCCCAGCCCCACTCCTGCAGAGGGCAGGGCCCGTGCACCATGCCATGGGAAACAGCCCACTCCCCATCACATTAGGCTGCTCTCCAGGGAAGGTTTGCTCGGTGTTACCAGGCCTCTGCCTGTTCTGACTCCTCTCATGAATGACAGAGCACAACTAGGGTTACCAGCTTTCTGATTGCAGAAAATTGAACACGCTTGCCCCGCCCCCGGACCTGCCCCTTCCCCGAGGCCCCACCCCCGCTCACTCCATTTCCCCCCCTCCCTCCGTTGCTCACTCTCCCCCACCCTTGCTCACTTTCACCAGACTGGGGAAGGGGGTTGGGGTGCAGGAGGGGGTGAGGGCTCTGGCTGGTGGTGCAGGCTCTGGGGTGGGGCCAGGGATGAGGAATTTGGGGTGTGGGAGGGGACTCCCGCCTTGGGCAGAGGGTTGGGGTGTGGAAGGGATGCGGACTCCAGGAGGGAGTTTGGGTGCAGGAGGGGTCTCAGGTCTGGGGCAGGGGATTAGGGTGAGAGAGGATGTGCGGGCAGCTCCCAGAAGTGGACGGCATGTCCCTGCGGCCCCTGAGTGGAAGCACAGCCAGGCAACCCTAAGCACAATGGGTGCACTGTGCCAAAGGCATGCACAGCTGCCGAACCGGATGCGTTGCCCTGACTAAACAGGGATTTGCATGGTCAAATGTCGAGGGTTGCCAGGTGTCCGGTTTTTCATCCTATCCAGGATGTTAGAAGTCTGGTCGGTGGCACAGCAGGGCTAAGACTGGCTCCCTATCTGCCCTGGCTCTGCATGGCTCCTGGAAGTGGCCGGCACATCTCTGTGGCCCCGAGGTGCTGGGCAGCCAGGGAGGTTCCATGCACTGCCCCCGCCCTGAGTACCAGCTCTGCAGCTCCCATTGGCCGGAAACCGTGGCCAATGGGAGGTGCAGGGGCAGCACCTGCAGCTGGGGATAGCATGGAGAACCACCTGGCTGTGCTTCTGCCCAGCGGCCGTAGGGACATGCTGGCCACTTCCAGGGACTGCCTGAGGTAAGCGCTATCCAGAGCCCACACCCCACCCCCTGCTCCAGCCCTAAGCCCCCTCCCTCACCCAAACTCCCTCCTGGAGCCCGCACCTCCTCCGACACTCCAAACCCCTTAGCCCCAGCCTGGAGCCCCCTCCTGCATCCCTAGCCCCTCATCCCCAGCTCCATGCCAAAGCCCACACCCCCAACTGGAGCCCTCACCCCCCACTCTCCAACCCCTTGCCCTAGCCTGGAGTCCCCTCCCACACCCCCAATTCCTCCCTCACCATGGACCACTCATTTCTGACCCCATCTCAGAGCCCACAGCCCCAGCCAGAGCCCTCAGCCCAAACCCCTGCCCCAGTCTGGTGAAAATGAATGAAGGTGGGGGAAAGACCCCTCCCACACTGTGAACTCCTTGGCCCCAGCCCAGAGCCCCCTCTCTCACCCAAGCCCCTCATCCCTGGCCCTACCCCAGAGCCCAGACCCTCAGATGGAGACCTCACGCAATCCTGCATCCCAAACTCCTGCCCCAGTCTAGTGAAAATGAGCGAGGGTGGGGGAAAGCAAGCGACTGAGGGAGGGGGAATGGAGTGAGTGGGGACAGGGGAAGGGGTGGGGCAGGGTGTGGGGCGAGGATTTTTTTTAACGATAAAAAAGTTGGCAACCTTACAAGGATCATTCCTCTATGCAGCTGCCTGAGCTCCTTAGGGTTGGGATCCCCATCCCCCGCTACCTGTCCCCCACCCTGCTAGTCCCGTGGCATGGGAGGAAGGGACGCTGGGACTTGGGGGTTCAGTGGTGCTGCACTTTTTGCATCAGCTTGTTCCTTGTTTTGGGCAGGAGGGAGCATGTGGCCTAAGTCAGTGGGAGCATGGTATGTGCAGGGATGTAGAGCGAGGAGCTGTGACTACTCAGGAGAGTACTGTTTCGAGCCTGGGTGTTACTCCTGAACATGTGCAAGGGGAGCCATCGATTTCCGACCATGCAGTCATATTTAGCAAAGAAAAGTTCTTCCAGGGTTGATTTTGCGTGGAATTGTCACGAGAGCAGCTGCTAACTTTCTCAGGCTGTGTCCATATCACCCGGAAGAGCCTGACTTCATTTTCAAAATGTCAAATATTTTTATTTGCACTCAGTGCTGGCAAAAGGGCGAGATCTGTTTATTCACTGGACAGCTGTAATACCAAGCTTCAGGAGGGATTGCTGTGCTGGGCATTCTCCATGCCTACTCGCCCTATGACCTCTTTGCTAATACCAGTAATGAGGCATCCGGTTGCCGTAGTGGATTTTGTGATATAAAGAAGAGATGGATTCAGCCTGGGGCCACCTCTCTGGCACAACTCTTACAACATGCGAGGGATCAGTTAAAATGGAACCTTCATCACATCCAGTCAAGTAGGGTTTTACAACACCCAACCAACTCTAGTTCTGCCATGTCTGCATGAGAACAGACGTAGGTCAAAACTGGAACCATTAATCTGTAGATGTCCAGGGTACCTAAGTGACTTAGAACCCAAAGTCCCATTTTCAAAAGAGACTTTGGCTCTTAGAAGCCAGAGTCCCATCAACTTTCAATGAGATTTAGGCTCTGAAATAGATAATCACATTAGAAAACATGACTTAGGCTTCTAAATCACTTAGCTGCTTTTGGAAATTTTACACCAAAGCTACAATGGGGTGCTGGATGGCTCAGTGCCTTGTTGATCATGTCCTGCCTAAGTCACCAGTTCATATGGAAAGTCCTCATCAACATGAGCTTTTCACAGGCTTATGGAAATAACTTAGCTGATGGTGTTGGTTTTAGTTGTTAGTGGACGAGTCTGTAGGAGAGACGAGGAAAACCAGAGGTGGTTTTGGGATTTAGTTTTTCTAACTCAAGCAGATGACTTATAGTTTTGCAAACCCAGGCTTTATATATAAGGGAAGACCCAATGAAAGAGAAAAATCCAGCTCAGAGTAGTTCATCATAGACTATGAGAAATATTTTTTTTGTCAAAATAGGTGCATAAAACGGTGCCTGAATCCATAAGATTCTTATGTTTTTTTTCCTTCTCCTCTGAACTGAAAATGGCTTAATTTTAATTTTGCAACAAAGGACAAAAATCAAAGATGGGATCTGAGCTAACAACTTGTAAGCTGTATTTGAGTTTGCTAAAAATTAAAATGACCACTGATTGACAGAAAAGGATTTGTACTAGCTTCAAAATATGGTTTGCTAAAAACCATATAAACACAACTCCACAAGCCTCAAAACAGCTGCTTTAGATTCATATCTTCCTGCTCTGGAAAAGACCTAATTTCACAATAGAATTATTTTCCTAACAAGCAATAATTGATCTTCTTGGAGTTTTTGGTGCACTGAGCTATTGGTTTAAAGTTAATCATTAGTAACACACCTTTGGGGGGACAACCCCATGACACGGTATGCACACAGAAACACGTCCACGTGCAGCTCCTGGAAAGGTACTGCAACAGATTATGAAACAGTTTGTAAGCATTTAAGGGGTAATAGGAATAACCAACATGGATTTGTCAAGAACAAAATACGCTAAACCAACCTATTTTTTTTTCCTTTGGCTATGTCTCCTCTTGTGTGTGTCCCCATAGGTAGTTGTCCACGTACTGCTAGTGCATGTACCCCATACCTGCACATTTACAGTGCTGTTATATGTATACTCTGTGTCCACACATATACTCATGTCCACAGCACCCTTTGCTGGTACACGACATTGGCACTACCATTTCAGGGGTGGTATCCCAGAGTTCAATGCATCATAGGAGACGCTCTAGAAACCACCTTGCTGCTTGTTGCTGGAACCATCCTCTGCTTTCACACATTTGGTGATGGCAGCTGCCTCTCACCTCTTCCATCTGCCAGAAGGCATGGAGCAAGTGCAGGATCATGTGGTTCTGCCCCTGCCATTCCTTGTGGTGCAGTATCTATCCGCAAGATACTGGACCGACGCGGCCCAAAACTTTCGGAGACACTGAAGACAGCTGACCGAGAGGGCAAATGACAATCCAGTGTGGTCCCATGGTACAGATGTTGTCACTTGCTGGTAGTACCATGGTCCGCCCATAGCTGGACTGCCAAGACTCGTCCAGGAGAGCCAGCACAGTGTAGTGGGATCACATCATTTTGGAAACCCAGGACAATGACCAGTGGCTCCAGAATGTCTGAATGAGGAAGCAGAACTTCATGGAGCTGTGCAAGGAGCTTGCACCAACCAGACCGCTCGCTTTCAGAAACCCATACCTGTGTAGGAGCAGGTGGCTATTGCCCATTGGAAACTGGCAACACCTGACAGCTGCCAATCACTTTCAAACCAGTTCAGGGTTGGAATATCCACTGTCCGGTTGGTGACTGTGCAAGTTTGCCAGGTATCAACGCTGTCATCTTCCCACAGGTGGTTGCTGTAACTCAAGTACAGCAACTAGAAATTTCAGGGGATGAGGTTTCCTAATTGTGCAGGGGCCATTGATGGCACCCACAACCCCATCCTTTGCCCATAAAAAGGGGTGAGTGACTATGTGAACCGAAAAGGTTACTATTAGCTTGTTCTGCAAGGCTTAGTGGGCCACAGATGCTGGCTCATGAACACTGCTGGGCACACAGGAATCGTTCATGACGCCAGGGTGCACTGGAGATCGGGATTGTACTTCAGGAGGGAAGAAGGAACGTTATTCCCCAAAAACATCGTGGTTCTCTTTGGTGTTTCTGTGCCCAGTTTTGGGGGACCCCACATACCCGTTTCTAACTTGGCCCAGGAAGCTGTACCCTCAGCAAAAAGGAAATCCAACTGAGACTGGGCAGCTGCAGAATGGTTGCTGAATGGGCTTCTGGGTGGCTGAATGCCATTGGTGATGCCTGTACACCCAGCTAGATGCCAATGTGGCCAGCGCGGTTAGCATAATAGTGGCACGTTGTGTCCTTCAGTGTGTGTGAGGATAAAGGGGAATACTTCTGTATGGAGTAGGCCCAGGGCAGAATCAGTTTGCAGAGCTTGTACAGATAAAATCCCACCCATGTGCACACTGGCCCAGGTTCCCAGAAGGCAAGGGACATCCAGGACAACATATGCTCGCACATCCTGGAACAGCCAGCAACCAGAGGGTAACTGTTGTGACTGCCAAGGGACATGCCACCCCATGCTGCTGCTTGGAAAGCCCAAGACAACATAGTCACTTAGTTGTGTGCTGACATATCTTCGTGGGTTTTGAGCCCCTGTAGCAGATGCTCCTGTACCCATTGACCGCAGATGATTGTGAGTGCTTTCTCCAGGTGAACACTGTGGCTGTGGGTTTGTGCTGTGAAGGGAGTGTTGCCATCACTGTGCAATGTTGTTGTTCTATGCGAACACCTGTGCTGAGGAGTGGCTTGTGGAGAGCACTCAGTCATTGGCAACAACTGTCAAAACGGTTCTGGGAAGAGCACCAGAACGTCCTTCTTTATACTGTTCCCTGGTAGCACTGACTGGCTGTCTTGCATGACTACTCCCCGGCTGAAAGTGGTGAAGGTTTGGTGGAGGTGGGGCAGGAGGGCTGTTTCAGCACTGCTCGTTGTGGGGTGTCTTTGCTGTTAATTAAATTTTGTTCCCTTTCTGTGTGCGGTCAGTTACTGTATTATTGAAGCCATAGAGATGTGAACTTTTCTTGTCTTTAGTTCTGCCGCTGGTGACAGGAACAGTTAGTTCTGAGCACAGTTCACTCTCCTTAGCCCTCTGCTGTTTGCTTTGACAGGAGGCTATGTCGGGTCTGGAGTGGGAGAGAGAAAAGTGGGCATGTGACAGTCGGGGAACTCTTTGCAGTGGGACGGCACCGGGGAGTTGCAGAAATCCAGTTCCTACGCTGTGAATCGTCTGGAGCTCTCCCAACCCTGGGGAAAGGATCCTATCTGTTGTAGTCAGCGAGGGGCTACATGTGAGTAAATTGAACAGTTACATTTACTGACAGTGAAACCTTTTCTTAAAGGAAATGTAAATGAAAACCCAATGGATCAAAGTCCCTGTGCAACAAGTAACCCTGTCTTCTTGCTTCCCCCCGCCCATCCGGCAAGTGAGGAATGGCTGTGGAAAATTGTCTGGGTGGGGACAAACAGGGACGTAAGTGTCCCACTCTGCATGGCACTGGTGAGGCCTCAGTTGGAGTACTGTGCCCGGTTCTGCATGTGTCACTTCAGGAAAGTTATGAACAAATTGGAGAGGATCCAGAGGAGAGCAACAGCAATGATAAAAGCTTCAGAAAACTTGACCTATGAGGAAAACTTTAAAAAATCCTGGGCATGTTTAGTCTTGAGAAAGAAGACTGAGAGAGGACCCGATAACTCTTCAGATCTATTAAGGGATTTATAGAGAGGTTGGGGATCATTTGTTTTCCATGTCCACTGAAGGTAGAACAAGAAGCAATGAGGTTAATCTGCAGCGAGGGAGATCTAGGTTAGGTTTTAGGAAGATCTGTATAAGGGTAGCTCTGCACTGGAACAGGCTTCCAAGGGAGGCTGTGGAGTCCCCGTCATTGGAGGGTTTTAAGAGCAGGTTGGACGAGCATCTGTCAGGGCAGGTCGAGGTTTACATGGTCCTGCCTCAGCTCAGGGGGCTGGATTTGATGACTTCTCGAGGTCTCTTCCAGCCCTGCATTTCTGTGATTCTCTGCATACAGCAATATTGTATGTCACGCATGGGGCTTACCACAATGACGTGTTGTTGTTGCATTCAGGAGCCCTTGGTTTCAATGACATGAAAATAGCTGATTGTAAAGCCATCGTGTTATAAACATTAGTTAATGCTTCTGTCAGTCAGCCCTCTGTGGTGTGCACTAGTCTCACATCAGACGGCATTAATCTCCCACCGACTGTTGTACAGAAATGCAGCACAGCTCTTCCATGACATCAGAATGGTGCTCAGCCCTCCACAGAATGGCAGTACAGCCCTGGCAATAAGCACCTCTGCTCTTCTGGCAACATGCTGTACTGCTGACTTGTTGGGAACGTGACTCTGACTTTTCATTAAAGGGTGCAAATCTTTGACTTTCGGCATCGGAAAATCAAGCAACTCCCTTTAGCACCCATCAAAACCAATGAACTCCTGCTCCAGGGCACAAAAATGAATCTGTCTGTATTAAATGATTTAAAAAAATCACAGTTGCACTCTGAAAGCCCAATTCTGTTCTCACTTCCCCAGCTCTTTGGGACAATGAAGATGAATTAATTAGTGGATTGAGATGCTTGTGTGTTCATGCCCTGTGTTCACAAGATCAGGCCAAATCCTGACCCAGGGCTTCCCTTCGAGGCAGTGTCTGTGATTCCACCCTGTAGTGACATTGGGCTGTAAGGACGAGTGGGGGCACTGGGGAGTTATATCGGGGGATGGAGGGAAGAGATTTCCCTGAAGTTTCAGCCTGGAGATACAATCTCCCGGATCAGTGACAGTTGGAGAGATACTGGATGGACCAAGTAGCCCTTGGAGCAACGGGAGCTGGCTGACAGCTCTGAAAGGAAACAGGGCAGAGCCCCAGAGAGCACAGGTATAATGGGGCTAAGAGCCTGATGCACAGAACCTGTCCATGGGAGTCATCCTGTCCTCTTTCCACCCTTCGGGAGCTCTATAGTTAGGGCAAGTGCAGAGTCCTGCACTTGGGACTGAAGAATCCCATGCTCTGCTACAGGCTAGGGACAGAGTGCCTAGGCAGCAGTTCTGCAGAAAAGGACCTTGGGGTTACAGTGAATGAGAAGCTGGATATGAGTCAACAGTGTGCCCTTGTTGCCAAGAAGGCTAATGGCATTTTGGGGTGTATAAGTAGGGGCATTGCCAGCAGATCGAGAGACGTGATCATTCCCCTCTATTCGACATTGGTGAGGCTTCATCTGGAGTACTGTGTCCAGTTTTGGGCCCCACGCTACAAGAAGGATGTGGAAAAATTGGAAAGAGTCCAGCGGAGGGCAACAAAAATACTTGGGTGGCTGGAGCACATAACTTATGAGGAGAGGCTGAGGGAACTGGGATTGTTTAGTCTGCAGAAGAGAAGAATGAGGGGGAATTTGATAGCTGCTTTCAACTACCTGAAAGGGGGTTCCAAAGAGGATGAATCTGGACTGTTCTCAGTGGAAGCAGATGAAAGAACAAGGAGTAATGGTCTCAAGTTGCAATGGGGGAGGTTTAGGTTGGATATTAGGAAAAGCCTTTTCACTAGGAGGGTGGTGAAGCACAGGAATGGGATACCTAGGAAGGTGGTGGAATTTTCCTTAGAGGTTTTTAAGGTCAGGCTTGACAAAGCCCTGGCTGGACTGACTTAGTTGGGAATTGGTCCTACTTTGAGCAGGGGGTTGGAGTAGACACCTCCTGAGGTCCCTTCGAACCCTGATATTCTATGATTCCAGATTGATGTGAGGTCTCCATAGGTGAAAGTCTAGGACTAACATAGTCTGACTCTTACACTGGGGGAGGGGAGTGGTCCCCATGTGTCTCCTGAATACCTCTGGCCCCATGAGCGCTATGTCGGTGGAGGAGCAGGGCAGGTAGGGGACAGGTATATCTGTTGTTGGAGGAGAGACTGTGCTGGGGGAGTATCAGAGGTGGTAGCATGGTAAGCGAAGTGCTGTACAAACAGAATTAAACCAATGCTTTCAGGTATGTTTAGTATCCCGTTTATTACCATAGTGCCCACGGGTCTGTCAAGAATGGGCACCCATTGGGCTGTTCCCTGCTCAAACCCAGAGGAGTAGACTGTCCCTGCCCCAAAGAGTTTGCAGGCTAAATAGACAAGACAGATCGCGGGGGGGAAGGGAGTAGAACACCCCAGCAGTGATCAGTGCAAAGTGGTGCCAGGATTTTTTTGTTGCTTTTGTTTTGTTTAAATCCGTTCTGTGGGGTTCTGTTAAGAGGGGATTAGCTAGCTAGGAAGGGAAACCCGGGGAGGGGTTGGAGCAAACAACCGGTCAGTACAGGGGATGGAATCTGCAGAAAAAAGTCTGACAATATCAGACTTTCTGGCTTGAACGGTTTTCAACAGTGCTCTGCCAGCCTTAGTCAGTGCCTGGCTTCTCCTGATAGTTTCTTTCCCACGTGTCTGGAGGGAGAGAGGATGATGCCTGGATCCTAGTAGCCCCGTAGAAGTCGTGTCTCTCTTGCACCACCCTGTGGCCAGGATGTGTTGGGCACCTTTCACCCACCTACCTGGGCTGATTTCTGGCGGGTTCTGAGCAATCCTGAATGCATCGATTTCTTAGTATCTACAAAGTATGTTGACGAGAGATTGTTCTAGATAGGGACAAGTTGGTTTTACCTGGCTCTAATATATGTGTTCTCTTGCTATAATTTTTTGGAAAAAATTGGCATGGAAGTTAAAATGCCCTCCAGGCAATACTTGTGCTTGTTCAGCTGAAAATTCAGGCAGGCTGTGTCTGTCTTGCCTTAGTTTTTTCACAGTTGTATTGCCATCAGCTTACCATGTTTTGTATTGTAAGTATTCACCTCTCCAAACTTCTATTTTCTAAGTAGTCACAGATTTATCCTGTTTTATCCCTTATCCCTGAGTCTAGACTCTCTGCCTGCACTAAAAGTCCGTAGGGACCCACTTTCTCCCTTAACTCCCTTTTTGACATGGGTGATGGTACAAACCACTGCAGCTCACCAGAGTGCTTGAATTGTTCAATGCCGCGGGGATTTGTTTTTCATAAGGGAGGTATTTGTTGTATTTTCAGAAAGAACTTTACCTCAAGCAGAGCTTTCTGGGTCTTCTCCAATACTGGGTTGTAGAGATTCCCTAAAGTCCAATAGGAACCTTGCTATTATCAATCTACTTTACATGGACGGTGCTCAGATCAGCTATAGTACAAACCCTACATCAGGTATACTTGGAAATTGCTGGTGTCACTACTTTCATTGCATCTCCTTGTTCTACAGTTCTAAAGTGCAGACTGTCCAGCCTTGGTGTCCTCATGGCTCTACTTGCCGTAACCTTTGTATCACTGTTGAGTCTCTCCTCAGTTTCAGCAGTTCGACGTGCTGTCCCGACGATAAATATATGTCTTGTTCTCATGCAACTTCCCCTTTCTCCCCGGTGCTCGCGGACGCAAAGCGATCAGTTCTGACCCCAGCCATATTTACTCCTTATATCACTAAGTTCTCCATTCATCCTGTCTAAGAATTACAACTCTCCCTATGACAGCACTTTCTATTCAGGGGCAGGCAATCTATGGCACACATGCCAAAGGCAGCACATGGGCTGATTTTCAGTGGCACTCACACTGCCCAGGTCCTGGCCACCGGTCCGGGGGGCTCTGCATTTTAATTTAATTTTAAGTGAAGCTTCTTAAACATTTTAAAAACTTATTTACTTTACATACAACAATAGTTTAGTTCTATATTATAGACTTATAGAAAGAGACCTTCTAAAAACGTTAAAATGTATTACTGGCACATGAAACCTTAAATTAGAGTGAATAAATGAAGACTCGGTACAGCACTTCTGAAAGGTTGCCAACCCCTGCTCTATTGATTTAATCTCTTGTGTAATCTTGTTTCCAGGTTTTGGCCTGAGCTGCCTTGATAACTCTTCCCACATAATTTTATTTGAGCCTTACATAGAACAATGTTGGTATGGACCCGGTTGCTTTAAGTCTTCTGCAGATCCTTTCCTTGATGCTGTAACCAGATTAGTCCTCACATGCAGCATATCTAGTTTTTACTTTTCAATGTCCCGGCTTTTATTGCAGTGTTTCTGGTTCTTGGTGTGGGCTTGTGAAGCATAACAGCGCTGGGGCCAATGTGTTTTTCTTAAATACCGACCAAGTGTTAACCAATCTCTCAGACTGGTGGTAGTGTTCTCTTCCTCCTGCTGTGTTCTCCTCTCGCTGCTCTTCCTCTGAGAGGTGAATTTATCACCTTATCCACAGATGGGGCGCATTTGGCAAGGGCAGAATCCAGATGCAAAGCTCTGGAATGTTCCCAATAGCAGCATCTGGGCTTAGGTTGGCTCCTTGCCTGACTTCTTTGCTGACTCCTAACAGCTGGCTGTGGAACTGTCTCTGGGGTTATCAGGGAAGCTTGCTGCAGATCTGGCTGATGCCATATTTCCCTAGCCTGTCTGATTGTGAGGAAGTGCTCCAATAAGTTTACATGCAAGACTTTTATACCTCGAGCTATACCATATACCACATGAGCTGAAATATTTGTAACTAGGAACACACCGGGAATTATCCATGTTTAGTCATCTGAACGCTATGTGTGCAGTGAGTTCATATGCTGCTAGTTGTTAGCAATGGGCCTTGTTTTTTGTTGCTATGACTCCTTTGACTCCAAGTCAGTGGAGTTATGCCAACAAATGATTTGGCTAAATATTTTTACCCTCCCTGTAACAGCGGAACATGGTAGTTTTTGGGCACGTTGCCTTGTATCTCTTTTACTTGAAAACGTGGCTTTCTGCAGTTAAAGTGTTACCATTGCTAGATGGAATTCATCCCTGTAAACAGCAACAGCACAAGGTCTATTCTGAGGTCTTAAATGGTTCATGAACCTATGCTGGCTCCTGTGCTTGGGGTGAATTTCACCCACAGTGAATAGATTGTGATTTATTTGGCATGAATTCCAATGTGGTAAAAAGGAAAATGCACAAAGAATAAATGTGATTTGGTACTTCATAGCACTCATGAAAGCTGTCTAATATGAAGAAATATATTTGAGTGAAGAAGATCCTGTTCTCTCGTTAGATAGATCCTTAAATATAACATCTACAAAATATTATATCTCTATAATTAAATGGTCAGACTTCTTTGTGTTTTGGCATTTAGGTATAAAAACACTTTTGCCAGCATAAATGCTTTGTTCTGTATTTATAGACCCGTAAGTCACGGTTTGATCTGACTCCCAGCCGAACATTTTATTTGTCTGTATGTAATGTTACACATATGTACATTCAGATGCTATTGGCTTCAAGATAACGTGGCATCCCAGTTTTCTAGGCTGAGTTCTTAACATTCATGAGCTAACAGTGGAATTTCACTGATTTGCACCAGCTACGGGTCCGGCCCTGGAAGTCTGGTGCATAACCAATGTGAAGCAGAGATTGTGTCTACAGTACCCAGCATGGTCAAGGCGCTACCAGAAACAAACCAGACATAATGGAAAGTAAGAGATTGGACCAGTTTCTCAGTTGGTGCAAATCAGCATGGCTCTGAAGTCAACAGATGTATCCTGATTTTCCCAACAGGGGACCAGATTTTCAGCAGCTGTAAATCAGTGTGAATCCATGGACTTCAATGGAGCCGTGCTCATTTACCCCAGCTGTGAATCTGACCCTTTGTTGAGAGAGTCTTTGTGTTTCTAGTAATCCAGTATATTTAATGTACTGTAGAATACAGATTTGTTACTTATCAGTAGTAACGACATGAGATAGCTGTGGTTTTTGTGTTGAGCTGATTGAAAATATTTCATGCAAACTAAGCAATGACTCATAGAATATGAGGGTTGGAAGGGCTCTCAGGAAGTCATCTAGTCTAACCCACTGCTCAAAGCAGGACTAGACAGATTTTTATCCCAGTTCCCTAAATGGCCCCTTCAAGGATTGAACTCACAACCCTGAGTTAGGAGGTCCATGCTCAAACCACTGAGCTATCCCTCCCCTGATCAAGCTCTATAACACAGAATTCATCAAGTCCTATGAAAAAGCTGAATTTCTATTCAAAGAAGGCAGCATGTATAATCCGAACATGTATTTTCAGTGAGCATCTTTGTCCAAACCCTGTTGATGCAATATAAGTTCTAGCATGTAAATATTATGTCTACTTTGTGATCACCTCATTCATGTAAAGCAGTTGAAATCAGGTGATTTGAGGAGTTAAAGGTATTGCAGTCTACCTCCTGGATCTTCTGATGTGTTTCAATTTATTTGCTTTCCTTAGAGGACTAAAATCAAGAATGTCCTGCTTTTTGATCCTAGAAAACGTGCTGGTTAAGGTTTTATCTGGCTTCACTCTTTGTGCTCATCCCTGTCTGGTAGGTTTTTTACTGCCTGTGATAAACTGAAATATACAAATGTTAAAGACCAGCTGAAATATATGTCCTTTGCGGGTACCTCTTTCCCTTTTTCCTTGTTTCGAATTGCCTTATAACTAAGAGAAGAAGAAGTTCTTCTTTAATCTGAAGTCATCTCTGCTGCAGAATGAGGTTCTATCTCTTAGTGTTTTAGGACTGAGTATGCTGGATCAATTCTGTCCCCTGAGATGTTCCATCTTTGACCTCACAAAGGGAAGTAATCTGTACACTTGCTTGTAATGCAGGTTCCCTGCAATCATCTCCTTCTGACAGCTAGGCTGTTGTCAGTTTTTACCAGTCAGTGGGAATTCATCTGCTCTTTTGGCTCTCTTCGTAACATTGAAGATATCAGACTGTTCTAAAGTGTCTGTCTGTTGTCTGGGAGAGTCTGATGCCTGAAGTCAGAGGCATCAGATCGCACTAGGAGTCATACCTTCCAAGTGACCTCTGGCAGTCAGGCCAGGTTAATGATGGCTATATTACGCACAGCAAGCGCTGATTCTCCTGTTGTGGCTGTCCGCTCTTCTTTCCCTATCTCTCCCAGCCCCTCGTACAGAATAGACATTGGCCAAAGAAAATGAGAGGCATTTCTGTGGCATAAGGCAGCGGTAATGAGAAATGTGAGGGAGAACAGGATTCTCTCTCCATTTCAAAACAATGCTCTGTATAAAACTCACTTCAGTGCAAAATGAGGCAACGAGATTCGTTTTTAAAGTTGAGATCTTTGGCAGGTCGTAGGGGACGGGAGGGCAGTGTAAACAACCCCTTCACCAGCTATTTGCAGTTAGCTTCCCAGAGCTGGAAGCTGTATTGCTTTTTGGCTGGTAGGGATCACCTATTCTTTCTGTTTACAGAGTGGTGAGTATACCAGATTCAGTGCTCTGTTCCAGTCTTAAGTGGGGCTCGATGCAGACGGAGCCCCCGTTCCTAAAACACTTTCTTCTTCATCTGTTCCATCCTGCTGTGAGAGACCTGAGATTCATGAAGTCAGGGAAAGCTATGGCCACTGAAGCCGTCCCAGGTTTTGCAGTAGCTGCCACTGTCCCAGTAACGCTATCCAGACTTTCACATTCCAAACCGCTCCTGGTTCCATTCAGGCCTGGTCCACACTACACAGTTAAATCGATTTAAACAGCGTTAAATCGATTTAACGCTGTACCCGTCCACACTACAACACACTTTAAATCGATTTTAAGGGCTCTTAAAATCGATTTCTGTACTCCTCCCCAACGAGAGGAGTAACGCTAAAATCGATATTACTATATCGATTTAGGGTTAGTGTGAACGGAAATCGAAGTTATTGGCCTCATCATTTTACAGTAGCTACCCACAGTGCACCGCTCCAGAAATTGACGCTAGCCTCAGACCATGGACGCACACCACTGAATTAATGTGCCCTAGTGTGGACGCATAAAATCGATTTTATAATATCGGTTTTATAAAATCGGTTTTAGTTATTTCAATTTTATGCTGTAGTCTAGACGTAGCCTCAGGCAAGGCAGTTGTAAGTCCAAATGGAAATGGGAATTTTCCCACTCTTACACCAAGATATGGGCACCACACCCTGTGCTGGTTCTCGGGGTACGCAGGACTGAGAGTCACCTTGTTATCCCCGAGGAAGCGTGGCTTATGCTTCCCTGCCAGGGAGCTGACACTGCGCTGCCAGCCTGTTAGCTGCCCACACGCTCTCCTCTGGGCTTTGCCAGCCCTCCCTTTGCCTTGCAGGTTAACAATAGTTACAGCCCAGTCCTGGAGTCCCTTTGCAGCATTCCCCTGTCATGTCCAGCCCCTTCTCCACGGGACACTCACAGAAATACCAGGTCTGCTGTCCCAAAAGGAACAGTGTACAAAAGAGCTTGTATGATTCAACTCCTTGCTTGGTATCACAGCACTTAAATTTCTCTTCGTTTTCAGTATAAATATATCTGTTCCCGAAGATTTAATAGTGATAGTGAGTAAGAATACTGGGAAAAAATGGTTCCATATAAAAATCATAACATGCTTTCTAGAGACTAAACTTCCCAGGTTAACCTCCTGTCTAAAGAAATTTATGTGACCTCAAAGTGCTTTTGGAATGTTTTCAACCAAGGTTTGCTGAAATCCCATTGCCATGAATGTGAAAGCACTGCCCATTTATTTGCGAGGTGCTTGCTAAGGGGATATCTTCTTTGCCTTCTACTTTATACTCCCCAAGATCTGTCTGCACTCAGACAGCATAACCCCCATGGCCTGTCTTTTCTGTGTGCTGCTTCCCATCTTGTCAATAGCTTTGTATGTAAGTGGGCATCCAGCGTGTTAAAATACAATGCTTCATTTACATCCGATAGAGAGAGGTGAATAAGCATCTCTTGTCTGTTTCTTCACCTCTGCTGGTGACTCATATCTTGATACAGATCCTAAGAACATATTTTCAGTATAGGTACATAACTCCTTACATAGCATCTGTTTGTACATTTCACAATGATGTGAATGACCAGCGTGAAGCAGAATGTAGATCTCAGAATCCGGACACTCCGGTAGCCCAGTAGGTATGCTTTCTTCTTCAGTTAAAAGAACAGAAACCACTTACGTTTCTGTCAGAAGCCCAGGAGTTCTTGGCACCCAGCCTGATCTCACTTTAACTCCCACATTCTGAAAGGCCCCTCCCTCCTTGTGTCTGGGCCAAATTACCAGAATGCACAGGGGTCTTTGTTACAGGACCCAGGTGTCAAGGCTTCCCTCAGCCTCAGGCTAGTTTTTCCCAGTCAGCCAGCCAGCCAGGAGAATGCCCCCATAAGCAATGGTTGCTCCACTCTTTGGCAGTTAGACCCATTCAGTTTTAATGGCTTGAAATCACTGGTCTTGTGACTGAACGTACCCTGAGAAAGGAGTCTGCTTCCCTCTGCTAGTCACACCATCTCAGCCACACAATACACAAGTCACGTTTGGAGTACAGATCAATATTCTTTGCCAAACACCCCCATGCTTGTCCACAGGCTCTGAACCTGGGATCTCCTCTACCGCAGCACAGACCTCTACGACTTGTGCTAAAGGTGAACACACACTACCACAATTGAAACTGGAAGTATTACTCTAAATGTTATAATAATTTCTGAATCTAAAAAGCCCCTTGACTTCTATCTGGCAAATGTGTAACTTCTTGGTCTTTTTCTGTTAGTTTATAACGAAGGCAAAAGGGTAGTGTAACCCAAACACACTTGGCTGCTGCATCTAGGTTTTAAATTCTAGAGAGCAAGCAGCCATTAATAGACTGCACTGCTTATTGCTGTCTGAATATTTTGTAACTCACTGTGCAGGAAGTATTATAGCTGATATTTTATTCTCAAATTCTGTCCTTAACTCTGTTGGATCCACACTGAACAGTTCAATTTAATTTGACACATTCAATCCTCTTTACACCTTGTGATCTCTACATGTAAAACACCGCTAGTGTATTTGTATCACTATTTAATGTGGTATCAGCAGTCTCCCTTTTCACAGCAGTTCTGGTCACTGGACCTACCTTTAACCTAAGACTTCAAATGAACTCTTGAATCCTGCAAAGAATTAGTGAAATACTCTTGAATAACAGAGAATAATAGATCAATTCAGTTTCCTGGGTGCAGTAGGCACATTTGGTTTTTTCCCATAATTTTCCTAATACCTTTTTAATAATGTCTGCTTTACCTTTAGAGAGTGCAACAGCACATTTAGAAAGAACTCCTTCCTTCACAACCGTTGTGCTTTTAAACTCCACTTCAAAGAATAGAAATTCACTTTCCTAGCATCTTAAATGGCCGGACAGACTGCTCCAACAGTGGTACCATTTTAAAAATTAGATTTAACAAATAAATGTAGTGAACTCTTAAATATAAGTCAGACCCATCCGTAGAATTTTCTTTTAAGTGCACACCTTCAAAGAAATTATATTTTTACTCCCAGCAAATTACCTAGGAGGAAAAATGACAAGAGTAATCTATTTTTTTCACAGCTGGTCGGTTGGCCAGAGTTTCTCATCAAGGAGTACATGCTGTTTGCTCCCCAGATGGACAGCCTGGATGAGCAACAAATCCACAGAGCCTGGGACACAAGGTAGAAATTACACTGCCTGTGCTTTTAATCTTGCACAGCTCTGCACACTGGTAATTGCAAGTGGCCCATTTCCAAATGAGACTCTGTGGGGACAATATCCTATATCTTGTCAGAATGAGTCCCATTAAAGCCTCAGCTGGAATTAGACCAAAAACTTGTAATAATTATGGGAAACTTATTTAAAAAAAAGTTGAAACTGTAGAACTATGACAGCTGAACATGTCAGTAACATTACCTATAACCGGAATCTTCAGCATCTTCTTCCAATTGCCCTTGGAAGACAATACAAAAAGGGGCTGTGTGGAAAACAGCCTATACTTCAAGTGTGATAGTTGTCTCTTGTCGCGTATTAGTAGAGCAGCACTGAACAGCTCGCTGGAGATCTGAGCTGCGCCAGCAGCCGCACCTGGGCTTGCAGGTGAAACGCTGTCTTTACCCTTCCATTCCCCCACTAGGGTCGCATCTTGCTCCTTTCGCTTGCCTGTTGTTTTAAAGCATGTTCGCTGCTATTCTGATTCCGTTGGGGGAGGCTCTTTCTCTCCCTGGTGAGCGGCTTTGGGATTCAACACTCATTTAGAGAGATTTATTAGACTGGATTACAAAGTACTTCTGTGTATTGGCATCAACCCTTCAAATCATTTCCTGTAGGTAACCAAGGTTTTTTTCTCATCTAGCCGTTTTAAAACCTGCATGTTCCCTGCTTTCAATGTTGCTTTGATGCAGCATCAGAGCAGGAACCTCTGAACGGTGCACTAAAATGCTAGTGGGCTTATTTTAAAAGTGATGTCTAATTTCTAAATAGAGTTTCTGGGCAATATCCTTCTCTCAATTACACTGATGTAATCCTGCTGTCTCGTAAATCACTATACTTTTAAACTAAGCATGTAAACATTAGGCTTCTAAATCATTAGCAGAGGACTTTGAGGGCAGCTGTCTGCAATACCATAGTAACCTGGAGCACTCTGTTTTCCCCACTAATTTTAATAGGAACTGGCATGCTGGAACAGAGCCGTGGCCCATTTAATCCAGCATGCTGACTTCTAAAGTGGTCAGCATTGGATGGTAGAAAACCTTTTAGAACAGAATAATGCACCTAACCCACAGGAGGAGATTCTTTTCTTACTTCCTCCACTCCCGATCAGCTGATTACCTTTATAATTTACCCACATTTTAAAAGTTTGACAACACACAAATACTACACAATAAAAAATCCAAATCAGAAGACCTGATACCTAGCGTATACAATAACCAGTGACCTGAATGCATTTGTTCTGTCGATCCATTGACGTATGCATTGTCGTTGGTAGGAAACTTCAGCTGCTCCTGTTATACACCCTGGAATCTTGGCCCCAGTGAAGTCAAAGGGAGTTTTACCATCGACTTCAATAGGGCCAGGGTTTTACCCATAATTCTAATCCTGA